>NW_028288745.1:1231111-1538888 GCF_059628265.1 Tinamus guttatus | reverse complement strand
ACCTTTTAAGGTAGCCAGGAACGTTTTTTTAGTGCAATAACACTGCATGGCATATATATAAAATATAAAAAACCACTACGGAATACAGGTGGTATCAGATTGGGCAAAACATACACTTCCAATATGATCAAAATTTTCTCTGTTCTGGGAAATAAGTATTTATTTTAGGTACTGTATTTTTCATTTACTTTTGTGGCATATAGATTAATGTTCTGTAATGACTGTATTTATAAAAGCAGAGCCCAAACTAAAATCAGCAGAGCGCTGATTCAGTAGCAGCACTTTCTCATTATTACACCCTGACTATGGTTTCCAGGAGGCAGAAAGGGAGAAGTTTCTTGTGTGAGAAAACTGAACACCCATTTTCTCATTTGGTTGAGAATGGAACTCAGTGATTTTTGCATTGTTTCAAATTTTTTTGCACTGTTTTCCTGTTTAGGTTAGTGTGGCTTTTTTTTTTTTTTTTTTTCTCCCTCTAGCTATGCAACACAGTAGCCCGTTATGAAGGCCGGGAGAAAAAAAACAAGTGGAGATGTCCTTTAAATGTATTAGGTTACTTTCAGTATAGTAAAGTTCACTGTTACGTTTTGTTGATAATGCCTGTCCAGACCACTTGAATCATATTGCATTTTTGCTTTCAGCCTCTGAGGAGGAAAAGGCATGTGAAGCGCAGGCGCTGGGGCTGTGGAGGGCAGCCAGCAAGCTTGGGAAAAGCTCAAACTTGACCAGGGCGGAAAAGTTCAGCTGTCGCATGCACCTTCACTTGTCACAAGGGCAGTGACTGGTGCAAGCTGGAGCCGTACGGATTCATCAGGATGTGTGGTCCTCAGAGCTATTCAGCTGCGTGAGTTCTAGCAGTGACGGTGCCTCAGGACATGTCTCCGAATAGGTCATAGTTTTCTGGCAATCAGATAAAAGAACTGTCCAGAAAATTATATTCCAGATGCATCTCGGGTCAACTGATCTTCAGTACCTAGAGAGGAACATATTAGCATCTTTGTAGCACACACATGAAAGACGAGGTTAAAGCATAATGCACAGGGGCCTCATCTTCAGTGGCAGCTAGGTAAGTGTTTTCATAAAGACTTACTTTAAATTCTGTACGAATTCTGTACAATCAAACAAGAATTTTTGTAAGTATAGAGATCAGACTGTGTAGCAGCCAGGTGCCCGAATGGGAGGTAATCGTGTTTATCACACTTCTGTTTCCCCCTCTTCTTTCCCCTTCCCTTTCTAATATATCTAAACAAGAGTAGCATGAAGATATTATCACCTAAGAACAGGTGCTTGAACCAAACAAATGGTTTTATTGATTCTCCCAGGTTAATTAAATTTCAGAGAATCCGCCCCCAGTCTCTCTGGCCTTGTGAATGACTAGTATTGTGCAGGCCTTCACACGCTTGTCTCAGGTACTTTCAGAAGAAGTACCATTACACTTGGATTTAAGGATATACTTTTTAATATTTTATACCTGGGAATGCTAAATACTTGTAGCAAAAAGATTAGTATCCTCAAAGTGAGTGTTGAGGATTTTTTTTTCTTTTTTTTAATACTCTTCCTAATCATGTTGAAAATGGGTACTTTGGGGAATTAGAGGATTCTGTTACTTAAGAAAAACGTAATGTTTATGAAGGGTGTGAGAAGGGTTTTGCGTGTGTGGAAAATGATTTATTTGAATGGGTAACAATCACAGTGGACCTGAACAACAGTGTGTGTGGGGGACTGGGTAAAATGGAGAAGGATAAATTTTAGGAGAACACTGGAATTTCCACCTGCTGCAAAACAAGCACTAGCCAAATGCAAGGAATATGTGTAAGTTAGTCGCACGTTGTGTAGAGCTGCTCTAATGCTATTTTCACCATCTGTTTGCCCCACAGCTGGCACAGGGATCTGCTGACATGATCTCCCATATGCTTGGCAATTGTTAGCAGCCGGAATAAAAAGAAATACCCCCGATTCTGGATTGTAGAGTCCACTCAGGATTTACATCCCTCTTCAGAGGGAGACAAGGACTGCAACCTTTGTGCATTTGAATGTAAGATATCAAACAGAGCTCTGCTGTATGTGCATGCAGACAGGTGTCCACATTCGTTAGTGCTGCCCTGTGGAGACGGGAGTGAGGGAGAGCTTTTGATCAATATTCTGATCCTTGCAGTGGTGGGAAAAGCTGCTGGCCAAAGAGGCAGATATCACTGTGAGGATGGCAAAAAGGAGAGCCGAGGTCAGGGGCACCCTGCGGGGTACAGCCTAGGCTTGTGCTGGAAGGAGAAAAACTTTTCAAAAGAATGGCATGTTCTTTGCCATAAAATTCTAGCATGCTGTGTCCCCTTAGGAAATGCAACTTGAGCGTACCAATAAATGAAAGAGGAAAATGCCACGGAAGGCAGTAAATCAAGAAGTAATTGATTAGAATACTTAGACAACTTAATTTCCGCTGCAGAAAGCGAGCCGGTGGCGTACGGCAGGAGTCGGCCTGGGGCCCGCGACCGGCGCGCGCTCCCCCTGCCTCGTCCCTTGCTGCGAAGGCTGTGCTGGAGGAGCACGGCAGCTGCTGCTGGGCGACGTGGCCTCATTCCTTGCTTTGGTACCCAGTATTCAGCGTTTTCGGGAGCCTGGCAATTCAGAATTGGTGTGAGACTGGGAAGAATCAGGCTGCTGAGCGCTAGAGTGGAGCAAACTGCCCCAGACTACAGTCCTCTTCAGGGTTAGCCCTCCTTGGGCACTGGGGCACCTCAGAGCACTTGAACTACCACGTGCACACACTCCTGTGCTGCCTACAGCTAAATTCGGGTCAGCCCAGGCACCGATGTTGCAGAGAAGTTACGTACCTCTTCCCTTCCCTACATTTTTCACTAATAATTTCATGTTTGATTTCAGTTATATTTTAACATTTTCAATTGAGGTGACTATTATTCTCTGTCAGAACCTAGCCATTTCTCTTGTCAAAAAGACATATGATGCATTAGCTTAAGGGCAATTGCTAATAACTAGGTAGGTGACATTTGGTTGTATAGGATGGGCAAATCGACATATATCTTTGTCAAGTGGTCAGGGTTTGCATAGCCTGCAGTTTATGCTGTTCGGGAACACTGCCTAACTAATGATGCAAAACCAAACCAAAACAAGTGCCAGTTTGGCTTTGATACCATTTCATTGTAATTAACATCTGCTATCTCCTGGGTTCATTGAAGAAATCTTTTTATGTTTGTGTTTATAATAGCAACTGAAATGAGCTTGCTGGGATGGGGAAGCACTTGATTGCAGTGGATTCCCCCTAAGTGCTTGTGATGGCAAAGCTTCCTGATTACTGCGAGGAGGGGACCACAGACAATTATTTTTGCACTATTCCAGCTTCTGTAAGATGCCCTTTGCCCTGCTCATGCTATATTAGCTTTCCCTTGACCCTCTTAAGCACCAAAGGTGTTCAGGGCCACCATAAACGAGTGGACCTGGTGGCCAGACTGGAGTGCTCCGGTGCGTTTGGGAATCCTGTGGCATAGCTGTTTCTGTCAGTACAGGTAAAACAGGCTAAAGGGTTTTCACTGCTAAATAAGAGCAGGGGGGAGTGTGCGGCATCTGTGTGTGTGGGAGGGGAGTAAGGCTACCCTACCCTGCTGGTGCAATGCAAATATATTATAAAAGGCTTTATTTCCCTATGAAGAGAAACATTCCCCTGGTGAAGGTTTTTAGGGCTGAGGTACGTGGTGTTGCAGACATCTCACGTGCTGGCAGGCTGCCACTTTCTCACAGAGGTGGAAAGTTTGGTTGGAGACATTTTCAGGATAAAATTGTGGCTACATTGAAGTGGGTGGCAGAACTTCAGCTAAGTTCAGGAAATTGAGTTTTACATACCAAATCCAGACGCCCATATTTGTTAATTTTGCTGTCAGTGTTTCTCATACAGGTGTTGTGAGCCACATAGTAAGAGGGCTTACCGCTAATTTTCTGGGCAAGGGGGAGGAGCAGCCTTAGGTACAGCAGCTCCTGAAGACCTCAAGAGACCCGTGTGCTGCCCACCACCCTCGTTCTTGCGGCGAGATTCTCCACCTCTTGGCAAACCTGGGTGGTTGGATGGCATGTCCCGAGATCCCAGTGGCAGAGCATCCCCCTGCCACACTGTTAGTGTGTGGGCAAGCTCTTGCCAGCTGTTAACTGCCGTGCTCCTACCAGCATGTTCCAACCTCACATCACCTTTCATGTGCATCAAGAAAGCATAAATCTTTCATGAGAGCCCCACGCATCTTCAACAACCAGACACAGCAGTTGTGAAGACCAGCCAGCTGCAAAATCTGTGCAACTGCAAATCTGAGTTCCGATAAACATAAAGGTGCATGAGCTTTTAATGGCCTTCGCAGGGAGATAGCAACAGCTCGCAAAGCTGTCCTTTCTGTGTCTTAGAGGAAAGCTTTCATTTGCAACCAAAGCAATTAAAATAACACAAAGCTCCAAGGGTGTGACAGCATTGGCGGCTCTCAAGAGACTTCTTTTTCACATGAGCAGGAGCTGACTAAGCAGTTTAGGGTCCCTCATGGTGTGGCCTTCCCAAAGCCGGGGCTGGCAGCTCGTGCTGGCCCTGAGGCAGTTTGAGTCCCAGGAGTGTTCACGTTTGGCAACACACTTTGGTGCAGTCCCCAGGATGTGAATGGGAGGCAACTGGGGAGTTGCTGTTCCTTGAACTGTGTGGTGATGAGAAGCCAAGTAAGCAGCTGTCCTTCATTTGCAAGCGTTGCCATGCCCGACTTCAGTGTGGAGAGGAGGAGGAGCAGGGGTCCGTTCCCCTCCCCAGCCCTTCTTGCGTGTGCAGGCAAAACCCCTTTTTGTCAGTCATTTATCTTTCTGGCTGGGAAGTGTTGGAGGGAGTTTTGTGGCTTTTTTTCAGCTGAAGTCCAGTGCACTAAAGTTTTGTTCTTAAAGCAGGAATGGTTTGGTTCCTGTGGCAAAAATCCAAATAATATTAAAAGTGGCAACATCGGAAGAGCAGTGCCGCTGTGCTGGCAGTTCTCATTCCAGGTTAGACAGGTGCAGGATTTTGGTCTGCCGTAGCCCTGTGCTCCCCAGTTCTGTGTCTGCCTTTACAGCCGCATGCCAGCTTGTCCCACTGACACAGTCGTGTCTCCCGTTACTCGAGAGCTGGTCACGCCAGCCTTGTCGCGCCCGCGCGCCTGCTGTGTTCCCTCTGGCCACGAGATGTCAGGCCAATCTGGCGTGCACGATTAGGGGCAGTGTGCAGCTCTGTGCGTGCCTGGGTGTTATATACATATATACGCAATTGTGTGTGTGTATATACATGTGATGTGTATAAATGAAAAGGCAGAAGGGCATTATGATGAAAACTTGGATTTTCAAAGGCATCTGAAGAACTTGGGCAATCAGTTTCCTCTAAAGCCAAAGAGATTTTGACACTGATTCTTCTTGGAATGATTTAAAACTCCCAGCTCTTGCTGTTTTTGCTCCGGCAGGTTAGGCAGAGCGCCATATCGAGCCCCTCTGGCGCGTGGCATGCGAGGAGCTTCACCTGCCTTTGGCACCTTTCCGAGACAGTGGTCCCAGTGACCCCAGGGGGAGGGGTTACACAAATAGCAACCCTGGAAATGCCACCAGCGTAAGGTTTGAGAGAGGCTTTTTGATTATTGGTTTATTTTTATTTTTTGCTGGTTTTTGGTAAGAGCTGATCCCCAGTCCTTCTAATCTAGCAGAGGAGCATCAGGCAGGCACAGCGCATTGCTCAGCACCCTGACCTGCAGTCAGGAGCAGTGGTATGCAGCAAAAATTTTAATTAGGGTCTGATCTAAAAATTTTCCACATCACTCAGTGATGTTGGAGATTTTTTGAAAAACATACCCATTTCCCCCTCTGCCCTGCTGGCGGGTCGTTTCTGTCAGCCCAGCTGTGATCATGCGGTGGGATGCCCCTCTCTGACAGGATTTCAGCCCCGTGCTCACGGTGCGGGTGGGGCTTTGCCCCCAACAAGACGTTTTCTGGGTGGGTGAAATGAGTGTCCCCATGGTGAACGGTTGAGCTCACGGGTACCCGGTATAGGAGGGGAGGTAACGTAGGTTGTTTAAGCAAGGTTTCCCAGCAGAAACCTTACAAATGTAATTTAAAGCAGTGACAAATCAAAGAAAATGCAAGTTTGCTCTGTCTTCCCATTGCTTTCCCTTCCCAGTACAATCTCAAACTTGTGGGAAAATTACACAGATTGTAGACTCTGGTGTCCTATAGTTTCAACTCTAGGTTTGAATCATCTTCTAATGAGCCCATTTAGTGGTAGAGTCATGACAAGTAGGGCTGAGAAGGAGGAAGTTTAATTAGGCATCAGCCAACCAGCCTGAAAGGGTGATGTTCTCCTTGCTCATCTGGCAATGTGGCCTGTGTCTGTCCTCCTTCCTCAGGCCTGGTGGATACCAAAGATGCTCTAGGAAGCCTTTTACTGAGGCTTAGGTATTTCTATAAGAAAAATGACTCAGGTTTAACAACATGTGCAGGTATTTGTGGAAAAGCAAATATGTTTCCCTCTTGGCTGTTTAGTTGTCTGTAACAATAATGTCATAAATAAATAATGTTTCTGTGAGGGGAAAAGAGGAGATGTTTATCAGATAGAATGCATGCCAGTTAGGATAACGCTGAACAAAATGTTAACACGGATTAAACAGGAAAACATGCTGCTGGCAAACAAATTGTGGTGAGAACAGCTTCAGCTGGGGAGTTCCTTCCTCTGGTGGGCAGAAACGGGGCCTGCCATGTAGACTTGCTTTTAAAATTAAGACATTTGTCACTAGAACTGCTGGCTTTGTGGAAACATTCAAATGAGAATAATTTAAATGCTGCGCTAGAATAATGCACAATAAATAGTACATGGAGCTGTACGAATGCTGCAGATTACCGCAGGATCAACGAGATAATGCTGAGGGGATTACTTTTTTCCTTTCCTGAAATTATTTTTCAAGTAAATTTGAAACCTGATTTTATTTTGCTGAAATCAAGGTGAGGGTTTCCTTAGTGTTTAGTGAATTTGGGGCCAGGTCATCGCTGGTTGGGCCTTGGAGGAAGCCTCCTCATGCTCCGCAGAGGAGATGCCACTGGTACAGGAGTCCACATCTCCCAGCAGGGTTTCATCAGTGTTAATTCCCCTGCTTCATTTAAGGGGTGCAAGGTTAGCTCATATCCATCCCCTGCCCTTGCTCAGACAGCTGGAAAAAAAACATGGGTACCTTATGCCCATCGTGCGTGCCTCCTCCAGCTGCCGTGCCACGACGCCCTGCCCCGCTGGGACCACCGGCAGGAGCAGAAACGGGGACAGAGGCGGCTCTGTCCTTCCCGGCCCCGAGTCGCATCGCGCTCGCGATTGAGGGGATGTAGCTGAGAGGGGGGGATGTGTTTTCAGAACACGTCCTACCTCTTGTTAAACCATTGCAGGCCGTCTGTAAAAAGAGATTGGGAGGAAGCAAAATACTTTAAAAGGGGCTTCGGTGTTGTTAAAATACACCCTTAGAGTTCAGCGTGCACCCAAGCACTTTTCTGGAATATCGCAAGCTCATTTCTCATGTAGGTTTTGGCATCTGTTGAAGGAATTTTACATCTGTGGATTCCTGTTCCTCTCTGCTGGAAATATGCTTATGTTTGAGAGTCAGCACATTTTTAATATCGATAAATAGCTTTAATAAATAATGTGAAGATGGAAAGGATGTAAGAATTCTTACTACAGACTCCAAATTATTAGTCTGTGATTATCTGGCTGTTATTTATTTAAGTACTTTCAGCCCACTGCACTGTGTATAAGTGCAGGAAAATTTGGTGTTTAATAGAAAATATTTGTATTGCTTAAACTCATGTGTATATTTGAAGAATGGGAAGGGAGGAAGACAAGACAAGATAATGTTTGAAGGCAGAAGAATAAAATGCAGAGACATCAGAGAGATGAATTATGAAGAATGTAAGTTTGTTGAATCAGTTTCTACCTGTTTGGGGGTAACCTGTGCTGTACTACGGTGTATTGATTAATGGACTAATTAGCTGTACAAAACAAAAATATTTAAAGAAAATATTTCTCTGAACCAGCTACCAAAGTCTTCAAACAACAGGATAATAGATTTTGTGTATTAAAAAATTAAATTCAATATGTATTTATGAGACCATTCAAAACCTAGAGTCCTTTGCTACCAGATTTCCAGTAAGCAGAAATATCCACGTATCAAAGCTTAATTGATTGAGTATGTAGGCATTTGTGAGAGAAATTAAATGGTAAGCTATAGGCATTTCAAGCTATGAAAGATACTGTGTATTAATTTATAAAGTCATAATAGAATTATTTTATGAACCATAATAAATCCAATGAAGAAAAATTCAGACAAGGAGGAAAAAAGAACAAAACATGTAGCCATCTCTTTTTTATATAAGAGGAGTTTAGTGTTTTACTCTTTTTGTGTGCATGCATGTCTTTTAATTTCTCAGACTGGTAAGATGCTTCCAATTATTTTGACTCGCATGTAACATGCCTTCGAAAACAGTAGCTGTGGTTTCCTTCTAGCCTTAAACTGAAGTGCAAAACAGGAGAAGCCAAAACACTACAATCAAATGTGTGAGGTACATATCACAACATTGAAACTCCAAGCATAGTAGGCAAAGACAATGTTTAGGGAGGTGTAATGTAAAATAGACTTGGATAAGATAATTTGAAGCAAGTGGGTGGCAAATACATGCAGATGGAAGACTATTTAGCTTTCGACTTGCATAATTTGGATGGAGTGGGAAACTCCAGGCCTCAGTATTTAATGCGGTGGACTAGGTGTCAGAATTAATCTCCCTAGCTGTAATTGACTTTGCAAGTCTCTCGGTGTCTTAGAGCTTCAGTCCTCACGAATAAGTGGAATGAGCCCCTTTCCCTGCTTGGCTGGAACACACTGAGGCCAGCCACAGGAAAGGCTGGGGCATACTCGGGTGCTAGATATTGTCAGGAAAAAAGAAACCTGTCAAAAATTGTTTGCCAGTAAATCTACATAGTTTAGTCATCATTCCTTACATCCTACTCAATGAGAGGATTGTAAAAGTAGTTGTGACTCTACCAGATCTAGGGAGGCACAGGAGCGCTGCCAAGACTAATTCGTAAGTACCAGCCCACCTACTTTTTGCTGGTGTGAGATCTCTGGAGCGAAGTAATAAATACATTTTATGAGGGCAAAGGAAAAAAAAAAAGCCTCTGACAAGTGAGGAAAGAAAGAAAGCTGTAGGATGGGAATAGAGAAAAAGCATAATATATGTAATTATCTGGGTGCTCTGCATGCTGTTCCTCTCATCCTACCAAGCAAGAGCAATTAGAGGCAAGAGATGTTAACAAGAAATGTGTTGCATGAGTCGGTGCAGCCACATGCTGAGTCTCAGCTTTCCCCCAAAATCCAAACTGTTGAGGAAAGTGTGGGGTTTTGCTTCTCTGTTGTATTTCCCTTTTGTTCCAGTGCCTCTTTCCCATTTGCTTCTCTTTGGGACACCACAGTATGGCTATTCCGGTCAGTGCTGAGCAGAGGGGGAGGATCCCCTCCCTCGCCCTGCTGCCAATGCTCTTCCTAATGCAGCCCAGCAAGTGGCTGGTCATCTTTCCAGAGGGGTACTTTGGCGGCTGCTGGTCAGCTTGTGTCCCCCAGGACCCTGGTCCTTCTCTGCAGAGCTGCTTCCCAGCAGGTGAGGCCACAGCCTCTCCTGGGGCACGAGGTGGTTCCTCTCTAGGTGCAGGACTCCAGTGCGTTTATGCTGATCACGGTCCTCTGAGCCTGGCAGTTCAGCCTGTTACCAATCCATCTCATCCTCCAGCTGGTCTGGGAGCTTGTGGGAGGCGGTTCAAAAGCCTTATTAAGTCTAGAGAAACAACATCTGCTGTTCTGCCCTCATCCACCAAGTGAGGCATCTCGTCGTAGAAGGCTGTCGGGTTGGTTAAGCACCGTTTCCCCTTCGTAAATCCATGCTGACTACTCCTGACCACCTTGCTTTAGGCAACTCCATTTACCTCTCAGGGCCACAGTTTCCTCCTCTCTATTAAAGGATAAATGACTTTCTGTTCAAAGTAGCTGAAAATTTATAGGTTGTAGAGAATAAGAACTGAGTCTATTGCCTCTTCCTTGAGGGTTTTTGAAGCAGCTTGTTTGTGATAAATGGAAGGGCTTTGACACTCGGTTGATGAGTATCATAAGAATCTCCTAAGAATGATTTTTGCCCTGTGTTTTATTTAGTTACTGTGCAAGCAAATACATCTTTTCATTCAGTGTGTTTACAGATCTAGTCTGGGAGAGCCCAAGCCTTTGAATGAGCTCTCTTGCTACTGGCAGCTATAAACAACAATTAGAGACAGCAGCCTCGGATTTCGCTTCCATGATTATTTGTAGGTGCAAAGTGAACTGTGCTCCCTGGGAGATACAAAAAGATTGAAATGTTTTCATTTATGTCTTCAGATAAAACTGAAAATGTCTGTTGGGAGGCATGAAGGTATCAGCCTCTTAAAATAAGGAAACTTAAAATAGTGGCTTGCAAAACCTGGCTTGAATGAGTGCAGGGACCTGAACGAGTAGAGAGCTGACACTGTTCTATTGCTCTGCCATGTGGCTCATGGCTGGCGGTCTCCGTGGTGCCCACTTTATCCTGTTCCTTCCCTTAAAATGTTTATTAGCCAGCGATATGCACAGGAATCCAGTCCTTGAAACTCTGATAAGGTATTTAGTTTTACAGATTGCACGGTATGAGCCTGTGTTCTCCAAGACTCTGATTTCCCAAGCAACATTCAGTCATGTATACGTGCACATCGTTGCTTCTACATACGTAGTGATAGCCCCAGAAACAATGAAGGGGAACATATGCTCTGTGCTGGGATGTCATCTCTAGCATGTTGTGGCGAAAGCAGCGCACTGGTGCACGCGGGGTGCTGGTGACGAGCGCTCGCACCGAGCGGCTGTCCATATGGTCCAAAATGCTGCTGTTCTGCCTGCCTGTTCTGTGTTCTGCCCACTCTTCCTGGTGCTGTGTGATGGTGGGAAAGGTATCAAGGTAGTTAATGTAATATTTTTGATTTATAGTTCCAGTTCTGGGTTCTGGTGGATAAGTGTTTGAATCCATAAATAATTACCCTTATGTTTTTCCTTAGAAATGTATCAGTGGATTATGCCTTAATACTTAGATCTGCAACTTTGCATTTGCAAGGACAAATATGAAGGCTGGGCTGGAAGTTGGTCTTGCATATTTTGGAAGGGGGAAAAAACTATAAAAAAAATATTACTCAGATTTCTCAGAGGTGAATGAAGCGTATGCATGGATGAATCTAGTTAATTCTTTGGTTTAATCAACCTAGAATCCCAAGGAGGCTATAACAAAATTCCCCTGGTGCCTTGGAGTTATGAGAAAGATGTGTAAAATTATATGCAAGCAGAGAGCTCTTTCTAAATTTGAGGAGTCTTCTGCAATTTTTTGTTGTGTTCACTACCTGAAATATTTCCTCATCTCTTGCAGTATTAGACCTGTTATTGTGTGAGGGCAATATTTGGGGTCAACCTCAATCCCTTTGGGCAGGGAGGTTTCTGAGAGTTCCCTTGTCAGGGAGCTGCCCCAGCACCTTCAGCTGGCATGTGTGGGTCTCTGCTCAGGACTGGTGCTCAGAGGCAGGAATTACAAGCTGACCAAGACTGATTTAGCAAAATAGCTAAGGCTCATGTAGTTGCACAAGTTTAATTAGGTACAGATGCTAAGTTTAACATCATAGCTTCCTGAACTATCATCCAAACATCTGAGTAAGATGGAGCTTGGTTGTTTCCTGCATGCCAAGTCTTCCAGGAAAGAAATGTTACATAGCAAATGGTAAATAAGCAGAGGCCCCTTTTACTACAAGCCAAAATGCCAGCTAAGCAATCCTGCTACTGTTGATATCTTTTTAGGATCATTCAGGTGCTTGTTATTTTACAGGTGTTCAGAGGGAAATGGTACCCACTGCCAGAAACCTAGAACATGCTAGAAGAGACGTTTATTGTCACATGGAAAGTAGAGCAGACGCTGTGACTGCGTTCTGCCATGGAGAGATCCCACCGCAGCTTTGTAGAAGTCCTGTTCTCTGCAGCATCTGAAAGGGGAGTGCAGGTCCTGCCTTGGTTTCCCTCTGGATTTGGTGAGAACACGGGTGGAGCAAGGCACGGCTGTGTACATCTCCTCTCTCTGCAGAGGCACACGTGTAGTCTTACAAGTAGAGTTGGAACACAATAGTAGAAACGTATATTCAAAATTTTCAATTCTGTGGAGTTCAGAGGCATAAGTAGTGAAGCTGAAGGAAAGTGATTGATAAGAAAACTTTCCACTGAATGTGCACCTAAAATTATAATTTTATTAATAGACAAGGGAAGGTAAAACCTGGGAAGCAGAAGCTAAATATGTGGGAAGCCATGTATTCTGCCCTGGTTTAGATGATGAGCACATCACGAAATAGGAACGTGGCTGAACTGATCACAATCTGATGCTCATTAGACTTGAGCAGTGCCGCAGAATCCCTTAGAACCAAGCGTGCATAACGTGCTTTCTGAGTGCTTCCACAGAGCCCTGACTTTATAGTGACAGTTAAAGTGCATTTTTCCCCAATAATTACACAATCTGAATTTGGTCTATGCTAATAAGCTTTAAGACAATTTAAATTCCACATTTTAATATTAGAAATCCACTTAATTGTAGGTAATCTCCAGCTTTGCATGTCACCTGTATTAGCACTGATATTCTTACTGAGCCTGCAGTATATGTTTATATTTACTGCTGGGAGCAGGCTGCTGCCGTACACCTGCCGTTTCGCGTGGCCATGCTGGCAACCAGCCAGGCTCTTAACGTGCCTTCACCTCGTCTTGGTCCATGGAGGAGAGCATGGGTGCAAACCCATGTGCATGTGCTGAGAATGCAAACTAGCACCAGCTGGTTACCATCCTCCTCCTCCTCGCATGGGCTTGCCTTTCTGGAATGAAGAGCTGATGTGTCCACCCTGTTCTGGAGGATGGACCTGGCTCATGGGGATTTCCCTGGGCCAAAGAGCCCGAATTCAGCTCTTCTCCCCACGGCAGAGGCAGCCAGGTGGAATTTCTATCAGAGATTGTTCTTTTGCTGATTAATTGTTTTCCCTGCTAGGCTATTACATTTGTAAGATATGTACAGCCCATATGAAGAAAATTGCTGGGAAACGAATCCACATAGTCTTGCTACCTTTTGATTCCCCTCCCTGACTTTGAAACACTGCAGTGGTTTTGGCTTGCCTCTCTATTCTTGCTACCCTTTTCTGTCACAGTCGGTAATTGGCCTAATAAAAGGCAGAGACAAGAATTTATTACACCTCCGGCAATACTTAAAACAAACTTTATTTGCTGGAGTAGCACTTTTTATCTACTTGCTGCTGTATATTTTGACACTCCTTCTAAATATTAAATTTGACTTTATTAAAAGTTAAATCTTTTTTTGTGATTGCTGCTGCTTTTGCAGTTTCTCAGACAGTCTGGTACATATATAAAACTATTCTAATGAAGCTTCTGGAGAAACAAATTTAAGCAGCGGCTATATCTACTTCATTACTGCCAAGCCCCACAAAAATGGCATGATTTAAAGGCTAGTCTCTGTAATACCTTGTAAATTAGACTTGGAATAATTTCTGCAATGACTTGCAAGAACAAAGACAAGAACTATACAACTTTCATGCCTTTTTTGAGCCTATAAGTTTCTTCAAACAAATGATGGCCTTTATGTTTAGAACTGTTAGCTAAAACAGTCAAGATAATAGTAAAATGAAGCTGGGTGACATTGTTGCGATGCAATTTCTGCTGTTCGTTCCGTTTCTTCCACATCACAGGTCACATGATGACCAAAGATTACAATTTTCAGTTTTCTAAAAAGGCTTAAGAAATAGCAATACATGTTCCTAGAGTTGTTTATGCAGGAATTTTTATTCTTTGAAATATTCCAGTGTTAAAGCAACAAGAAAACATTTAGAATGTCCTTTGGTGGAATCTTATTACACTCGTTATATATGTAAACTGATATTCTTTGATGCCAGCACGTTGCCCATACAGAGAAATCTCTGCACAACTAAAGGAAAAGAAAAAAAGAAAAGGACTAAATAAAAAGTAATATTTTTTCCTCTTATCTGATTAGAATTAAATACCTTAACAAATTGTCTGGTAACACAAGTAGGCAATAATACAAAAAATCTACATTGTACATCTTATTTCAAGAAAAATAACTTCATTTGAATACAAAAGGATAAATACACTTGTTGCCCTACAGCCACTCTCGTAGGGGAGGTGAGCGCGGCGCCGTGCCGCAAAGGTTTGCAGGGGTCTGACTGGCTCGACTTTTATTGGGGGGCTGTTACACATGTGCATCACTAACATCAGACAAAGAAATCGTTCAACCGACAGGGGTTACAGAGCAACGGTCACTAAAGCACGCGCTGGGAGCCCGCGGGCCCCGAGGGGCGGCCCCGGCGGGGTTCCTCGCGCCCGCAATGCGCTGACAGCAAAGAATCGCCTCCGCGCCGCTCCCTCGGCGCCTCGGGCCCTGGAGGCCCGCGCAGGCCGGCCTCGCCAGCCCCTATGGCTTAGTCCGCTTGGGCCTTGCAAGTCGGCGCGCGGCAACGCTTTCCTCTCGCTCCCAGTGGTTTCTCCCCATGTTTTAGCGGCGACGGTTCCCGCTGCGCTGGGAGCAGTGGCACCCCGATGCCTCTAGAAGAGGAGCAGTCCCGTGAGCGTGAGCAGGGCGGCGAGCGGAGCCACGGGCGCCCGCTGCGCTGGCCTCGCCGCCGAGCTGGGGCTGCAGCCGCCTGTGTCGCGCTCGCACTTGAGCTTCTCGCACAAGATGCCCGTGTAGGCCGGCGGGCAGTGGCAGCGCACGTTGTTGATGCACGTCCCTCCGTTCTGGCAGTGCAGCAGCTCGTTGTCGCACACGTTCGCTGCAAGACAGCGGGGAGGGAGGGGAGGAGAGCGCCGGGAGCGTGAGTGCAGCCACAGCACCAGCTCCCGCGCCGCACGCGAGGCCAAAGTGCTCGTGTCCCATCTCACACCTCCCGCCCCTCCTGGAGCTTGTTACTGGGGGAAAGAGGGGTACATCCTGCTGTTTACACTGAAAACTTGCATTAAAAATATATCTGCTGTTTTTCTTTTAAAGTGTAATTTTGGGCAATGTTATATCAGACCCCTGAGTGTGAAGTTACTTGATACCATTGTATGCCTTGCTGTACTTTCACAGTTACCACTGCCCGGGTGCTCAACGTGAGTGTTGACAGGGAAAGGGAGGTAGAGCATGGAACCTTTAAGAAACGTGAACAGTGGTTAAAAATGCAACGTGGCTTTACTGAAGTGAAAGATCTGTAAAAGGAGCCAGTGTTTCATACTGACAGTCTCTCATGTATTAATGATCTGGGAAAAATATATGCAAAAAGATAGGGCAACCGCAGATGGGGAAGTCAGTATGTTATTTGATGGGGATTTTATGGTCTGTACATATGGAAGTAAAAGATAATCTTATTTCTGTTACAGATCAAATATTCTTAATTAGCTTTGCTGCTTTGGTGCAAGGATAGCTGGCGTATTAAAACTCTCTTAGCTAGACCTCACATCTTGATGTAACTTCTGAAGTCTAGTTTGACAAAAGAATTGGGGGAAAATATCACAGGAAAAAATTCTAGAGTTTGTTATGTTTTGGTATTTGATTTTTTTTCATTACCTAATATCAGTTGACATAATTGCTCAGGTAACTACAGACAGGCGAAACTCTACTGAGCAAGTGTGTCGATGTGGATTGGTCCCCATGATCTCGTGTTGGAGAACACGCGCTCGATGGCAGCGCCGTCTTCCCCAGACTTCTGCGCTCATCTAAGGGCAGATCTTGCCCCTTCTGCAGAAACGTAACATCCCTTTTCCCTCAGGGAATCAGGGGAAGATGAGGTTTAGAGACATAACTGGAGATACTCAAAGTAAGAGATAACAGGGAAACGTGTAGCTAAATAACTGAAAAGTTATTTAATTTTACATCAAAATAGTTTTATGAATGTTTGTTTCTTTTTTAAAATAATATTAATATGATGAGAACTAAAATTCAGACATTCCAAATTCTTAAGTGATGCAATTCTACATAAATCTATGAAATTTTGTGAACTGGCGATCTTATCTGTCCTGACTTGTCTTTAGAAAAAGAATTTTCTCACTCTAGAAGGACTCTGACAATAAATGTCCCTTTCCCATCCCCTGGGATTCTTTTGGTAATTAAATGGTTTTATTAAAAACTAAGTATTTTACATTGAAGTGTCCAACTTCTGAATAGAATTATCAAAACTTGAATACTGAGGTACAACAAAGGTATGAATGTTGATGATGATGACTGCATATGTCTGAATTCTAATGATCTTTATATTCATATATTCATTGCAAAAATGTTTATATCATGTATGAGGAACAGTGAACCACCACCGACTAAATATGAGATGAATGAATCAGGAAGAATACAGGGTAAGAGGTACAAAAAAGATCTCCTTTTCTTAAAAAAAAAAAAAAAAAAGTTATGTATCTTATAACTAAGGTTTTATATATCTTTAAAACTGACCTTACCTTCATACTGCACTTATTTAGCTATAGGCAAAATCAAAATACTTTATCTGATGGCACAGCTACTGGCTTTGCTTGCTCTAGACTTCTCATTGCCCTGGATGCTTCCTGCAATTCAGGCAGTGAAAATGGTGAAATATCTATTCCATCAATATTGGCCACTGTTTCCCTTGAATAATTGAGTGGAAATCAATAGTTAATTAAATACCACTTTTTAACAGCAGAAGAGATATTTCACTTCGTGCTTGGCCTTGAATATGAATGAGATTCCATACAAAATTTTCCAAGTATTCAGTAAAAAAATTTATTTTCCAATACCTTTCCTAACTTTAAGCTTATTTGGACAACTCTACACTGTTACTTTAAAAGGTCATCATTACCCCTGGTTCTCATCCTGTGGTTACAGGTTTCTGGCTGCGGGTGACTGAAGTAGCATTTTGCTGCACCTGGTAGGTACCTCCACTTGGCGTGCAAGTGCAGGCACTGGATGCCTCAGTCAACACTGCTGAATACATACCAGTGTCTTGGTAAAATGTTACAGGTGCTGATTTTTCTACTCGGACCATTTATTTCTAATGAATTTTTTCTATAATGTACCTAGATAAAAAGCTTTTTCCTCCATGTTTATGGTGTTCTCTTAAAAGTGTGCCCGTAGAAACACAGGGAATGTTTTTAGCCAAGTTCTCGCACTTGCAAGTTAACCTCGTCTTGTCCCAACCTCCTCCTCCTTAGTTTTCTTCCCTCTTTCCCTTGCACACATGCACATAAGGGTGCACGCACACATGCACACACACTCACACACATATCATGTAGATAGCAAATACAGTGATGTGGAAGTTAGGAAGATTTTTCATTAAATGCCTTTTTAAATTATTTTTTCAAAAATTGTTTTATTTTTATTGTGACCTCCTCTAGAACCATTTCTACCATTCTCTTTGTAGGTGGTGAGAGTGAACTTCTGTCTGTAAATGAAAATATTGGCTATATAGCTAGGAATGAGGGTGAGCTGGGCTCAAGTGAGGGGAAATTACTGGAGACTTTTGCGTTGCCGCACACCTGCTCTGAGTGTTACTGGCAGCACTCCGATAACTCGTTATGAATCAGAAAATGTGTGCGCCTTGATTATGCGTGTTCAACATTTGGTGCTCAAAGCTGTGCTCTTTGCAAAAAGCTAAACTTTGATAATCTCCAAGGCATCAGCCAGCAAGTCCTGATCAAAGGCTGCCGCGCTGAGAAGCGATGCCGACCGACCCTGCAGTGAGCGCGCGTGGCGGCCAAGCCTGGTGTGGCCGGGCTGGCTGCAAGCTGCTGGCAGATCTTCACGAGTCACAAGATGGGACATCAAGCTGAAAACTTAAGATTTTCTCTGGAGAGCTTTGGAGGCTTATTTTGAGGGTATTTCTGAGCACAGACTCCAGATTTTCTGTCCTACGCGGGGAAGTGAAATATTTAAAGGAAAATAAAGGAAAATACTTAATGTTATTTTCATAATTCATCAGTTTATGATCTAAGCTCTAGCCTCCTGATCATGGGATCCTTAAAATACTGCACAAAGAGATACAAAAAAGCTAAAGATGGGAAGATATTTGAAGATTTTGACAACTTTAGGGGAAAAAGAAAAGTAACAAACCATTGCAATTGGTAAGACATGATTAACTTTTCTTGAATTAAAATTTAGACATCTTACCAAAGTAGTCATTAATAAATTATTGCAGTCTTTTTTTAGGATAAGACCTCTATAAATACTGAAAGATGCCTTTCCACCAATCACAAAATATTCACGAGAAACCATTTATTTTGTAATTCCAGTGTCATTAAATTTGCAAATGGAATAAAAAGAAAACAAGGGGGAAATCTACTCTTTCAGACAGCTCAAGCAGTTCAAGTGGTAAGTGACATTCTAGAGTTTCACAGAATTTATATTGGCTATTTAATGAAAAGTATTGAGGATCGCATAGATGTTTGACAAATGTGTACTTCTTAAATGTTCGCGTCTGAATAATGCATGCAAATCTCTGAGTCTGTCCAAAACTCAACTTTAATGCCTTTGTGGTTTCTTTAAACAACAAAAGAAAATCAGGACTGCACTTGCTTCTGCAGCACCAATACAGGCTCAGGGACACAAACTTGAGTCTCATGGCTGGAGGCTGCTGGTCCTTGTCGTGCTGTGTGTCTGGGCTTGCACCCAGGTTCTCTCAGCATCCTATTCCCTCTGAAATCTATCCAAAGGAGAAAAACGTATTTTGAATCTTTTTTTTAGGGGGGACTATCCTTGCTTTCTCCAGATTAGCTAAAGTAGCATCTTACTCAAGTGTGTCAGCCACGTGAATATGTGAAAAAGAGACTGATTTAGAAATCAGATTTAAAAACGAAATAAAGGTGGTTGAGAAATGTCGTCTTTGACCTGGGTAGGTGGCACTACCTTTCTCCATCTAACTCTAGGCTGGTTTTGATGTTTTCATTGTTTGTAGCAACATAAAATATGGTCACGGAAAGAAAAGTTATCTAAAGGTCCTTTCTTTCTGTTTTTCTTTCATTCTTGAATGTTAAGTCTTTCATTTTCAGAAATGTTTTGTATGATATCTCCTATTGCTGTTTTTCTTCAGTGTGATATCATTTGCTATATATCCTCTTCTCCTCTCTCTTTTTTATGAACACCTCTTGATTTTTGTCCTTTTTGTCCCCCTGATCCATCCAACTGAGCATCTCTGGTCCCTGAGCAAGCTGGCGAATGGCCAGCTCTGAATATACTGCAAGATACTTCAGTTTGCTCCAAAGGGCTGGTCCAAGTTTTGACCCTGCTTCTGCTGTAATGAATTTTCCATGCTGTTCCTCAGTCATTTGCGTGAAATGTTGATTTTTTTTTAACATTTAAAAACAACAAATGAAGAAGGTTCTGTGTATGCCTAGAACATATCCATCTGCACATGCATATAGCAAACACACACACAAGAAGACCTTAGCAGTCATGAAGGCATGAATAATATTTTTTTGTCCTACAAGTTGTCAGCTCTATGTTAATGGAGTTGAGGCATGCAAAACACCAACCAAATGCAAATTGCAAAGTTTTATAATTGTTTCCAGGTATTACAGAATGTAAGTGATCACAGCTAAAATATCTTCAAATTACCAGATTTAGTAACAAATAATTATTTCCACTATTTGCAAACAGTGCTAAATATTTGTTGTGCATAGTATAAAAGAATATACTTTTGCTCCTTTAATGTGTGCTGAAGATCTCCTCTATGTAGAGATTATCTAGCGAGGCTTGTTTAGTGAGGCACAAGTCAGGATGGAAGGAATCAGCATTTGCAAGTACAGACCTAAAGAACTGAATCTCACTGCATCAAAATTACAGTCATACAACGACAAACTTCTGTGGGAAGATCCCTGGAGTGAAGCTGAGACGATGCTCTGATGAGTTAGATCTTAACTACCGCTAAGGAACCAAGCGCGGAGCAAATGGGAGTAGCCTGTGCAAAATGCCTGTGTGAGGCACTGTTGAACCAACACTCCTTTTATTATAAAATCAGTCTTATAAATTACCAGGGCGGAAATGAACAGGTGGGTAATGGAGTTTGTTGAAGATTTCTCGTAAAGTTTTTGGACTGTTTCCCTACATGTAATTTCTGGTCTTGCAGCACAATTTTGACTTCAAACTTCTGTAGGAAAAGTCTGCAGAGGTGCTGAGAGAGGAGACAGCTCCTGATCAGAGCTCTGTCCTGCACTCTGCCACTGAATGGATGCGATTCCTCCCTCCCTTAAATAGGGGATCCTGGCAGCCACATGGGTAAACTTGAGATGCTCGTTTCACTCCTGAAAGAGCAAAATTCTCCAAAGAACAAGTTTCATTTTAACCATGGTATATGGGTAGCAGCAGTAAGAAGGTTATTCGGTTCCATGAGCGATGTTTGTGCTGTCTCATTTTCCATCTCTATTCTTATCTAAAATGCTTGAATTTAATAAAAGATAATGAGAAGAAATCCCCTGAACCCATCAGACAGACAGGGGAATATCTGAATCATGGAGTCTATACTCTTGCATGATAGAGAAGCCATAAAAGCTTTGTCAGAGATAGCACAAGATTACTTGTTAAAACGGTTAAAAAGAAAACAAACCCAGATTTAGTAATCTAAAAATTACTGTTGAGATGACAAAAATGTCCAATCTTTCTCAGTTTCAGTAAATGGGTAATTAATCTTTCAGCTGTCTGACTTAGGTGGTTCTGATACTACACTTCTCCAAAAAGGGATGATTTACAAAGACAAAAAATTCATGCCTTTTTGTTGCTTTGTTTACAGAGGAGCATCATGTACTAGCCCGACCCTCAGCCTACTTTAGAATAATCTTGGGAGACCAATAAACTACATCTGAGCTTTAGTTGCTCAAAAGGGACCACATGCCTCTATCATTCATATTCCACTTAAAAGCTGTAAGCTCTGGTGCCGTTATTTCTATCTCCTTGAAGATAAATGAACATTCTTACATGATCCATCTCCTTCCTTGACGGAGGGGAGAAGCAATTGAAACTCTAGGGTTTTGCTGAGTGCCAAGGGCAAGGTCAGGGCCTGCTGCACATCCCTGCTATCAATAACACTGCCCAGCACAGCCCTGTCTCCGCCTCATAGCTGCAATGGTCCCCAGAAGGTCCCCTTGACTCATGACGGGTGGGATTTGGCCACCTGCTGCCCTCCTCAATGCCCACAGTGGGGTGGTTGCGGCCAAACAGCAGCTTTTTCAACTTTGTGTGGACAAACGGGCTTTTTTAAAGAGTTCCCAAGATGTATTAAACAGACATCACCTTCACAGAGCACAAAAAGGCACCAAAAAACCCATAAAAGAGCAAAGCTGAAACCTGCAAAGGGGCACAATTTGAAATATGTGAGTGTGCATTTCGTAAGAGCCTGAGCACTTCTGTGTGTGCAACAGTCCTTAGGTACTAGGATGTTGATTTGCAGTAATATTAGAACATAAGAAATACACAACTTTTGTTTATCTTTGAGTCTAAAAGCTTCTATTCCTCTCATTCCTTCCAAGGAACACGCTGTACCCATGACTTTCAGAGGCCATGGGGTGGCCCTGGCCCTGATTATTTTATTTAGCAGCAAAGCCAGAGTTTGGCACAAGCTGCAATCGACAGAAGATCAACCGTAAAGCCAAGAAAAAGTGCGGCTCTTTTGTGCCGCAGAGGCTCTCAAAGAGGCCTAAGGGCTCCCCGAGCACACGTGAAGTTTTCTAGCAGCTGGAACGTGAAATGGAGATAGAAGCAGCAGCCAAGAAATGAACCCCCAAGAAAGAAAATGCAAAAAGGGTTTGTTCTTCATTTATCTACTCTTTAACAGTATCATTTTCAATCTTGTTTAAAATTTAGTGCACACTGCAAAGTTAGGGCCTGCTTGCTACTCTGTGCTGCCTTTTGAAACACAAGCTCCTGATAAAAAATAGACAATGGACTGTAAAGTTAAGTCTTATTTTATGTACGCACATTTTTAATTTTCCAATCCATATCAGATTGCTTATATTCTAATATACATCAGTTCAAGTCACCTGTTACCAATGACATAAAAAAGATTGAGTTGAAAATCCTTTCTGTTATTTTAGGGAATTTGAGGTTTTCTAATCTCTTTTTTTTTTTTTTTCCTAATTTTTTTTTATGGAAGGAAGGAAAGAGAGAAAGTCTATGGATTTTATTATGGATGCTACTGCACAGTTGAACTAGTTGGAAGACAAATTTTGGATGCATTTGTATACCTCAAAACATCTGCCTGGCCCTGGTCCTGAAGTTCTGAGGCAAAGCTAGGTAATTTAAAAGAAAATTGCTAGGTGAGAACTTTGTGAATAAACTGAAATTGTATGCTATTTAATATATATATATATATTTTTCATTCTTTGCTTCCCAAACCTATGCTACATCTGTGCATATTTGTGTATTCTCTGGAAATCTGAGTGTAAGTGCTCATAGTGTGTTTCATAAAGAAGATGGAAAAAATGTTATTCTTAAGTTATTTCTGATCAAAAATAATTTGAATATTGCTAACTTTTGCTTCTTGCTGCTTTGGCTTAAACCCAACTAAATGAGATGTTTTGAGAAATTAATAACAAAATCTGCTGGAAATCTATGTCATGATCAACTTCTAAATTGCACAAAAGAGTGTATGTAGCGGAAGCATCAGTAGGTCCTCAATTACACTATTATGAACAGTATAGATATTAAAATAGGAGCGGTATGTAAATAACAAAAGAGAAAGGGCTCTAAAAGAGAAAAGGGTCTCTAAAATAGGGGTTAAAGCCACTGCCTTGTCTGTCTCGCAAAGCCTTTCAGGGGAAGCAAGAGTAGCTCTTGCTCCCCAACAAGGGAGACGTTGATGTCAAGGCAAGTCAAATACTGCCCACTACAAAAGGAGAGAGACAGGCCCTGTGAATCCCCGTGCTGTTTGCAGGTTCACACTGTTTATTATTAGATAAATGTGTTAATAGGTTTGATTGCTGTTTCTAAAGGAGGCTGAAGGGCCTCAAAAAAGGCGTTACAAGTTATCATGTTAAAAAAGGAATATGTAATTTTGTTAGAAGTAGCACAGGCAATTGTATAAGATTCTGCTAATTAGACAGACTGATTTCAATTATGTAACTCCTAAACTGACCAGTGAGAGCCTCAACAGCTTTGTATTTATGTCATGCATATGGCTAAGATTCATGAATTCTTCTTCTTTTTTTTTTTTTTTTTAATTCTCTGCACTTTATCCTGGTCTTTATTAAAATCCTATCTGTTATTTTTCTATTTCTAATTATTACAGTAAAATTGAGACTCAATAGGCAGATTTGTTGTATCGTAATCCCCTTCTCAAATGTGCTGGGTGATAACACGCTATCATGCAAGTGAGTTTTAATGGGTGTAATACTTTACCTTCCTGTTCTCTTCACCAGAATATCTAATATGCCTCAAACAGCTGTCATGCAGCATTCAGAAAAAAATAAGAACTAATAAATTAAGGCATCAAATAATTAAAGCTACTTTAGGACGTTTTTCATCAACAATATTTATTGCTACACGCAGACTTGCTCTTGCTGTCGTGCATTTCTCTTCATGTCAGAGCAGCCCCTAGATGGGAAAGCCTGGATAAGATGACTGCAACCCAGTGCACTCCTCTTTTGGTATAGTGCGGCTTCTCTGTGCAGATGTAACCAATGTGATAAGTTATCCTGTGTTTTAGTTCAAAACCCTTTTTTTCTCATTCATAATATCATATCATATTAGCCCACATGTTCAAAAGATGCTTGTGCCAGTATGCAGACCAGTAGAACTCCATCTGTCTTTGTTTATCTGGCTGTGTTGCCTCTTAATGAAATTCCCTAAGCCCTGATTATTTATTTTTCTTTTCACAAGTAGTGTTCAGGTATGTACACAGTTAAAATTCCTAATTTAATAAGACAGGTTGGTCCATCCATATACAAAGACTTCCTCTCAGGTTGATGTGTGCTTGCATCACCAGATCATTATGTAGGCTACTGTTAAGAAGTTATTCCAATAGTAATGAGATTGCTCTAATCTGATTTTTATCAACTATGTGGCTTTGCTATGACTTAGAAATACTTCTGAGCAACCATAGACAGAGCTTAAGCACAGAGATTGACACTCAACTCATATACGTTTGGTTATTGTCAGAAAAGTTCTTTTTATCCTTTAAAGTACTAAAGGTGATGTCTCTAAATATGGATATTGATAATGCTTACTATGACAAAATGTTAAAATAATTCAGGATATTAAAAAGTGCAGAGCTAAAAGACTGCTAAGGTTATAGCATAAACTAAAGAGACACAGCTCTCTTCCCCTCAGCACTTTATGTGGTTTTGGCACAAATTCTGACAAGTTGATTAACATTCTTGTATTTCTGTTTATCAATCCTGATGCACAAAGGTGTTAAAATGTAATTATTAGTGAAGACTGAAATAGCCTGAGATCCTCAAGGAATAGATGAAACTGCAGAGTATGATTTCTCTTAAAATTACTTGCTTCATTTACTAAAAATGTTTCTCAATATTTAAATGACTGTCAAGGCATGCCAGAGATGAAAACTAACAAAGATATTTTCTCCATTAATATGAACACAGGTAAAATATTTTTTTTCTATAATCATTTTGTTACTTATTTACCATAGCGCTTCTGTAGCAATGCCTTTTAATCCCATGATGAAAAGCAATGATTGTTACTCAAAAGGTCTTCTGCTTGCTCTTATAAACTGAAAAACTAAAGGCGTGACCATTTTGTTATGCTTTGGATAAAAAATTTAAGGGGGGAAACAAAACACTCCTATCTTCCCTGCGTGTTGCCCACTGTGTCAGTGCCACGAGTGGTTGGTCTGCAGCGCAGCCGAGATCCCTGCGTGGCGCAGACCCCGCGTGGGCTGCCCAGCCTCCTGTCAGCAATGGGTACGTGTGAAGTAGCACAACGCTTGGGTCACTGCAGAACAAATTCTAGCAGTCTGTGGCTGTGCTGTGACTGGAGGTGTAAATTCTGGTCTGAACTTTCAGATCTCTGCCAAAGTTGCGGTGCCCGTCGCTGCGCAGCGAAGCCTTCTCGCAGAGCTGCCGTTCGCTGCATAGGGCTGATGTAATGGGGCTGGTTTAAGGACGCTGCCTTTGCCCTCAATATGAATTTCCATGCACCAAGGGCTCCACTTTTAATCTCATTGTGGGATTCTCCTGTTCTCCTTGAAAGCCATAGGAAGTTAGCTGGTTTTTTGAACCCTGTGAGAGCAACTTGTTCTCCCTGGTCTAGTTGGTGCTTATTGCCTCACCATCAAAATGCAGCCTCAGTTCTTGAAAGAGTGAGCTACATGTGGTGAAACTCTCTTTATTCTTCTCAGAAATAAATTTCTAAGCTCTTCAAAGCAAAAGTCCCATTTCAAGGCTCTTTTGGCTTAAAAGAGAGCTTCATTTTGCATTTAAAATTCACCTAACATTGAGAGCTTGCCGATGCAGCACCTCGTTAAGGGAACACCCTGCTGACCTGCCTCTGCACAGGCGTTTTGAGACTGCTGGTACAGGAGCTGTTTATTGGTGCTTCTGCACCTGGCAGTGAATGTGGGAGCTGAAAATGCTTCGTGTGGGGGGTGACAAACCTGGCAGCTCTGTTGACTGTCGTCCCTTGCGCATCCCTGTCATACAGCAGCTTGGCATTGCCTCCGAAGGCTGCCCTAAATAGCTACTAATTCCACCTCCAAAGAGGTTATGGCTGAGGTCCTTTTATAACCCAGCAGCCTTGAAGTGCAAGAATAGATTCTTAGGTCCATTAGAAAAGCCTTAAAATTTTAAGAGCTGGGGCAAACGCGTGGGTGTCCCAGAAAGCTAGAGGCTGCTTTGCTTTCACCCCACTGCCCAGCTCCCTGGTGTGACTCCTGTGGCCACTGTGTCCGCCTAAACACTCCAAAAGGTTGTGCAACATTTTGGTTTATCTACAGACAATTTGTTATACTCTTCATTTGTAAATGCAGCAAATACATGTTTGTCATGTTTGTCTCAAAAGTGTGAGAGCCTCTAGATCAGGTCTCTAGAAAGGGAGTGGTATGGGTAAATCTCTAAACAGAAGTGCAAACCAAAATATTGTTTCTAGATTCAGCTATTAGATTGGTGCAACTGTTACCAGACAGTTTTCCACTATCACATGAAGAGCCAATTTGATTTCAATTATAACTAATTTTCTATAGAAGTTAATTACAAACCAATTGCTTATGATCAAACTCTTTCCCCTTCTTTAAGTTTCTAGCATTCTCATCTTCTCATCTTCACCTCATGATCAGAGGTGAGAGTTTTAACAGTTTAATTATTTTCTTTAGAAGCCAAGATAATTAAAACGGGCTCATCTTGGCTCCCACTAGAAGTTTCTTTTAATGATTTTGCCATTGACTGTGCTAAAGAACAGTTTTTAAACCAGCAAAATGGTGTCTAGAAACTGCAGAGATGAAAAAAATGAAAGGAACAATATCATTAATGTGGGATATCAGCTCCCTCTAAATACATATTAGCTGGATCCTGTAAAAATTTATTTGCTTTCATATTTTATTATTCACATGAATAACTTGACTAAAATTTGTGGAACAAAGAGGACTAGTCAAAGATCTGAACAAAAGGCAGGACTGCCACTTGTCAGAAATTCCAGGAGAAGCTAATGGAGCAGCATGCTGTGCAGTCATACTAAATATGCCGACTAAACTTATGTCAGTATCAAAAGAGGACCACTACTTAAAAGGATCTTTACCTTTTTTTTTCTTTTTTTTTCTTTTTTTTTGAAAAAGGTTGTTACCAACAGAGTACCAATAGAAATCTTTAGAAGGAATGCACATGTATGTAATATAGAAGGAAAATGACGAAACCATGACCAAATGAGAGAAAAAAAAAAAAACGTGAACTTTTAGGATATTAACTATGATGAGATGCTTTAGAGGTAAGATCTAATTTTTTTTTAAAGGAATCACTAAGCATGTAAACACAAATGATCAACTTGATAATGTACCTGAATATTCAAAAAGCATTTCACAAGATAGAGATCAGCAGTGTTTTTCAAAGAAACCAGGCTAACATGAAATAAAAGGTGAAGATCTGCAGGAGAATTTCTCTGCTGCTGGGTGACTGTGCCAAAAAACAGTAGATGAAATTTGGTATTAAAGAGTAATCCATAGCAAAAATTCTATGCCTATAGATAACTACCTTGAATCACTTAGGAAAGAAACCTTAAGAGTAATCTTGAAATTATTAGGATAGAGAGAAATAAGAAAAGAGAAAACACCACAATGTCACTATGTAAATTTGTGATAGTAGAGTGATGGTAGAGGTATGCAGTTCCTATAGGAGGAGAGATTAAACAGAAGGGGATT
Organism: Tinamus guttatus; assembly: GCF_059628265.1. Classification (NCBI taxonomy): domain Eukaryota; kingdom Metazoa; phylum Chordata; class Aves; order Tinamiformes; family Tinamidae; genus Tinamus; species Tinamus guttatus. Next base: position 1,511,425 of record NW_028288745.1, on the reverse strand, counting down.
CTTCAGCATGCAAAAAGGAAGATGGAGTGAAGGAAAATAGAGCAGTATATACAGAAAAGAACACTATACATAGAACAGTATAAAAATGGTGAAATTGAAATGATTATTCATTTATTTTTATTGCCTCCTCCTCCAAGTCTAGGAGGCACCAAGTGAAATCATCAGTCAGTTGAGCATTAAGGAAATTTTTTACACACATAATTACAGCGTGGACTTGTGGCCAGAATATTTGAATAAAACAGCATGAATGTTTCCAAGAGTGATTAGACAAATTAGTGGATGAAAGCATCCCCCTGAGTCCAAAGACCCTAGTGGACTCAGATGGCTGGAGTTTGGATGCCCGCGCTGACTGACGTATCACTCAGTGTTCCTGGTTGCAGGCAGGTGCACGAGCCTGGGGTTAACTGACCTGTGGTCTAACTCAGTGCACGTGCCTCTTGTTCCTTCTGTAAGGTGTTCAGCTGTTAGCCACTACAGGACTCAGCTCTGCACAAGCTGCTGGTTACTTTAGGATTACCTCTTTTCAGCATGTTAAAACCCAGGGCAGAAATACCCCTTTCCTTCAGCTGTGCCCCTGCACACAAAGAACGCTGACATCCACTGAGGATGCAGCCGCGTTCCCTCGGTTTGAAATCTGCAGGTAGACTAAATCCTGATAACACCCACCTCCACAGCATCCAGTTCTTAGCAGAATATTAACAAACATTTTAAAAGCATTTACACTTGGCTAACCCTGCGGGAGTTAGCTCCTTTCGGGGAGGGGGGGAACTCCCACCCTTGCCAGTTCAAACTGAACAGCCTGTTCTAAACTCAACTTTGGAGCTACCCTTGCTGCTGTCATTGGAAACATATGTGTCCCTCGGGAGAGTTATATTTGCACATGTGCAAATGAAGTTAAAGGGTGGAATCCTGAAGCCTTACTAATTGGCGTGTGCCGCTGTCAGCACGGCTATCGCATCGCTGCGTGGGAAGGGTTGGCTATTTCCTATTGCTTTAGGTCAATAATTTTTATCTCTAATTAAATAGGGTGGAGATTATTTTACTTGATCTTAAATAGCTCTTTTTTAGCTCCGTTATGAAAATGTCACTACTGTGTGTGTTTGTGGCGGGCTGGATTTTTCGCTACCATCCTCATAAAAAGGTAGTGAACAGGCAAATTAGGCAGAAGTTATGGCCACTGAGCAGGCCTGAAAGGAAAGCCTGAGAGCTTTTCGGAGGAAGAGCCATCCTGCTCATCACTGCTCAGATGAACATTTAATAATTCATAACAACTAACTGAGTTATGTTTGCCCTTCAATACGTTTCCAAACGTGAACAGATTATATGGTAATTGCTTTCAAGCTTTATGTTCTATTTCATGTGCCTAATAAAAGTTTATCTTTTAGGGCTTACTTTATATCTCTTCTTGATCTACTCCTAACTGACTGCAATACACTATATTAAAATATTTATCATTGTGCTATCAAATATTAACCATTTTAAAGCATCTGACTAAAGAAAACAAATAACGCTGCTTGTTTAACTTTTTATGAATTTCCTAATATTCAGTTGCTCAAAAATCCCCCACACTATAGCACCAAAAATTCTGAAGAACTGAAGTATATTCAGAGTATTTAAATTTGCTTGGTTAGAAATGCACTCTTGCTCATGTCCATCACCTGTGCGCACTTGGGCTCTATGTGCAAAATACCAGCTTTGCAGTCTGGAAAGGCTCCGAGTCCCCTTGGGCACAGGGATCTTAGAGAACTGTTTGTTTTTCTGCAGGGCTCGGCGGGATGGTGAGATCGTGTCCCGCAAGTCTGGTCCTTCCACAGCCTGTTCTGCTGCCGTGATGCCCGTGGGAAGCTCTGCTAAGACCCAGCTTGAGACTTCCAGCTTGATCCTCAACCTGCCTGTAAGTGACAGGAGCTGCACAGAGCTGTAATTACGCAAAGCAGCCGGTGCCCTCATCTCCTCTGTGCTCTTCAAAATCAAAAGCAGCTTCACTTAATCATTTTCATTAGCTGCAGTGTTTGTATTTTCTGTTGACACTTGGTTTCCTGACCTGAAAGATCCTCTTTCTTGAGAGATAACCTCCTTCCACTCCAGTCCCTTATTAAAAAGTAATGACATTCCATGATGTTCATACTTTGATAGTGGTGTTTTCTATGTATCACTGTAGACACATGATTATTCTGCAGGCCATGGGTATTGGAATTAATGGATTAATCAGCACATTAATGTCTTTTTTTCAGATTTAAAAGACCCTGGGTATCAGTATGGGGCGATACATACACTAATATTTCAGCATTCTTCCCCTGATGTTAGTGAAATCACAGTATTTTGTACCCTCTGAGAATCAGAGCCACTAACTATTTTTTTTTTTTTTTGTAATTTTGCCTAGTTTGTCCTTACATCTCTAAACTGTACTTTGCCCTGTGTTATAGTAGTGTGGTTCTAGACTGATTTTAGGAGAATTATTCTGGCTTTATTTTGGAGAAGCCTAAAGCACAGTCTGCCCTTGTAATATCCAAACCCTGTATTCACATAGTTAAATACATTTATGCTTTTAATCTTTCTAGAGAGAAGAGTATGAGATATATTGAGATATATATGATATATATCCTTTTTTTTTTTTTTAAGGAATTGATGATAGCAAACCTTTTCACATTGAATTGTGAACGTAAACCTTCAAAAGCAAATGTTAGTATAATTCACAGGTCGGTCACTATAATTCTAAGGATCAGAATTTTAGATGTTTTTCTTCGGAAATTTAGTCTGCCTGATGCTTTTGATCAAATACTTCGGCTTGTAATGTTTATAAGACCTGACAAAATGCAGACAATAAAAGAAATGTTTGCATTTAAATCAAGTTCATTCCCAGGAGAAGTTGCAAGCACTAAGCACAGATTGAACATTAAGGATAAGAGTGTAACTATAATCCTCTGCCTGACAAAATGGAAGAAAAGGGTAAAACAAACCATTCAGAGCTCGACATAGGGTATCTAGCTAAAAACTCATTTGCTAATTATTTAAGACTTACACCCTGCAACAAGATGATTCAAAGTAGTGGCTGCCCTGAATTTAACTGAGGAGCAAGACAGCATTTGGGAGCTCCCATGTGCCCTTCTAGGCCTTGATGGGGATCTGGCTGCAGGACTCAAGGTTAAACCTCTTTATTTGCTCATTGACTATATGAAGGGAGGCAGTGATTTTCTGAGTAATATTAATCGTTGGACCTTCCCTGACCTTTTCCCCCGTGGGATGATCATGCCTAATGAAAATTCGGCTGTGCTGCTGAGAGGTGATGGGCAAAAGAGTCCCTTGCTCTTTGCCGGATTGGATAAATACGCAGCTGTTCTTGGAATCAATTCTCACGCGTGTGGAATTAAAGGCTGTGCTTCTCGAGCGCCCCGGCACGCAGGCAACCCAATTCAGTCACCTGAAATGCCAGGGATAAAAAATACAAAAGATGCAGAACTGTGACCAGTAACTTGGAACAGCAGATGAATGCTCCTGGATAGTATTTTGCCTAGCTTCAACCCTTTTGTGTAAATTCAGGCAGATCATCAGAGTGTGAATGTTTCCACATTGTTATAGGCTTCCCCTTATCACAAAGTGCTATATTCCTTTTAGCACTGGTCCTAAAAAGCTGTAGTTGTTGGTTAATCCTCCTGCCTGGCTTAGACTTTTTCATTCTATTTTTATGTGTATTTTAGATAAAATTCGATATTTTTCTAGAAGATAAAAATGAAATATAGCTATTCTGATATTTCTCATGTTTCTGGAAATTTAAAACAGTTTCAGCTTGTTCTGCTCCTAATTCCTTCTTTTCCCTTTGATCCAACACGTGTGTGGCTGAGACACCCACTGCAAGTGTGGAGCGAAGCCCCGGCAGCCCCAGGGAAGAGCTGGAACTAGGTGAGCAAGAATCTGCCTGAGCCACCAGACCTGCTGACCCCGGGTCTGTGCAGGGTAATGCTGAATTCAGTGAGACAACAGCCCTTATTGTGGTGCCTTTTATCTGGGACGCAAAGTCTAAAATTGCATCTGACCTCCATGTGCTCAGGGACGCAAGTGATGAGCTCTCTGCCCAGACCCCAAAGGTGCGAGATGGGATGGTGAGTGAGCTGCCTAAATGAACGTTCCTGAGGATGCCAGGGTCTGCGCACAGGAGCCTCTGAATGGTACTTTATCAAATCAGGTATTGTGAGCCTTAGACCACAATTGGTCTTTCATGGTTGTTTTTCCCCACATGATTTCCTAATTTTTAAAGCCAAGTCACTTTGTTTGCTAACACAATCATATGAGTCATTAAACAGTTTACAGTATAGATTCGCCTTGTTTATTTATAGGTCAAATTTCCATTTTTTCTACGTTAGTGATGTCTAGTAATAAAGCTTTGCAAAAAAAAAATAGCATTCATTAATAATACCAATAGGCTATCTATGACAAAAGTTTGGGTTTTTTTTAGATTTTATTTTTAAGTGTGTGTGTGTGTGTCTCTTTTTGTACATATGTATTTCTGTACAGCACAAGCTCAGGGAAATCAAATCAGAAACACACACTACTTGTTCAGACAAATAATCCTTTCAAGTTTTGCTAATGTGGTAGGATGTTTTCTTATTTTTCCTTTGCACTGGATCTGCTTGCTTGCCCAGGCATTTGTTTAGATTTCAATGCGAAAATCATAAATGCAACTAAAATTGCTTTGCTACAAATTGGAATTCTGTTCCTCCATGAAGAGACTTGATTTAAATCAACAGATTTAAATCACTGTATGCCTGGTAAAACATGGCAATTATATCTGTTCCATAAAACTGACAACTGCATCTAGTTCTTCCTCTGAATTTGATTAGATGACTTGGTCTAGCTTATGTGGTGAGATTGAGATTTGTTTAGAAAGTTATAAAAGTGAGAGACAATTAATTTTGTCAGTAAATACAAAAGGGCTAGGTTGCATTTCCAGAAACTCTGATTCAGCTAAAGTCAGGCTAATTATATGCTGGACACAAAAAATCCTCATTAAAAGAAAATTATTGAGGTTATGATGTCAAAACCTGAAAAGATAGGAAATGCTGCTATTAGTATGTAATCAATTTGCCTCTGGTACATTGTTATATTATCATTAGTTGTATGGTTGTATGATTTCCTCCACAGACGCAGCCTTGTTCAATATCTCAGCTACTTAGTATCTTACTTATGCCCAATATTATCCATGTGGCTGTAGTATTCACTGTACTTGATTCAATTTCTGCTGCATATTTTTTTTCCTAAAATTCTTATTACTAGGATATCGCAGTGCTTCACAAATGCTGATGGTTATTTTGCCAACATCTAGAGGTGATAGAGGGTGGTAGCATCCTTCTACATACGGAATACTCAAGCAGATGAAGATGTTGTGATTTTTAAAACTTACTTTGAGACACAAATGATATAATTTTTCATGTTAATAATACAAGACTCATATTTAAAACTTTCTTTTGACTAATTCTTGTTGCAACTGTAAGTATTTGGTCTTTTGTGAATAATACTCAAGCGTAGGCATCCTGAAATGAGAAGACAGTTAACAACCACATGTAAAAAGTATGGTTTATATAACCTGCCAAATATAAACAGGAGTTTTTGGCAAAAACAAAGGATGTCCTATTTTCCTGAATAACATCTAGCAGTCTTGTCCACATAAACATTATTTCTCTTCATTTTTTCCCTCACTTTAAAGCTAATTGGTTAATTATCACTATTTTCCTGAAACTCTCCATTTTTGGGTCTTTCTCTGTGAACATATTTGTCACTTACATGAACTGTCCCAGTTTTTCTACTTCTGAAATATTCATCATTTAGAGAGGAAAGCAGTAATTTCAATCTTTATTGCTTGTGATTTATGATTTGCATTTGTTTTAATGTATTGTATAATGTTTGGCAGTACAGCAAATTTTATAATATTTGGCTAATTAGTGTCAGTAATTACATTTTCTCTTGTGTTTCTCAGTCTTATAAATCAGAAGTGAGCCCTTGTAGAAATCTCTGTAATACATGTGAAGAAGAACTCAGAGAGGCAGGGAGAAAAGGTGAAAGAAAAACATAAAAAGATTTTCCTGAGTTTGGGGAAGTAGGTGAACAAAACAGTTACAAAGAATAAATCTTAAGAATCCACAACAAAAGTAGGAGGTAATAAAATCCTAATTCTGTCCTGATGTAGTATGTGCACCCAGATGTTTAGAAGATCCCTGTTACTTAGGAACAAAGATAAAAATAGAGCTGAGCATTGAAACATCTTCTTCAAACAACATTTACGCAAAATTTCAGCACCTATTTTTAAGGTGGTTAAGTATAGCTCAACTTTTTAGCTTTGCCTTTTGCCCAATTTTCACTATCACATGGGGTAACAAGACATTGTTTTGTTTGCAATTTTTATCACTTATAGACATAGTTGAAGGTATGCAAGCACACCATTAAGCTACTTAAAAAGTTTGGCACAGAATAAAGTGAACATGCAGGAAAATCATGTTTTGTCTTTTAGTACGAATGTTCATGTCTGCATTCATGTGCTAATGTTTCAGTACCAAAAACGTACTTCACGGTGGTAAGTCACGCATATTTATGTATTTCAGTGGGAGCTCCTGCAGGCATTAGCAAAAGAAAGAGGGAGGCCGCTGAAGCACAGCCAGAGGAGAGGAGGCTCCGCGAGGCGCGGGGACCGGGCGCTGCTGGAGCTCCCGGGGCTGAGCTCCTTTCTGCGCGAGGCAGCGGGGTTGCACGAGAGGGGCAGCTCCCACGGTTACTTACGTTGGCAGCCCAAGCTGCGCCAGATATATCCCGGCAGACACTTATCACACTTAGGCCCTGAGGTTCCCTCCTTACACTCACAAAATCCTCTGTCATTACAGCGATCATGGACTGACCCAAAAGGGTTACAATAACAGTCTGCAGAAACAAGACAACACACACACTGGATTCAGGGCTACGTACGGCAGTAAGTCATTCAATACCAATAAAGGGTGCATTTCCAGTATTAAAGGAAGACTGTCTATTAGTGATATATGGAGCAGTGGATATAATTATTATAGCCCCATTTATTTGTTTACACATGTCGTTTCAGGCAGAGACCCTTTATGGGGTGAAGAGAAAAGTAAACAGAGAAGATAAAAAGGAAGAGGAGGATAATCTTTGAGGGTAAGTGGTTTTAACAGAAATTCTGTTTTGGTAAGAATGTTTTTGACAGCTTAATGAACATTAAGAAAGGTTTGTATAGTATGGATATATCAATATGCCATTAGAGTGGAATGTTTTACATTATTAAAATAGGCTTATCTATACTGCTCAATATTTTGAGAAGTGCTGAATGTCTTTATTGGGCTATATAAATGCACTTTACTTATTTCCAAGATAGTCTTCCTTTATAGTTTGGAGTAATATATGAACTTACATGGCTATTTGCCATTAAATTGATGACAGTGTATTTCTCAGAGATTAGTTAACCTTTCTACATATTCTACAAGGATAATACTTGAGGTAAGCAGGCAGGCAAGGTGAAACTTGCTCAGAACTGGTTTTGCACCTGCCTTTTCCATTCCACTTTCTCGCATCCCAGTGGGTAGATGGAAGACACAGTGGGGCTGACTCCCTGCTGTGTATTTTCCACATGTGAGCTGACCTCATTCCGGAAGGGTAACCAGTTTCCTCCCGCAACTCTTACTGTAGGGGAATATGCTTTTTTTTTCCTTCATTTACAGACCTTTTCTTTAATGTAATTACAAAATCGATGTTCAGCTTTTAGCTAGTAAATAAGACAAGGCTGTTGCTAGCACAGCTCATTTTTAACATTCCTGTTGTTCTTTTTTTTTTCCTCCTCCCCTCCTCTTTCTTTGTTTTCACTGAAGGACCAGATCTTATTTGTATCTAGACCAATGTAGACCCAGAGTAACTTCACTGTTAACTGACACCATGGACACACTTAGGTTTTGGCAGCTTCTCTGATCTCTGCTGCTGCTAAAGGCAAAAGATACAAATTGATTCCTGAATATGGGCAACCTGCTGGGAGCCTGGCTTTATATGTCTTTAAAATGGTGTTATTTTGATGACTGTCTTTGGCAGTTGTTCTCTAACATTATATGAAACTCTGTAGTATTGCAAATGACAAAATGGAGTTTAATTGGAAAGTGAAATATTTAAAAATCCTATGTAAAAACTAACAAGAAAAAATGCTACCAGAAACACATTTGTCATCTGTTGTTGCAGTGTTTATTAGCTATAAATTGCAGATGACACTTGGGACATTTGGAATGCTAAAGGAGCATAGTAACTACCTTTGGCAAACATGGTTCCACAATAATAGCCCAGTCAATTAGCTAACAACATTCATTAATGGAGCTGAATACTGAAATGCCAACAGTACTGTGCAAGCCTGAGCGTGATTGTACCTCAGTGAGCACCACCTGCAAAGCTGGCAGTTCTAATGTTAATCACAGGTATGAAACCCTGCTGTAAACAGGCCCAGAGTGAGGCAGAGCAGAACGCAGGAAGCCGCGTTTGCTTAAGGAGTGTTTATAGAGCACCTTGAAAGACAAAAAGCTTGGAATCACAGGCACAGGGCCTAATTCACATGCCTTAAAAGTAGCATAGGTCAATACAAGGTCATTTAAATGAGTGTTTATGGAAGTAAGACTTTGGTATTGAATGCTCGACACACATGTGGTCCAAAGAAAGAGGAGACCCAGGGTCAGTGAATGTGTTCCTGCCGAATGCTGTCTCATGGGTATGTTAGAAGGACCAGGTTTGTGCTTTGCTGTTTCAGTGTCGTCCTTCCCTTAAATAAACCTGTAAGCTAAGCCCTTTTACACAGGCTGCAGGTCAAACTGCAAGGCAGCGTAGACCGTAGGCCCACGAACATTTGGTAACCAAACGTGGGCTGGTACAAAACAGCAGGCTGTGAAACTTCCCAGCACCTTCAGATATGAGTAAGAGCAAGTGCCCCAGTTCCAGCGCGTCCCAGGTAGACGCTGGGTAGCATCAATGCCCTTGCAGCAGCAGGGCATCAAGTAGCACGCCCAGCCCTGCACGACGGCCACGCGCCAGCGTTGGAGCAGGAACAAAACAGTCTTTGCTCGTCTGGACTGAGAAGGAAACTTCTTCCCAACTTCAGTCTGTGAGGACGGCTCTAAGGGTGGCGAGGTGACAGTAGCAGTCATCTGTTCGCTGTGATTCACTATATTAATTGGGTGCTGCCGACAAAATACCCTGAAAATAAGGAAATAACCCTCAAGCTTCACTTACTGCATGCACCATCAGAGTCGCTAAGGCTCTTGCAGGTGCTAAATGTAGGTGAAGCCCAAGTGATTGCAAGGCTGGCTTTGTTAGGGGTGCGAGGCAGTATTTACCATTTGAACATTTATTTCAAAAGGCAAAGAAAAGAATTTATTACTCTGGGTCTACTTGGTCATGTCCAAGCTAGTCATGCTTGCAAGCATATTCACTAAATTAAAGCATTGTCAGGCCTTAGACATTTTTAGCACTTAAGACATTATAAAAATAAAAATCCTTTCAAATTCTGTTAAACATTTTTCCCCCTGATGAGCATGTCAAGTTAATTATTTTTTTTTACTTTAAATTAAATAGATTTATTTAAAACTTGCCATTGCCCATATGAGGTAATTTTGAAGTTAATTGACAAATCCAAAAATTTTTAGTATTTCTATGTGGGAAATAAAAATAATGTATTTTGTAACTAAAGAAACTAAAGGCATAATAAATTTAGATTTAAGCCCATTGTATAATGTAGCTGCACTTGATTCACAGGGCAAAATCCTTCTCAGTATCTCAATTCTCTGCAGCTTTGTCACTTTTAAATTTAAACATTTCACATTTTCTCCATTTAGTTTAACATTGGCTAAGATTCACATATTTGTTATCTGTATACTTACCACATATATTTATTAAAACTAAGAGGTATTGCTAAATCAGAGCCAAAACCCTGTTAGCTGCCATTAAACTGACTTATCCAAACATTTCTGATTTTTCTAAATATGTGGCTGGAGAGGAAAGAATTAACTTAGACTTTTATATGGGAATAAGACTTGCATATGTCTCAGGAAATCTGCTTATTAAATGTTCATGCCAACGCTCCACTCACAGTTAAACCCCCAAACCGCTCTTAAACTCAAAGAAAAATGAGCATTTCCAATAGAGCAAGACTCTTTGTGCTTGACCCAGAAAGATGGCAAATCATCAGCTCTCTGAGTGGAGAATACTCAACATTTTTCAGAATTAAATCTCAGGAGCCCCAGTTCAGAAAAAAAGACCAAAAAGCCCTTTAAAGAGAGATCTCTGTTTCCAGGAAAGAACTGAAATATCTGCTTCGCTCCCCTGACTTCCAGCTTGCAGCAGCAGGACTGCCTGCGTCGCTGGCTTGGCCGGGTTCACAGGTTTTCTGTGCTGGACCATCACTGTGCTCCTCAACAGTCCAGCAGGACTGTTAGTTATTGAAAATATTTTACCTTATCTGTAGCCAAATATGTTTTGAGCCCATAGTCAATTCCCATGGACCAGTTCTACTTGCACTAATGTGGGGAGGACTGTAAATGCATCACGCAGCTTTTGGGGAGAAGCTTTCTTTTAAATGAAAGGTGTGTTTTGTTGCTGTTTTCATAGAATCATAGAATTTTTGTTTTCTTGTGTTTTTTACTTTATTTCTGCACAGTCTGGGCAGTTCTAAACTGCACAACTGTTTATTTTACGATGAAATTCTAAATATATCACTTGCAAATTAACAAAAATGTAGGTATTTTTGACTCCTGGTTTATTATCTTCCTTGCTTCACTGACAAAGCTACAGATGCTGTCTTAGCATTTCAGTGTACATGGGATGACAATTTACTGAACGAGCTGATGAAAAATCCCAAATAGAGTAATTTAGTGTCATTTTCATTAGGCCTGTTTAGACAGTTTAAATTAAACAACCCTGATGTCACACCAATTATGTCCCTCATCTACATCAAGCAAACATGAGGGACAGTGCTTTTTTCAGGAACATTGGATTGGGTTAATCCCCTCAGCAGAGTCATACAAAGTCATGACTTGCTTACTAAAGTTCATATTAGCTCATCCTAATTAATGTCAGAGGAGATCATGCATTTTCGAATGCATTGCCAAGCAAAGTTAAAGGAAGGACACATGAAATGCAGTGCGTGGATGGATCGGGGTGCTTATCATGACATAAAATGTAAATCTGACTGGCTGCAGACTGAAACAAATAATAGCATTTTGCCAAACAGTTTCTGGCTTGACTCTTAGCTATGGATTGTAGGGAATACATAACTTATGTGCCCACCAGCTATTTCTGTGTGAAAATCGTATGCCCACTTTATTTTTTCTTCTTGGAAGCGAAAAATAAAAAGTTACAGTAGAAATTCAGAGTGGGTTCCCCTGCTGCTTTTGTCCACAAGCAATCGCATGTGATGCCATCCTCCCACTCTTGCTAGAAAGCTGCCCTCAGTGGCTGCTGCTTAACCCGAGCCAGGGACAGAGGCTGCCTCAGATGGCCGAGTTCAGCCTTGGTCCTAACTTCCCTTCTCTGTGTAAGCTCTGCAGTGATGTGAGCATGATGCATGTTCTTCTAGTGTGACAAAGATCTCACATTTTTTTCCTAGTATGCTATTTTTATTATGTTCTATTGTTTTCTTTAATTCTGCATTTTGGGTATTGATACCAGACGCTAGGTTTAAAGCACTCTTTTAACCTAGGAACCCTTCTTCTAAATTGACCCAATGTCAAACTGATTTGACAAGCCCTACTCTTAACTGCAAGGGCGCAATTTCAGTCCCTCCTCCGAGGAGAGGCAGTTGAGGCAGCTTTTACAGTACTGGATTTGCTGCAAAATCCAGCAGCTGGTGACTTTTGTGGATGAGTATTGAAGGGCCTGCACAAATAATGGCAAAAGTCAGCCCGGGGAAAAGGGTTTGTGGCTCAGTCCTTGTGTTTTACACACATCTCCCTGCAGACCGAACCACCTCCTCAGGGCTGAGACAACTAGATTCAAGTCCCCAAAGATGTTCCCCCCCATTGAAAAAGCTCATTGTGGCCCGCGGGCTGAAAAGGCATAGAAGAAAAGGCGCAGTTAGCCCGGGACTGACCTATGCACACATTCTCATCGTCCAGCTCTGCAGAGGCATTTCTGAAGTAGCCCAGCCTGCATAACTCGCAGTGCTGACCTCTAGTGTTGTGCTTACAGCTCACGCAAATGACCGTATTGAGCAGCTCGATGTAACTGCACCGGTTGGAGTGGCCGAAGCATTCACAGTCTTTCAAGGAAGAACAGAAATGTATACAGAATGTATACAAAATGTATACAGCAGCAGAGTCATCGCACATCACATGCTCAGTAAAAATGAATCATGAGTAGAAGTATGAATGGATGGCACAGACACGTTCATCGATGTGACATGGACAGCAGCAGATGTTTATCTGCAATGGAAGCGAGCTCGGATTCAGGCAGCGGAGCGAGCCGGGCACCACGGCGCGGCGGTGGCACTGGAGCATTGGCAGCTGTGAACCTTGGAGGGCACGGCAGGCGCGGGCGCCGCTCCTGCAAGCGCCCCGCGCTCTGCACGCTCGAGGTGAGTGCGAATCGAGACATGGGCACGAGTTCCTCATGTTAAAAATACCAAATGCAGTGGACAAAAGGGTCAAACTTGAGCATACTTAAACCCACAACCATATACGAAAGAGCTTTGCTTTGACACAAGGGCTGAGTATTCACGACTGCTGCTGGACTCAGGGTACTGCAGATGTAGACACCCTGTAGACAAGAACCAAAATGCTTCAAGACCAAACAGCCTCAAGTTTGATGCTTTTGGCCAGCACTTTCCAAAAAATTAAGAGGGAAGAAAAGGAAGGAACAGAGGTGTTATTTAAGTGCCATTTCTACTGTAGTTCTGAGGCAAACAACGCATTTTTATATCGAGAGAGGGAAAAGCAACTAGGCCAGAAAAGACATTGAAAAGTCTGAACAGTGTATTGAATAGAAAGCAGGTCTGTTGTAGCCACCTGAAATGCAGGCTGCACCGCTTTTTGAGAAACCTTCTGTTAGAGATAAAATCCAGTGCTTCTTATGATTTTTTTAAATCATAAACAACGTGTGGCTTTTTATGCAAGTAGAAATTAGAAAATTGTATCATTATGCAAGGCACCGCTCTGCCTTGTGTAAGAAGGCCGGACGAGTGCAATAACTCATCTCGGGGATGATGAGCCCAGAATGAATGCAGAAAAAGTTATTAGGAGGATCAGAGCAGTGGAGAGCCTATTTAGTAAGTTCAGACTTGGGGTAATTTGGTTTGTTTAGTCTACAGAACGAAGGGCTGTGAGGCGATGTACCTGCGGGATACAAATGCATCAAGAAGAGAGCCCTTTGCTGACCTAGGTGCGCAGCTGAGCTAATGAATCACACTGGCACAAGAACAAATGGGTGCTAAGTGGCCACTGAGAAATTTCAGCTGAAATTAGGAGCCCCTTGCCAGCCATGAGGGTGCGGAGGTTCTGGGGCACGCATCCAGTTTGTCCCAGAAAGGGGCACTTTGGGGATGCCGTGTGATAGGCGGGTACCGGCGATCAGGAGCCGTTCCTCGCAGCAGCGGGACGGTGCAGGGCCAGGGCAGCGCGGGCTCTGGGGGTCACTGGGGCTCCCCCTTGGTAAAGCTGCACAGGAGCGTGTCAAACACCGCCATAAACGTGACGGGCTGCCCTTCCTCTGGCACGGGGCTGCTCCTGAGGGCTGCCAGGAATTCAGATAGAATATTTGTGCCTATTTACATTTTTATAAGGTAATAGCAGTATATATTTGGTATACTATACATAACTAATACATATATTTATATGTTTTGCTGTTGTCTGACTGATAGCAGCAGATTGTAAATAGACTGTATCTTTTCCTGTACTGCACAGTTTTTAGCACAACTTGCATTTCAATCTTCAGAGCTGCCTTTCTGGTGCCAGAAAACATTAATTTGGTTCTCATATACACACTCAGTTTGCATAGATACTTGTCGTCTTCAATGTTATACAGCTAAACCAATGTTTTATGGTTCCTGTGAGCCTGATGATTTTTACACCTGTATCTGCTGGAGTTCGATACATATATGATGCAATGATTTTTGTATCATATATGTATTCACATTCACAGATGTGATCAATCTCTACGTATCTTAGTTCAATTTCTAAATTAAAAAAAAAATACTTGTAGCTACAAAATATAACTATAAAATCAAGTGATAATTAACCGGCATGCATTCACAAAAGGAATTTATTTTAGTAAAGTGTTGCTTCTGTCACTTGGTTTTAGTTGCTTTGGACTCTTAATGATGTATCTAGCCTTTGTCAGCTCTAGGTGTATCAGGTACAACTTGACAGGAAGGGAAAACATGTTAATATATCTCTTGTCTTGTAGCTCGTCAGTAAGGCTTGTGACTACCCGTAACCACCCTACAGGTAAATTTAGAGGAAATAATTTACTTTGCTTTTCCTAGCAGTAACAGGCAGCAGAATAACATTGTATTTTTATGTTACAAAACTACGTAGACTGTAAAGAAGTGGCAGTGTATCAGCTTCTGCTACGTCATCTGGTGTTTAAAATAGCAGAAAATATGGAGACCCTTCTGTGAATGAATAACTGCATTTCATGCACTCCAAAATTGTGGTGCGACCTTCAGCGCTACCACAAGACACCATTAGCAGGTAGAAAAGCACGAGAAACAAAGCTGCACGAAAAGCAATTCCCTGCTGGAGCCAGGCTGGCCCCAGGCTACCCCTTGGACGAGGCATCCAGGGCTTCCCACGGCTCAGCGTGACCTACACGCGCTCACGTCAGAGGGGCCGCGGGCCACGCGGGGCTCCGTAGCTACGGAACGTGCGCAGGGAGAGGCTGCCTTCATGGGGGTGCTGCCTTCTGCGCCGGGTGAAAGAAACGACCTGTTTTGTTTTGACGTTAACATGGGGCACGACTTAAAGGAAATGCTGAACTCTTGATTTTTCAGACTGGTAAATGCTACATGGTATAGAAAAAAAACAGGTAACCCTGCAACAGTCAAATAGCTGATTAAAGATAGCAACAGGGCAAAGGGAAAAAAGGTCCTGACTTGTAGCTAATGTTATTTTGTTATTAAATCAAAATTTTGCTAATACAAGAATTTGAACGTATTTTGCCTGTTCCTTTTGGCTTTATCGGTGATTATTTTTTGCATTCTTCTAGTTTTATAGAAGTAGTTATATAACACAAACTATGGAAAGGATCTTCCGATGCACAAAAGTTATGTATTTTTTGTAACGCTGCCGTGGCGGGTTACCCTGCGCCAGTCAAACCCAAACCGTCGAGCTGTGCTCAGCACGGCAGCGGGGAACCCAACACCCGTCAGCGCCGCACGGGCTTCGTAGCTGCTCGGGTGATTCACCCCGAGCACGGCACGAACACCAGAACGGAGCCTGCTCGCCACAACGGCCACAAGAGCCACTGAGGGTGCTCGCACGCGCGGCTCTGGATGGCAGCCCAACCACCTTCAATCACTGGCAGTCCCTGAAAGAGATGGGAGACGGGCGGCCAAAGCCAGACTGCAAATGGTCTAAGGACAGCAAAATGACAAGGGCCTCCAGTGCTGGAAAATGCTGCTTTGCTTCCGAGTGCTGCACGACATGGATAAACTGCAGACAGTTTTTAAGCTGAAGAACGGTAAGTGGCAAATGGTTTGGAAAATAAAACCTCAAAGGAAAAGTAAAGGTAGCCAGTACGTTTAATGTGAAGAATAAAGGGGGAAGTGATAGCTGGGCTAGATTTGATAGCTGCGTCTGGGTGATTGGGAACTTGCAGGAGGACTGACTGTATGAGCCTTTAAAGGTGATTTTCGTGCAATGATGCCATTGCAACAACCCAGATGCTGCTGTACAAAGCAAAATGAAACTATCCCTTCACAGGCAACCATAGAAAGGTCACTCATTTAACTCCTTTGTTTCCGTGAATTGAATATTAGGGTTTTTTTCTCCATTGCAAGGCTAAGCGTGGACACTTTGGAGAGGAATATACTATTGTGTTGTGGGGACAAGGTTCAGCTCAACCTTCGGCTGGGACCTGTCAGCCACGTGAAATGATGGAAGGTGCACACATAGAAGGGAAACATCATTTTTAAATTAAGACATTACAAAGGTAATGCATGAGACAGCCATCAGTGTCATTTTCTAATTAAAAGACAAGGTGTATTTCAAGAAAGGTCTACTCAAAAATAAAGGGCTTTTAATTTTCTAACAACTCTATGGTCCTCTTCTGTATGCTAGCAAAAGGCAAACAAAGGAGATTTTCATCATAACCCCAGAAATAACCTGCTTTGTAACAAACAGTATGGCTCATCATCATGATCTCATCAAACGGGTCAAACTAAGTTCAAATATTTGTTAATATCCCAGGAGTTCCTTAGTAACATGTATTTCATGAGTAATGAGATATTCACAGTAGCTACAGAAAGACAAAACATTGTATACATAATTTTACAAGTAAATTGATGAGAAAGAAACAATGAGTTTGTCTGGGCACAAGGGCGAGTGTTCAGACTGTGGATGAGAGATGTGCAAATGGAACAGGTTGCCTGCAAGTCACCGAGAGGATACTGGCATCCTTCGTTAGGCCCATTTAATTCCATTATTTTGATAAAACACTGAAGCATCAGTTCAAAATGTAATGCCTCCATTTGGAATTTGCACACGCTTACAAGAAAATGAAGATGTAAGGCACAATTACAATGCATTAAAAGACTATATATACCCTCCACAGCATTTACAGATAATTCTTGAGGATATGGGCAATTGATGTTTTACATGTTGTTTGCCTTCAACTAATCTGCTTACGTTTCCTCTTTTACAATTTGTGAGGAAAATAAGTCTCTAGCAAACAAATGCTTTCTAGGCATGGTCACATTCTCATTTTTATTTCCTTTAAAAACAACTGCCAGGTGACTTTATATGCCAGTAGCAATTATCTAGGAAACATATTTACTATTATATTCTTGTATGGCTTATGTTTGTGTGAATTAATGCTTCTGTTATCGTCAATGAAAACGCTTCACCAATAAGCTGATAGGAACACTTCACAGCTATTCCAGATTCATACAGTGCAATGTTTTCACAACACGTAACACTACAAAATCACTGTATGAATCCAAGAATTCCTACCTCTCTTGTGGTTTGCAACTTGAACAGAAGAAACTGTTGACATAGCTAATTTGGGAGCAACTGGATAGGTAATAAAATGAACAGTGCATTAGAAAAGGTACCAAATAGGAGCAAATCAAAAGCTTAAAATAAACTTCTTTATTAACTGATTTTTTATTTAGCTTTAACGATGGCTCTTGTTTTGCATAGTAAGGGAGGAAGTTGGAGGGGAATGGGTTATGGACACATCAGCTATGGAGTGAGAAGAGCTGAAACACCCAAGATCCAGACCGGGGGTTATTCACAACTGCGCCCTCGGGCAGCTTTGCTTAGAGGCTGCTCGAAGGTTCTTCCCAATCCGTGATCAGTGCTGGGTCCGGTGACCTGGGCAGTGTGCAAAGCGGTTTATTAAATGTACATGCGTGTTTGTTCTGCCCTAATGGCATAAAGTAAGCACCAATGTAATGAGACTACATACAGGTAGATTTCTAATAATTATCTTCTTCATACGCTATCCTTGTCTCAAGTATGTCATCTGCAGCAAATGTTTAACACTGTAACTTGCTGCAAATGTGTAATCTGAATAGAAATACTTTTAAGTTTTTGTGCTTTCTGCTCCCTAGCAAAATGTCAGAACTAAATTAACTAAAGTTGGCTCTCTCTTTTGGGAAGAAACACTGCATAATCTTAGGCTGTTTGAGATGCATAGTGCAATGAAGCTAAGTTTTATATCCCAAGCAGTATAATATTTTTTCATAGTTGAAACTATGAAATCCATTAGAAATGCTAAGTGCTATTTCATTGGAGATGTTTTGATTTTAAATTCCTGCAAATAATGTAGGTTAATCCTTACAGAGAGCAGAGATCAGTCTGTGTTTTTTGGTTTGTTTAAGGAACACATACAAAACTTCAAAAAATATAATATGGACTAAAAAAATCTTTTAAAATACTCAGTATCATTTCATTAAGGATATTTAGTTTAAAATTTATGTGAACAAGAAAACTAGTGTACTTTGCTAATCCTTGCAGAGAGCAGAAGAGCAGTAATACAACTTTAGGTCTTATATGCATGTGCATATATGTCTCAATTGACCATTGTAAGCAACGGCTAAAACACATGGTTGTTCCCAAACAGCTCCCGCACAGGCTGCTAACGCCTTTTGTTCAGTTTAGCAGCTATTTTCTAGATGATCTTTTCATCCATTTCCGTTTCCGTCCCTGTTTGTTTTAGCATACAAAGGGCATCCTTTGGATGGTCGCAGCAAGCCAGGCTTGCGCGAGGCTTTCTGGGAGGGAGCGGTGGCCGCGGTAGTGCGGGAGGAGATCGAAAGGACTTTCTTTTTTATGAGCAACCGTTTTGAAATGTGCAGTACAGATGAATACATCAGATAACATAGCATTTTACTTCTACTTTTTTAGTCATCCTAAGTCAATCTGCCCCTTTCAAAGCGAATCATCGCACCACAATCTGCCAATAATTTTTTTGTGTGGCACTTGAATTCCAGAAAAGTGTGAGTCTGTTCCGTGGGGAAGTTGCTTGTGTTGTGCAGACTGCACCAGGGGAAATGCTGCTCAGTTCACTTAAAACACAGTGGGAGCAAGGCATTCAGAAATGGGTTGGATGGAGGCAAGGGAAATCTCTCTCACTCAAAGATCTTGAAGCCTGTTCATAATGCAGACTGTGCTGTCTATACAATCCAAAATTCTCTAGGGATTCTGTTCAACTTAACATATATCAGTATATTGTAAGTTAAGATGTTAAGTGATGTAGCGATATTGCTTTTGTGTATCAATCCTTTTAAGTGTTGTGTCTATTTTCCAGACTCTTTTGCAGCGAGGCTGCGCATGATCTATGTGTTGGAAGAGCCCCTTTTCAGGTAAGATTTGTTTTTTGGTAATTCTCAGTAGATATTTTCGGGCAGAATAGTGCTACTTAGCACCAAGGTAAAAATTAGTTGGATGTTGTTATTTTTGCCATCATGTGGGACTTTCTGAAAGCAATTTCAGTAATTTGAGACCACTAGGAATTTTTATAACATCCTACCTTGATTTGGTTTAGAAACCTCAAGGGAAGAAATATTCGGCCAAATCCTATCAAACTTTGGAGGATCTGCGTGCATCGGGAAAAATCAGGATTTGTTATTTACATCTGTGATATTGTTCTGAACAGGCAAGCAAATGGACAAAGACACAGGTTACAAACATCCGTTACTAGACTAGTCCATGTCGCGCATGAACAGTACATAACTCACACCGAACAAGGAAACAAGCAATTGATGATTCCCAAAACACTGAACGGACATAAAATACTGTGTGTAACAGCTTATCTTTCATGGTTTAAAATATCAATTTTGTTGAAAAGAAGGTATACTAGACAAGTAGATATGTTTCTAACACTAGTAACAAATTAGGAACCTGTATTCATGCTTTTATGTTAATCTGGTCTGTAGAGATAAAGTGACAGTATCCAGACAAATACAAATTTTTTACCAAAGACATACATCTTACCGTAATATCCTCTTTCAGGGATTTTGACTGAATTATTGTTCTGTTATCAGAAAAAATATATATATTTACCAGAGGAGTGAACTTTTTCTTTTCCTCTCAAGCTGTGTTTTATCTGTTTTCTACCATCTCTGTTGATATATTGCACAACTTGTTTTTTTTTTTTTTTGAAGAACTAGAATGTCTGCATTTCCTAAAGCCCCTAATGTGTCACCTACATGTAGAAGCATTTTTTCTTTTCTACAGAAGCAGCCATGTGTCTTTGTAGTTTCTTCCCCTTCAGCCTATGTATCTGGGGGCTGAGCAGTAGGGAATGACCTCCCTTAGCAGAAATGGTGACGGATGTTGGAGCTGAGAGTAGGGAAGAGGGTGAGGGGAAGGAATGACAACTTTTATTTGGGCCCTGCTCTGGGAAATAACTGTCCTGATCTTTTCCCTGTTCAACATTTTTATCATCACCTGAATATTGTAGCAGTTGTTTACTTTACTATGGGCTGAAAAAGACATTCCTTAACTGTTATATCAGCCTACGTAGCATTGATGTTTTTGAGGAGTGAGATGTTTCTTAATTTCTACATATAAGACCTCAGACAGCTAAGTAAACTGCAGTTGTTTGCAGATGCATCTTGGCTGGCATCAAAAGTCTTTTTGAGGAGGTCTTTTTGAGGAGGGTCCATTTCATGGTTAAAACAGACAGTCTTAGCAGAAGATCTCCAGGGATGCTAAAATAAAATAAAACAAAGACTGCAGCTTCAAACATCTGATTTGGAGGGAAGGAAGCTGTGGTCCTTTCCCTGGTAACTTCTGACCCATCCGTGGAGGGTGAGCAGACATTTGCTGCATGGGGTTAGGAGTCCTAAGCGTCCTCCTAAGCAGAGAGAAGCTCTTGAAGGAAGGGATGGTGACCTGAATCATGTCATTTATTGCTAGGTAGTCTCCTGCAGTTTGAATGGGTTGTGATCCGACTGCCTCATAGGCTTTGCCCGTTTGTACTTTTTCCTTATCACAAGTCTACGTCTTGATTAGAAATAACCTGTGTCTTCTGAGCAGATCCACCAACTCTCACACATAGGAAGTGCAAGCCTAGCCCCAGTGCAGGCCACAAGGTACGTGCAGGCCGTGCCTGCTGAGCGGGAATGCTGGCCCAAGGGGGGCTGATCCCATGTGCCCCAGATGGGCCCTTCCTTCTCCTTCAGAAACAGGCATGGACTAGGCACGGCTAGGGAGCTTCAAATGCACCAAGGAGTAGTTGCACAAGCAAATAAGCTACTTATGTGCACAATTAATTAACTGATCAAGTTTTGGGATCACTTTTGGTCTTGACTTAAAAGGTTTTAAATGGACCAAATATCAGAGAATACATATACAAATCATGAATGAAAAAGGAAGAGCAATCTTTACTGATTGCATTGCCCCCGTTGTCCCTTGACTCTCCTTCTCCTTAGCCACAGTGAAGTATCAGAATTGCTACAGAAAACTAATTCTATAAATGCTGTAGATCTGAGCTCATTTTAGCAAAGTTACTTAAAATGAGGATTATGACTTGCTGTAAAAAAAGCTAGTACTTCCCTGAGACTTTAAATTATATTGAGCTGAGTTTGTTAATGGGCATCCAGGATACTAAAGAGCGTATTTATTGTGCGTGAAGACTACCAATTAAGTGTTATTTGGTTCAGATAAATATAGAGACATCTTAAAATGGACTTCTGGAGGTCCTCTGGTTCACCCCTGTTCATAGCAGGGTCAGCTTCAAAGTTAAATTGGGTCATGCGGGGTCACATCCAGCTGAGACCAGGTGACATCTTCACCATCTCCGAGCTGCTTGGTAATGCAGTTAATGCTCCTGGAGAACTTTTTTTCCCCTACATTTCTTGCACATTTTCTTGATTTTTTTTTAAGTCTGTTAATCATTGGATGATTTTTTTCCCTCCCTCATATCTTTACTCATGGAATGTATTATCTGCAAGATTATAGGTCTCCCAATAAAAGCCTTTCTTTTATCTTTGAAATTCTCTGTTTCTTTTTCTTTATGGAGATGACTTTAAATGCCTTATCTAAAAAGATATGTGAGACTTCCAAGGCAAAGAATTTGGACTGTCGTTCCCACAAGTATATCGGAGCAGATGAGTCATCCTTTGAGCAGACATCAGTAAGATTCATTTAGCAGCTAGTTATTCTTTTATAGAAACTTGTGAAAATATTTCTAGTCCTCAGTGATTATCACTAAAGGTTTTATCTTTAGAGGAACTGACTAGGCAAACTAAGCTTTTCTGGAACAGCTCCATGTATGGACAGTCTGTTCTGTAATAGAAATAATTATGTTCCAGAATAATTAATTAATTGTGGACTGGGTGTTCTAAAAGAGACATTGGGTCAATCTACAAAGGGTACTGCTCCACTGTGTTACATTCTGCGATAGTTATTCTGGGTAGGCAAGGTTACAGAATTCGGAAAGTGTATCAAAAAGGGTATACTTCTTAAAAATAAAGATGTTGTAGACATTAAGGGTATATATATGTAAGATATAGTCTCATCAGAAAATGCATTAATACATTTCAAATTTGTTTTGAAAATTTCTGCATTCCTAGTTAATTTTGTTCCAAATTCAAGTATTGGCAGAAAATATATTTTGGAAAAACCTTATGTTCATGAAGTAAGGAGAAACTGATTGCAAGGTCTTTATTTGCTCTAATTTATTTCATGTTTTTCCCCAGTGCCTATTTTGGAATATATAATATCAGAATTATTTGCAATATTAAATGTAAATTTAGTCTATTGGAATTGCAGTCTGCATCATGTGCTAAATCATGGTTTCAAATGGCGGAAATAACCAAAATGAACTGGCAATTTCAGTCCAGTTCCAACTAGACAGTTGCACGTTTTTTTTTTTTTTAAAAAAAAAACAAAACACCAAAACTGACATGATGTTGGCAGGAATTAATCAGTGCCTTGTTGGTTCCTGCTCCAGGCAAGCAAAGAGCTGGCAGGAGGATGAGAGCGCATCCCGCGTTCCCGCGCGAGGCACCATCCTTCCGCAGGGAAGCTCCAGCGCGTGTGCGCCGGACGGGCTGGAATGTGTCCAGCTCGGAAGCTGTTTCAGCTGCCACCTTCCACAGGCAGCGATTTGCCAAAAAATGCTACTAGTAAAGCAGTCTATCTTGAGCAATGCTCGCCCTAGTAATACACAGGGAGCACTTGTGGTGACTGCTGGCATTGTTGGATGCGTTATAACAACAGCAACCGGGAATCCTAGTCGGGGAGTCCGTTCAACAAGTTCTTGACTTTTCTACAACTCTTATTTAAAACACAGAAAAGCACTTAAAAAAAAAAAAAAAAAGTGAGGGTAATTTTAATCTTTCTGGGAGAAGTCCAGGTTTCCAGTCCTAGAATACTGCCTTTGACATTGCCTATTTAGACCACGAGTAACTGAGAGAGAAGATTTTTTTTTTCCTTCCAAACATGTAGAAATTTGCTTTGCTGAGTGTAATGGAGTTATACACGTCAGGTTTTTTAAGTATTACCGTGAGGCAAACAATTAAGGATGATTAAATAGAGTTTTCAAATCATTGGCAGATTTCATAACTGCTGAAATAATTGGATGTATTTATATCAAATGATATTTTAGCACTTTTTGTAGAGATCAGGGTCCTGTTGTTACAGCATTTCTATCTCATTAGATCTGTTTCAAGTCATGATAATCTACCTCATATAAATTTACTTTTTAGCACTTAATAACACTGCAGAATTTAGCTCATCAAAAGAAGGGATGAAATGCTGTAAGAACTAAAACGAACAAAAGCTCTCCCCATTTATTTTATAGGGTAAAAAAAAAGATTGGGGATAATGTTACTTGATTTTTTTTTTTTTGAGGAGGCAGGGAGCAATTTCGGATGTTTCATACCTGTTCCTTTGAAGAAAGGAGAATTCTGCACAAATGTGAAGATGTGGTTGTTTTATGGCAGCTCCTTGGCCATAACAGCTTTTAAAACTGTTGGAAGAATTTGAATGGAATTAGTCCTTTGGTTTTCTAGTGTTTTCTCAGAGTAGAAGAAAGCAATCTTTTTAGATGTGTGTTTTATATATATATATATATATATATATATATATATACATATATATATATATATATATACATATAAAATGACCCAGATCTGGAAATCATTTGAGTATCAGAGAAAATCCTCTGGTTTTAATAAGTATGTTGACTGGTTCTTCTTAAGCTACCAAGCTTGGAATATTATACATCAATTATAAGTATTTCCAGTGAAATATTTAATGGAAAAACAGATTATTCTCTTATTAGTTTTTCTCTTTTATTGGGTCAGCTTTTTCCTACTGATACTGAAAGATTTGCTATTTAGGAGGTGGACTGGGGTTATCAAATTGTAACACGTAGCTGATGAAGAAAACTAAATAAAGACCTGATTCAGAAATCAGCTTGCTGATTTGGAGACCTCATTCTCCCCTTATAGTTTAATCAGTAAACTGATTACATGTCTAAAGGATAGCAAAAATTAAATAAATAAAAGGCAGGGAGAATACATAAAGAAGTGCCTAGAAAATACTTTTTTTCTTTCAGTAACTTCTATGTGAGCTTTAAAGAAAACAGATTTTTAAATACCTTCAGGAGTCATATCTCCTCTCTATCAGCTTTTCTGAGCAACTAGACTTCTGAGAAGCTAAACTTGACACTGCAAGTGCCGCGTGTTTTGCACAGCTACTGTGGGGCATACGGAATGATGTCTTAGGGCTATCATGGTACTGTTCATTAACAGTTAAAACAAAGATTACTGGGATAACTGAGTATTTCTCCATATATTACAGTAAATAAAAAAAGCACTGAAAAGACTATTGCACAGATATACTTGTTTTCAAACTAACTGGATACGATGAAGGTTAGTCTTAGGGTGAAAAATGAGAAATAGTGACATGGCTAAGCTACTACCATTGGTCATATCTGCTAAAGTGGTGAGAATGGCCCTTCCTATATGTTAAAATTGGTGGATCTGTCAAAATTACGCTAAACAAAACCAAAGGCTCTTGTGAACTGCAGTGGAACAAACTATCTATCTTTATTTATTTATTTATTTAACTTTATTTTATTTTTTCCAGGAAGCGGGTAGTCCGTGACCCCTCCCGGGACACAGTGCACGTTTCTGCCCGCTGCCGGCTCGGCTGAGCTGCACTGCTTACTGAACCCCGAGAGGGTCATTCAAGGGTAAAGTCCTGTGGATACGAAGAAAAATAGCTCTGGTACCACCAAAAAGCCTGGCTAAGTAAACAACTCTTTTTTCTTTCAGCTCTGGAATTCAAATTAATACGTGACACCACATAGCCCATCAATATGTTCTTTCAGATAGTTATTTTGATAGAAAGGAAATAATTTATTAGCATAGAAGATTTAATTGTTAAAATAAAATTCCAGTGAAAAAATGAAGGGTTTGGAAGTGCTGAAGCAAAAGAAATGAATCAAATACTGTTACTTTCTTGATATAATCATTTACTCAGATAAGATGATTGTCTGAGACAAGGTGACTGATTAACAGTATTGTTTATCCACAGATCAGATTTGGACAAAACAGAATTAAACTCAGCATGTATTGTTACCGTGTCCAAAATAATATATATACACAATGTGAAGACCTTGTTTAAATGTTATGAAGGGCCAAAACAACCTAATGGTCTCTCTCTGTAAAAGTTGACCTCAAATAATAATAGAGAAGAAACAACGTACAGCCTCGTTAGGAATGTTTATCTCCTGCTGACATGTGTGGGCCTTACACACATACCCTTGTTCACAGTTTGGCACTGTAATGGCTTTGAACCTGCAACAGTCAAGTTAATGAGGGAAAATCTCACGTCTGGCAACAGTGCAAAGTCAGCTCCAAAATCCTGCCAGTGATATTAAAAAAAAAAAAAAGGAAACTTTTTTTTTTTCCAAAACATTTGGATATATCTATTTACCACATTAAAACTTCACAACAAGCAGGTAAAACATAAAATTTCACTCATCCTGACACAGTTGCTGTTCCTGAAAAATACCTACCAGCTCTTTAAATGTTAAGAAACCAATGAAGAAAAAAAAGAAAAAAAAAGAAAAAAGCCCATTCAATCTCTTTTACTTTTGTGTCTTGCATTCATTATCATTTCAGAAAAAAAAAAAAGTTCTCTTAATTTGAAATTGGCTATAAAGAAGAACAAAACCATCCAGAACAAAGCAGAAAATACCATTTGATTATCTTGATTGCATCTTGCACTCGGTTGTACGGTCTGTCTCTAAACTCTGACTCATCTGCCACCAGCAGGCTTTAAGGTGATAATCACCCACACAGAGCTATTTGCACATCATGTCAATCCTAGCCCATGCCTAATTATACCCTTTATAACTAACTGTTTAGCATAATTAGTGGAATTATGCTTTACAGGAAAAAAGATAGAAGCTATAGGTTAGAAGATTAAAGCTTTTTGAAGGCATACATGAACAAACTAGTAACAGTGCTGTTTGCTCACAATAATGAACATTTTGATGCACTAGCCTACATAAAATTGTACAATGATTATTTACAGGATGTAAAATAATGTAAATTGTATAATATTTACATTCTGTATGTAGACATTGCTGATCATAAAAGCTTAAAAATTATGAAATGGTTTTGGGACTCATTAATTGCTAACACTCTCACCAGTATTTTTCCAGACATGGCTGAAAAATGCTGAAAGGACCAGCATTGGAGTCAAGAATGCTGGAAATGACCAGAGAACCTATTATCCGACTGATAGACAACAGCAGGTACAAATGACCTTAATGGGAAAGCTCTGATTGAATTATTTTTTTCTAGATGATCAGAAAGGATGTTTACTTAATGACCACTCTTTCTTTGTGTTCACTCTTTATGATGTGCTGCTTTAATACAAGATCCTTTGAGGTAAAACAAAACAAAACAAAAAACCCAGAAGGATACATATATGTGCACAGAGGAAAATATATTGTATATTCGTGCTGGGCATGCTTGGTTTTTGTTTTAGGAGTGTTCAATGCACACCTGTTTGAAGGGGCATCCTCTTTGTATGCTGGCAGTTCCGTGCCTAGGTCCCTCCTCCCTGCCGTATGCGCTACGAAAAGCTTGGAGTGCACAAAACCCAACTCCCCAGTTAGTGTTTGCAGCCAGGCAAAAGCAAACCCAAACTGCATCTCCCCTGAGTAACTTCCTTTCCTTGGATGTTGAAAAAGTCTAGTGGTATGAACTGAAACATTTGACTAGCATAGGTGAAAGAAGAAATCATGCAGAATCCATTAAAGCAGCCACAACTAATTCACCTGGCTTATTTTTGTGTGTTAATTTTATTCTGCTAAATTATCTGAGAAAGCTGGTTACATCTATGGGGTCTATCCTTGTTTAATGATAATTCTGCTATTTCTGTCCTATAGGAAAGACGTTCAGAACATTGTGCAAGTCAAGCTGTATTTCCCTGAGTTTTTAAGAAAACAAACAAACAAAAAAAAACAACTGAAAAAGCGAAGGAGAGTAGTCTGTATTTACTTGTGCTCATGAAGAGAGGCTCATGCTTCAACCCTTCCAGGTAGGCAAATAAATTTGTTGAATTTTACCACATGTTATTTTAATACATTTATAGCAGATTTATAATAATGCGTAGCCCTGAAGTAACTCCTGTGTTCCCTGTGGATGTTAGACAGAACAATCTCCATTTTTAATAGATAAGCAGTGCTAATCACTCCAGTATAAAATTCAAAGAGGTCACAACGCATCCTTTCAGGTCACCATTGCTTAAAAGATAATTGAGTTTCCCTATTAAGTTTTCAAAGGCCAACATCTGCTGATGCTCGGAAATGGCGGATGTGGTTGTATGGAGTGTAAAGTGAAAACACAGCCATATAGTCCATGCAACACAGTACTAGGAAACTAGAGCAAAACTAAGCTCCAAAGAGCTATTTTCCCATTTATCCCATTTCTGTTACTGATGGCAGGAGTGCTTCTGATACACAATTTGTGCTACTGTTATCTCACTGTGTTTTGTTTAGTTCCTCTTTTGATTATAAAGTAGGTGTGTAAACGCAAGATTTTGAACGTAGGATACTGCTACACATTTGCAGTTGTGCAAATGTCAAAGCAAATACTAACGTGGAAAAATTACACAATTAAAATGGAAGGCTTTCCTTTCCAAGTTACTGTCCTTGCTGCTGTTTCACTATTTAAAGGCGTAAAACAGCTGCCGTGGCAATGAGCTGGTAGCACTGCTCACATTTATGAGGAGGCTACTTTGGGTGGCATTAAACTTGCTGTCTATAGGTTACAAATCAGTGCCTATTCGTGAGCTTAAGTTACCTGAGCTGATTTATAAATCGAGAGACCTGACCGTGCATCGTAAGAAGCAATGCAGCTTTATCCAAATTATTATGGATTATATGGAGCTGGATATCAGGTATGGGAAATCGTATTTTACCACAGTGATATTTTATCGCTGTGATAGTCCTGCTTTGCACAGAACTTCCAACAGATTCTAGCAAATATGTTACATGTACTAAACTGAAAACTGAAAAATGTTTTTTTATAAATTATTCCATTTGAATTTACACACCCACCCACCTACACATGTTTACACACAAGTGCGCACACACAAAATTAATGATGCTATACTGATCCATCATCAACAAACACTTTTGGGGGAAAATATACTCAACAAATATTTTATGTGGAACTGTCTCTTAATTCTCTGTGTTACACTCAGTTTTATAATATGCAGCTTTCATTTGGTGATCAAAAATGATCAGGAAATTTGTGCTGGAAAGGAGATACACTGTCCTGAGCAACCTTCTCTCTGATCACAATATATGGTTGCATTTTAATGTAGTGCAGAAAGCCAATACTTTTCCAGTTCTCTATAAGGTTTCAGAGAAACACTGTCTACAACAGAAATGGATTGTGGGAAAATAGGTCCAAGAAGGTTGAATGACAATGCAAAACAATACTGTTTTTATTACTTACTACCAATACTGGAAATACTGGGTATACCTGTAGAGAAAGAAAGCAAAAAATATACTGTTAGCTATTTGCTGTAGTTGGCTGAGGTATTAAATCTAAGAGACTGCAAACGATTTTCTCCAGATTTTGAGAATGTTATATCAATAAATAGTTAAAAACAAACAATTACTGATACGTATCCAGACCTTTCTAAATGGCAAGCCTGTAGTTTCCTTAATATGAGACTGCAGGGACCACAAAAATGTATTGACAGATGGGTATTTCTGGGACCTAAACCAGCTCTCTGAACTTCATGGATTTGTTCAGAACACTTTTGTATTTGAACTAACCAGCCATTAGATTTAATGCCATGGATAAAAATATCAGTCATGCATGTATTATGCAGATCAAGGAAAATAATTTAACCAAGGGATAGATGACCCACTAGCTGCTTTGGCCAGCTGCTTAAATCATTAGATACCTTCTGTTGCATTGACTGTATAACTGTATATTGCTGTTATTTTTTTCCCTCTTTTACCTGATGATTATCTCAAATAAGGTATGGAAAAGAAATGTAATTGAGCAAAATGATCTAATGCATTAGACTGCTCACATTGATTAAACCTCTTATTGATTTTTTTGCCTTTGCTTCCATCCCCATGCTGAGTTAATGTAAGGAAATCACCCTGAAGGCAGGGGGTATTTCCAGAAGTGGTGGCTCTGCTGAGGATTAAACCTCCTCTCTCAAGTCAGCAAATTCCCATATTGCAGGATGCAGTCCCACGTTTAGCTTGTAGCTCTGCGTACCCCTGAAGGATGCCTGGCAGAGAAATATGATGTGAAACCTTTTCTGAAATCTCATCTTCTTTAGATAAAATGGCAGCATGAATGGCACTACTGCTAGTCTCCTGGGCTGGAGCCACAAATTGCAGCTCGGTGCTTAAAACCTGGATATTTGCATCCTCTCAGTTAAATACCGTTCGCTTTTTGTAAGGTTTATGGACGCTTGATGGCTTGCATTTTACTGCAGAAATCTGTCTATTTCTCCATTAAACATCTGCTCTGCTTCTTCCAAAGTCTTTTGTGAAGTTGTGTCTAACTTGGAGCTGGTTTGGACCTCATTCTGCAGTTAAGCAAGCTGAGAATAAATCACATTTGCTGGCAGTGAGGTTGTAAAGTCAGGTTGGGAACCTTCCTACGTTGCATCGTGGCTAAGACAGTGCTGGAATAATTGCATTTGCAGCAGGATCTCTTGTGTTGCACTATGTCCACCTTGGGCACATGTATACCCAGCTAGAGCTTTTATATCCCACATGGAGCCTGTGGCCTGGCAGAGTGCCGAGCACTGCACTGGAGACAGCACTTGCTAGCAGTGAGCTCCATATACTCAGATGCTCTTTGTAAAATTAATTATCTTTTCTTTCTTCTGAGATTAGCAAGATTCCAAAATTCTAGAATCATGTAGTAAGTATTAAAAGATAAAAACATCATTATAATAGAAAAAAAATGCTATTAACTTTCTAGACACAACAAAAAGTTCTTATTCCACTACTGTAATTATCAGTTGGAAGAGATTATCAAAATAAAATTCCTATCCCTTTGCCTTAAATGTCAAAAAAGCAATCAATTTTAAAACTGTTTTCCCCAAATATTCTAATAGCAACTTATTTACATTTTTGCAAGTCATGTAGCTTAGTAGTAAATGTAGCTCATGTAGTAAATTACCAAGATTCATTTCCCTCTATACACTGATGGAAAGTGCAGAGATAGTAGCTAAAATACAGATACTGTATTCTCACACTGCCGCTGTAAAATGGCATTTCCTTTGAGTCTTCTCCTCTCCCCATGCTTCAGCTCTCCTTCTTCCACGTGGACATTCAAATGTCCTTCCTCTCCAGGACAAGCTGTAGCAAAGGGAGAGGTTTCCATGCAAACTTGCACTCCTGTTTTTACTGTATTTCAAAATTTGCATTGACTTCATAGTGAAAAACACTTCCTAGGAAGGCAATAATGAAAACAAGATGCCGGCTTGCCTGAAGTGCTCTGCATTAATGTTGCTAGGTTGTCTTCAGGTGCTGTTTGAAAAACTCTTTTGCTATTTCCGTGCAGAATTGCTGGGACCTTCTTTAACCAGCTTGATTTTTGGAATACCTGGTTTCCCTGTGTGTTATGACCTGTCTTGATTAGTGCACAACTTCATAAAGAGCATGGAAGTGGCATTTCTTAGTTTTCTAGAAAAGAGACGATTCTGTAGGGCCATGAAACAGGATCTATTAATACTCCGTGAAAAATAAAGTGCACATATGTTTGGAAAATTATTCTTAGCAGGAGACTTTTTGGTGAGCTCCGGAGGTGCATATTGAGGTGAGTTAGTGACTTGAGCCATACTGCATCCAGTGGCTGCCCCAAGATATTGCGGCTGGCGAGGCTGCCCTGAGGTACCGCAGCTAATGGAGCTGCCCCGAGCTACCATGGCTTGTGGGGCTGCCTTGAGGGAGTGCGTCTCGCGGGGCTGCCCTGAGGTACCGCGGCTACTGGGGCTGCCCTGAGGTACCGCGGCTCGTGGGGCTGCCCTGAGGTACCACAGCTCGTGGGGCTGCCCTGAGGTACCACAGCTCGCAGGGCTGCCCTGAGGTACCGCGGCTCGTGGGGCTGCCCCGAGGTACCGCGGCTCGTGGGGCTGCCCTGAGGTACCACAGCTCGTGGGGCTGCCCTGAGGTACCACGGCTGGCGGGGCTGCCCTGAGGTACCGCGGCTCGTGGGGCTGCCCCGAGGTACCGCGGCTCGTGGGGCTGCCCTGAGGTACCACGGCTGGCGGGGCTGCCTGGCCCTGGCTGCCTCTGCAGGCACAGGGCCTGACTTCAGGGTCCTCTAGCAGTGCCCACTGCCAGCAGGACCAGGAGGGTGTGTTTGCCAGAAACCCTTTCTGGGGCAGCTGTTGGGCAGCGATGCCGCATAAACCTCCCCGTGCAGGGAGGATCAAGGAGTGCTGGTGGCACAGAGCGGGACGCACAAGAAATTTTCTACCCTGACCGAGACTATCTGCCAAACCACTGACTGCAAAGATATATGTTGCCTGTGCCCTGGTCAATCCCTTGTTTCATGAACTATGGTTTAGGCAAGTCCTGTTAGCAGCTGGGAGCTGCTTTCTGCTGAGTGCTGAGCAGTTTGGTGCAGGTTATGGGTTGTTGAGGGACTGACAAGAAGCGAGCGGGCTGTGATGGATGGGAGGCCAGCGCAGCCTCAGACAGCGCTGTTTGATGGAGCAAAGAATGTAAGTGCCAAAGATGATCTAAGCAGGAGGAGGAAGAAAAGGGCTACTGCTGTCAGATGTATATGACTGTTGGGGAGAAAAGCTTTCTTGTGATACCAAGTATACAGAAATTCAATAAGATCACTCCGAGTGTCAAAACATATTGCAGAGCAAACTATCCATAGCATGTGGCAGCACATGGGAATAAATGTAATCATAAAATAGTCAATAAGGTAGAGTGCAAACATAAAATAAATGTTATGCAGTCGACAAATGCAGAGATATTGTTAGTATCAGTAAATAACAAAATACTCAGTGCTCTGCCACAAGCACGATAAAGGGAAAATGCTTTGCATTCTTCTGAGAAAGTCACATTGACTGATAATGAGAAAGATACAGAAAGTAGTTTTATATCAAGGTTTAGACTGTGATTAGAGAGCGATCTGGAATGATCCTAAATTTCACAGAATCACAGAATGGTTGAATTTCATGGGCACTGGCTTGCAAAGGTATAATAAAGTCTTATTTGCTGTAAAAAAAATGGTAGAAATATAACAGGGGAGAAACATAATTCCAGTTTAGAAAGATTTTTAAACCACCATCAGGCTTATTGGTTGAATCTGGGTAAATTTTCAGAATTTAGAGGATCTTGAGAGGAAGGATCCTCTTTTGTGAAAACTAAACTTTGTGTCATTTAGATGTCTAGATTTTAACTGTATTTTATTTAAGCACAAAATCATATAAAATAGAAAACCCTCAAGCCCATTTAAAATGAAAAATATTTTGGTGGTATTAGAAGTGGGACTGAAAATTGGAGGAAGGCAGAGAATCAAAGGCACATGGTGCTGCTAGAGGTAACAAACACATTAAAAACAGGAATTCTCCTAGAGAGATGACTGTGTAGGTAGGCAACCAAGGTATAAGGGCACTAAATGCTAAATTAATTGTTTCTATTGATGTTCAAAAAAGGAAGGCTAGAGAGATTGTTGCACTGCAACTGAGGGAGTTTCTGAACGTCTATTTGTGTTTGAAGATGCTTTAAAAGACATAAATAATAATGAGCAAAAACAAATCACCACAAGGTGGTATTCAACCAAAAAGCATATTAAAGGAGCTCAAATATAAAATTTTGGAATGAACAACTGTAACATGTAACCTGTCATTTACGTCAGCCTTGATGCCACAATAGAAGTTGTAACTGTGACACCAGTCTTTTAGAAAGGACTCTAGGGCTGATTCCTGTAATAGCACAATAAAGAGCAGACACATTTTAGGCTGTTGCAAAAACACTCCTCACATCTAGAGCCTCACATGCAGTTTTAGATTCACCTGCTTAAAAAATGTCACTGTAGAACTAGAAGAGCACAAGAACAATCCAAATGATTGGAGACATGACATGATTTCTCTATATGAAGAGACTAAACAGGTTAGCGTTTCCTGTATAGAAATCAGACAGGGGAGTGGGCATGACAAGTCTACATAATCATAAAGAGTTTAAAGCATGTAAATGGATGTAGGGATAGCGATGCATTACTCACTGTTTCTTCCAATCTAAGGAGGTACAGGCTTAACTGAATAAGAGGATTTAAACCAAAGAAAAGGAGGTATCTATCACTCAGGGGTGATTTAAATGTGAAATGTGTTGCCATAAGATGTCACTGAAATCACTCTTGGGAAAGCTGGGGCTCTGCCCACGCAGTGGCCAGTTAGGCAGTGGTTCTGATGCAGGTTCCATTTTATTGCTGGAAATGGGGAAGGCAGACATGATACCCTCTACATGTCCCCTGCTGAACATTTTCTGCAAGTTCCTGGTGCTGATTACTTCTGAAGTCAGCATTTGAGGCTAGATAAAGATTTGTTCGTCTCAGATAAGCTTACATTTTCAAGATGCTATCAAAATACTGAAAAAATTAATAGCAGAACCTCGCTATTATTTGCAGAGGGCTTCAATTTTGAAGGAACTTTGAAGGAAGTGTATATTTGATGGTGCTCAATAACGTTATAGTTTCTGTGATCAGCTTCAGGTAGTGTTTGTGTGTGTGTGCCCTGCTCCTTTTGGTGCATGCTCAACTGATGTAAAATTATGTAACTGACCCAGCAGACTATGTTTAGAAATATTCCTGTTCATGTTCGAATGTATCTGTCCCCCATGCAGAGGAGTAAGGCAGCAACTGCATTCTGTGTGTGTGTGTGTGCGCACGCGTGCATATATATACAGACATATGTAAATAAAGTCTAAGCTTGTAAATCTCTCTTTTTCTTGAACATAGCTTTGAAGTATTAATTCTGTGAGCCATACTGGCATTTTTTTTTGTAATGCAAGGAAAAAGTGAATACTCTTACAAAATATTTTTGCCCCTCTTTTTCAAGGTTCCTTTTTTTTTCTGCTTAGTAGGAATTTTATCATAATTTCATGCTCCCACACTTCATGGTTTGTTACTTGGTCTATTACTCTCACATTTAACTTGATAAGGTCCTGCTTCCTGTGATACTCATTTCTGAGTTTTGATTCCTCACAGCTGCTGCTTTGAAGTCTTAGATAACATTCTAGGGATTGGACATTGCTCCTGGTTTTAAACTTTCCATTCAGCCACAGTGCATAGCTCTGTTTCTCCTAAATAACTTTTCAGTGAATTGTTATATTTTAATATTCTAAAATGAATGATTTGCTTTTAATCAGGGCAAAACTCTGGACTCTCTTTTAAAAGAAGCTAATAAGTTCCGTTAAAGCGTTTCATGATTTATCCTCATCTTCTTTATTCCTTCCCTCAAAGGAATTTAAGTATGTTACTCAGTTTAGGATGAAGATGAATCATTGTATAATTCATACATGTGTGCGAGGAGGAATCGATGCTTATACTTTGTGCCCTCTCTTTTTGAGCACCATTTTCTATTGAACCCTATCTGACCAGGACCAGTAAATGCAGCTGTGAACAACCTCCTTTGGATAACATAAAGTGCACTGGAGTCATAAGCATGCACGTTCTTGAAAACTAGTTGGAAAGAGGCAGATATAACCAGTAATTTTTGTCTTCACTTTCCCTCTTAAACATGCACAGAGATCACATGAATCTGGTCAAGATCAGGTACTAGCTTTTCCATACCAACTTTTAGATCTATTCTTAAATGTCAAAAATACCTAGTCTGAGGTTTGTAAATTTTCTTAAATGGAGAAAAAATGAGCAAGGCCTCATCATGGGAATGGAGGTTAGTGTTTTTTTGAATGCAGAGCAGTAGGAATGTGTGAGTGGAGAGCTGGGGCAGCTGTGGCTGGCAGTACCGCAGAGGTACTCACTGCTGCCTCTTGTTCTTTGTTCTTATTCCTTCCTGTTTTTCTTACTCCTTAGCCCTTGCTGCGCAGTGTCCAGGGGTTTGTCTAGAGATACCATCACGCAAATTCTTGGCCAGCATATAAGAACACAGATAACGCATACTTACAATTAACACAGGCTTGTAACTCTGTCAGATTTTATGCACTGAGTCATAAATAAATGACAAACTTTTGCTAGCATTTATCTTCCTTCAGTGTCCCTATTTGGGGCAGATTCAAATAATGAAACGGTCCTTATTATGCAGAACTACTTACAGATATTAGCAGTGCCCTTAGGTATAGGGAGATAAGAGCCAGGGCTCCACGGTCGGCCCTGGTAATTTTTCTTGCATTTTCCACAGTCTGGGCCAGTTGTGTTATGCTCACATTCACAAAGCAGTCTTTTGTTTTCTTCTTTACAGCCAGTAGCATGAAGGTTGCACTTACACCTATTAAAAAAAAAGGGAAAAAAAAAGGAGTAGGATATTATTTAGAGCCGAATTTGAGTTTAGATGAAGTCTTAATTGAATATGTTCTGTGGCAATCGCTCTACATCTTGGTGTGTTGGGAGTGTGTAATTATTTTAGCATGTTTTAAAAGACATCAATCAAACAGCAGCTTGCAATATCTTCAACTCTATTCTAAAAGCAGTAATTTCACCAGGACTACAAGGTGCTGAATCTTCTCATGTCTCCACTGACACAGCTCTACTGAGATCATACAAGTTATTCATAACTTTCAGTACAGGCACCTCTATAATCTTGCAAAAATTCCAAAGTTACTCACATCAATAAAAACTAAATCTCTGCTTATGTCCTTAAAAAATGGCCCAAATCAAAATCAAAATTATGCTGAGGAATCCTAGATCATAGATTCAATTAAATATGCTCTAAAATGCTATACTTCAGCAGAGAGGAAAACTGAGAAATATAAGCTCAGTATAGTGGTGTTTTATAAGTCTAACTTCAGGACTGTTCAAAAATATTTTAAAACACTGCGAATAGTTTGCCTAATGTTTTCAGCACAGTTTAATTGTATGGTAAGCTATTAGGAAAGAGTGTCTAAAAGAATCCAATTCATCTGAAGCAAAATGCTTATGTAAAAGATCTGCCTATGTTTGGAAACCTTTTGGTATTTTTTTTCTTTTTGGTTTTTGTCTTCTGTATGCATAAGATAGTGATATATAGAAATATCTATCTGATCAATAGAAATGTTATTTAAAGAAGAACATCCTGGCAAAATCACATATGAATATAAAATCACCAAAGCCATTTTATTCAGTAAGCACTCTCTTCAGAAAGGACAATTTTTTGCCCACTTTATTCTTATATAACTGTAGTAGTTGTCAGAGAAAAAATAGATAATTTTTAATATATTTGCCCAGCAAAAAACACCTAATCAAACCTTGTGATGCAATTATTAAATAAATCTATTCTTAGAACAGTTGTATTTTCTTTAAATCCCTCTCTTTCCCTGAAACTAGGACACTTACAGAGCCGTAAAACTAGTTTCCTAAACACTAAGGTCTTGTTATTTCTTTCCATCTATTTCCAATGGATGTCAGAAAAGGGTAAAATCCATTTCTGTTTGGGGCTGGAGAGAAAACTAGTATTTAATGACCCTGGTTGTTTTCCTAACGTTTGTACATCCAGTGATTTAAAGGGTTCTCCTGTGGGCATTTGTCACCTGTTCCACACAGTGACCAATAATTAGAGCCAAGTGAGACATGGAATGGCCAGGATTTTTAGCAGGTGCAAATTAGCAGCCGTCAAGCTGACTTCCATTCCGAGGGAACATGACCTAAAGCAACTGGCCACATATTTCTGTGTTCCCAGGGTAAAACAAACTTGCACTTGTCGTAAGCGGCTGCTGCAGTAAAATGCCCAAGAATGTGTAACCCAGTAGGTAACGTAGTGTTCTCTTTGCCTTCGGAAATGAGGTGGATGAAACCGCTGTTATTTAAGCTCTGCTGTTCTCAAAAAGAACAGAATCAGCACCTTTTAAATTGCAATTACCAAAATGCATTAAGCATGCCAGAGAAAAGGAAACACGCTTCCCTTTTGTGCTATTTCCAAAATATTGATGCTCACAAAATTTTACCAGTTGCAAAGCAGCTTTTCAATGGCTGGCCCCTGCGGACTGAGAGCCCCCGCTGGGTGTGAGCCCCGCGGTGCCGCCGCTCCTGAGCCGCTGCAGACTGCAGTACCTGGCCCTGGTGTTGGGAGAAGTGAGGGGTGGCCTTACTGGCCCCAAGAATCTGAAAACGCAGGACTCCCAATGCAGGAGATGCACACCACGATGGGAGAAAAAAAAAAAAAGGTTTGGGGAGGTTTGTGCTTGTCCCAAACGTAGGCCGTTTTTTTTTTCAGAAACAGCAAAATGCACTTTCCAGGGAGGGGGGGTAGGTGAAGTCTTCTGTGAAATTTTAAAGCCCTATTAACTGTGCTTGAGAACAAAGCATTCCCCCAGGCTGGGAGAGAGGTGGAACCTCGCAGGAATCTTACTGGAAGTGAAGGAAAGAACCAACAACAAATTTTACTACTGAAGAAATGAAACATTCTTCTAAAACTGTTGTTGGCAGAGAATAGTTAAGATGACCTAATGCAGACAACTGAGCAAAAAAAAAAAAGAGCTACCAACACTAGTAATCCTAAATAGAAATCCTCGGAAAATTCAAACTTAACTGCACAAATTCTAAGGAGAAGAAAGTCAGGAAGATGTGGTGTTATTGTGGTTTTCTAAAGGACTACTTAAAGATGAATGATCAAAGCATAAAATACACTTGTATTAAAAATGTCAAATGTAGAGTTAAAGTGAGCCTCAGAGCTAGGTGAAATGGGCAGAAAGGAGGAATATTTCCGAAAACCCAAACCACAAAAGATCAGCTAATGTGTGGCAAAAAACATTTCCCTTGGCGTCTTGGTTTGTAAGTAATGTAAAAGTTAGGTTTCGTTTATGATCGTTGGTGTTAGAAAAGTGTGAAAAAATCTGTGGATTAATGAAATCTGCAGAGACCAAACTGGAGATGTCATTGGTATGAGTAAAGAAGCAGAGACACGAGGAGAAAAATAGTAAGAAATTCAGGGCACTGAACCACGTAGGCTCTGTTCGCCTCTCTCACCAATTTTTGCTGATGTCACTCCGCAGATTTTGGAGATTAATCATGATTTCCACAGCAAACCGAGGGGAAAGCTTGAATATTGAATGAGAGTAAAATGCAGATAGTGCTAAAACTGAAAGAGAACAAAAAGCAAATGTGGAAAACAAACTGAACATATGCTTGGAGTGCACCGTGCCTGGGGAAAAACAAGCCAATATCAAATTTTGTGCTGCGTGCGAAGAGGCATTTTTTATTGAAATGGAGAAATAACGTTTTGCATGTTTC
The DNA here is from genome assembly GCF_059628265.1 of Tinamus guttatus. Lineage (NCBI taxonomy): Eukaryota > Metazoa > Chordata > Aves > Tinamiformes > Tinamidae > Tinamus > Tinamus guttatus. The sequence continues at coordinate 1,472,829 of NW_028288745.1, read as the reverse complement.
TGTTTTCTCTCTAGGAAGGCTGCACTCAGAAGTGGGCAATCTGTCCCAGGGACCTCATCAGATACCATGTATGGGCAAGGAGAGAAAGTTCTCAGAAGAATGAGAGTGCTGTTGTGCTTGAGGGAATGACTCATGCAGAAGAATGAGGGAGGTAAATGTGCATCCCGGGGCTGAGAGAAGACTAAACTATACTGTAAAGGTGCTTGTGTTTGAGGGATACACAGCAGGGAAAAAGGAAATCTTTAAGGTTTTAGAATGAAGATTATCTAAAAGATGCCATCCAGGTGGAGCATGAGGGAAATTACCCTTATCATGAGATATACTGGATTGTGAACAGTTTCTAAATGAAGCAGTGGAAGCCTGAGTTCAGGCATTACGTCTAAATTTGTATCAGTGGCCACTGAGCACCACTGATCTGGTGACCAAACAGGGCTCTGATCAGACCGCTGTTGGCACATGGACATCAGCTTCCTGTGAAGATGAATTGTCCCTGTTCAGTGTGTCTCCTCTTTAGAAAGATTACCTTCCTTTCATTCATTTACATCATCTTTGAAAGATTCTGGAGAATGGGGGAGATGCCGGAGGACTGGAATTCAGCCAATGTCACGCCAGCCTTCAAAAAAGGCAAAAAGGCAAAAAAGGCGGGAGGACCCAGGCAATCCCAGGCCAGTGAGCCTCACCTCTGTCCCTGGAAAAGTGATGGAACGGCTCATACTGGCCATTGTCTCCAAGCGCATGGAGGACAAGAAGGTGCTCCAGAGTAGTCAGCATCGATTCACCAAGGGGAAATCTTGCTTGACTAACCTGATAGCCTTCTATGATGAAATGACCAGCTGGGTAGATGAGGCGAGAGCGGTGGATGTCGTCTATCTCGACTTCACCAAGGCTTTTGACACCGTCCCTCACAACATCCTCCCGGGCAAGCTCCGGAAGTGTGGGATAGATGAGTGCACAGTGAGGTGGGTTAGGAACTGGCTGGATGGCAGAGCTCAGAGGGTGGTGATCAGCGGTGCAGAGTCCAGTTGGAGGCCTGTGGCTAGTGGGGTCCCCCAGGGGTCACTCCTTGGTCCAGTCCTGTTCAATTTATTCATCAGTGACCTGGATGAAGGCACAGAGTGCTCCCTCAGCAAGTTTGCTGATGATACCAAACTGGGAGGAGTAGCCGATACCCCAAAGGGCTGTGCTGCCATCCAGAGGGACCTGGACAGACTGGACAACTGGGCAGTGAAAAACCTCATGCAATTCAACAAGGCCAAGTGCAAGGTCCTGCACCTGGGGAGGAATAACCCCTGACATCAGTACAGGCTGGGGACCGACCTTCTGGAGAGCAGCTCTGCGGAGAGGGACCTGGGTGTCATGGTGGATGACAAGTTGACCATGAGGCAGCAGTGTGCCCTCGTGGTCAAGAAGGCCAATGGGATCCTGGGGTGCATTAAGAAGAGCGTCTCCAGCAGGTCGAGGGAGGTGATCCTGCCCCTCTACTCAGCCCTAGTGAGACCACATCTGGAGTATTGTGTCCAGTTCTGGGCTCCACAGTATAAGAGGGATGTGGAGCTGCTGGAGAGAGTCCAGCGCAGGGCTACAAGGATGATCAGGGGCCTGGAACATCTGCCCTGTGAGGAGAGGCTGAGGGAGCTGGGCCTGTTCAGCTGGAGAAGAGAAGGCTGAGAGGGGACCTGAGCAGTGTCTATAAGGACCTCAAGGGAGGCAGTGAGGAGGATGGTGCTGGCCTCTTTTCACTGGTGGCCAGCAACATAACTAGAGGAAACAGCCGGAAACTGAAGCACCAAAAGTTCCACAGGAACTTAAGGAAAAATTTCCTAACGGTGAGGGTGACAGAGCACTGGAACAGGCTGCCCAGAGAGGTTGTAGAGTCTCCTTCTCTGGAGATCTTCAAAACCCGCTTGGATGCAGTCCTGTGCCACGTGCTCTAGGTGACCCTGCGTGTGCAGGGGGGTTGGACTAGATGATCTCTAGAGGTCCCTTCCAACCTTAAGCATTCTATGATTCTATGATTCATGATCCAAAGCAATGAAATGTTTTATTATCTTATGTGAATACCCATGAAGATGCATTTTTATTGAAATGCCTAGATACCATCTTTAAACTTGTGGTTCTGAAAGGCCATTCCTAGCTTTTACTGCTCTAACTCTGAAATAGTAATAAAAAGCTTAATTAGATTTATGTACAAAGTGCACTAAACACCAAGTTTAGTAGATTCTTCCCTTAGAAGAATACGGTCACTTGGGCTGCATGTAGAAGAACGAAAATCTGCAAGAGAACTTGCAAAACTGCTTCCACGTCCTGTTTACTGAGCAAGCTCGAGAGAGTCCAGACGACAACAGTGTATTGTGCCTGTATAGTTTCTTGAAGGCAAGAAAAAATTCAAAGTGCTTCCCAAAATGTTATGTGCACATGCCCAGAAAAGCAGTTACTGGGTAGCAGTGTGTGGGTAGCAGCTGCTTGGCGTATCAAGTGGGTTTGCATATGTACTGGAAAGAGGTGACGGGGGTAAGCAGGGTAGCTTTGAGCATACAGGTGAACTATGGCAAATGCAAGAGGATGTATCTAGCAGCCAGTTCACTGCCCTGGAAAACATTGTAAGAGTAAAGCAATATACAAGAATAAAGTAGATGAGAATTATGTTTTGTTCTTAATAAGTGCAGTGTAAATTGTGTTGACAAGGCTTGCCTACATGTTTGCAATGAAACTCAGAAATATGTAATTATAAATATTAACAGCTCTGTGAGCAATTAGGTTACAGGTCTTGGACCTAACCTAAATACAAGGGTTGACTGCTGGTTAAATCTGGTGACAGGAGGAGTTTTCTGAGACTTTTTTGTTGGTCACTGTGGGAGCTCTGTTGCCAGTGCTGACCCTGTGAAAGTGAACAGCAGGTCCCACAACATCTGTGCATCGTGTCAGCCTTCCAGCCCGGTGCTTCTGCAGCTCAGTTGTTTTCCACCTTTCCAGTTCCACCTGTAATAAGCACGTTTCCTCCCAAGCGTCAAGAACACGTTCCCCTCCAATGTGCAAACTTAATTTTGAATAGCTAGAGATGGATATTGCTGTCCAACACTATAAGATCTAATTGCGTAGGAGAACAAATTTGTTTTTCTGACCACTCATCTTTGACAGACTCATTATTTTGTCATAAAGCAACTGAAGTGGTATTTTTGGCAGTTACGTAAGGTGTAGGAAGCGTTCTGGTGCGTGCAGGGAACGCTCTGTCGCAGGGGGAGAAGGAGCCCTGGGCATGCTGTGTTTCTCACAGATTCTATTTACATATAGACAGCTGACATTAAAATGCTGTAAATATCCCGAAAGTAATTGCTAATAGTGCGCGGGCACGCGCCAACCAGCCGACTGCAGGTCACATAAGGGGATCATTTATGTTGAAGAGATCATTCATGAGAAAGACCAGAGAAGCTCTCTGATACATTTTTAACGACTAGCCATATGTTCCTCACTTAGATATGCTTTTGGATCATTCTAGGTCAGCGCCAAAGTTTTAAAAAAATCAGCTTGAAACCAGCCCTGCGCGCGGCCTCAGCATGTTTCCCCGCCGGGGGTCAGCTCTGCTCCGTGCCCACGAGCCCCAGTGTGTCTGAGACCCTGCACGTTGCCTCCTCGCCCACCCGCCGGAGCGAGCCCACGGGGTAAGGCACCTTTCTGCATCCCGGGAATGCCAGGAGGTGCTGCCCGGCGAGTTAGAACTTGGGAAGCAGCCTACAGAGGTCAGTGGCAAAACCCTTACACCATTCAACCTGAAAATACTTAGATATCTCAGTCTGATTTCCCCTTAAGCCCAACAAGCAGAATGTCTTTTGACAGAGGCTCACTTACCATAGGAACCTCACATGTCCACTGGGTTTTATTACTCATTAAATCATAGGAATTTCCATGTTGTGTCAAAAGCCCCCCTAAATACATGCCAGTCCTTATCCCAGATTCTAAGGCTTAACAGATGGCTCTGTAGCTTTGGTATCAAAGCAGACTTTTGGGGGATGGAAACAAGTAAAAAAGGCACGATTGCAAAGAAATAACCTGACTGCTGGGCAGGTGATTTTGGTGAGGATGGAGACCTGGAGATGGTGATAAAAGAGCTAACAGGATGATCACTGCAATCTAGGCCAGCAGTGCTCACTGCAGTCACTGTCTGCCCCAAGAAATTTTGGGCTGAGGGTCAAAACAGCTAAGGAGGGTTGGCAATTGGAAAAGGACGTGGTTTGCTGGCTGCAAGGCGGTCGGCTGAACAAATGCTTCAGCTTACGTGAAGCAGGAAAGTCAACTCTTATTTTAATGCATTATTTTTTTGAGGTATATGAATATCTCAGACCCATAATTGGTGTAAGGAATCCAAGCCCAGAAGTGCATTACATCTTTTGCAGAAATTATTAGTGAGACCCATGGGTCTGCTTGTAAAATATAGGCACCTTTTGAAAAAAACAGAGTGAAAGTAATGAAATGTGTGTCCTTTATTTCATTTGTTTATTTTTGGAAATGCATTTGGTCATCATTTTTCCATGCCCCTTTCCCCAAATTTGCCTAATACAACATAATCTCCCCTTAAAAGTAAGATGCTTTTGTGGAATGGGGCTACCTCAATAATGAAGGATAAAAAAATCAATAACAACAAATATAATTTTATATAGGTAGATATATTGTTCTTTAATTTGCAAAGCAAGGACTAACATTGGATCAGGTTTTTAAGCTTCTTAAATCTGTAAGTAGCTTTGTGGCTGGGAAAGAAGTTTAACCTGCGCTCAATAATCCTACAGCACCTTAGTACCTTCGAAATTTGCAGAAGCCTCTTCAACTTCACTATTCAGTTTTCATTGCTAAATTTGGGAGGAAATTGAATTAGATTCCCACAGGCAGTATGGAAAATTGGGGAAAATAGCTTCTTATTCTCCCTTAGCTGAAAATATTATGTCTAGTGGGGAGCAATGTTTCTCAGACATGGAGAGCATGTTTGCTTTCCTCTCTCTGTGGCCTACTTTCAAGCAGTTTGGACAGCCTGAAATTAAAAAAGAAAACTCAGTCCAATAGGGCAGCATATTTCACTTTCCCATAAGAGTGACTCATGCAGGAAATAAAACATGCAGTTACCCACTACCTAGGTCAAGCCTGCCCAACAACACGGGCACACAAGTGATAAATTTAAACGTTAACATCGCGCTATAATTTATTGGGTTCACACAATAATGAGCATTTCTATAAATTCTGACTATTTAAATGGCCAGGGAGATGCTGGTGAGTATGAACAAGTGCTGCATGATCACTTCTGATTGATCTGCATCTCAGCCATATCTCATTTGTACGTTATCTGATAGAGACGTGCTGTCTTTTGCTCGCAAAAGGTGAGTTAAATAACGGAGCCCTTAGTCCTACTCTTCTGAAGCACTTAATGAAGCAAATCTGTTCACTCTTTCCTCGCCCATTTACTAATCCTGGTAAGTAAGCTCAAGGAAACACATCTGCTTTTCAAAAATGTTTGTGATTCATGGTTCACAGTTGTATAATTTTATACAGTACAGAGCAATCTAGGATATTATCATTTGAGTTTAAAACTATTATAAATTTAAGAGTTCATGCAGAAAAAAACAAACGTGCAGAAAAACAAAATCAGAAGTGGTATTTCTAAAAGTCTTTGAATAGCAGATGTATCATCAAATGCTATTTTTAATTTGTAGACTTCAAAAGGTGTATTTTGCTGTCAGAATTGAAGAACGTGAGCCAATGAGATGTCATTTAATACTACCTTTCAGGCATTAAAAAGGAGATTTCCTAATGTATTACAAAGTTTATCTGCTCAGTAGATTTTACATAGCACTGAAGAACAAAGATTGCAATGAAATTCTGAATTTTATAATTTCCTTTTTCCTTTGGGTACTTTTATTTCTGAAAGAAGGTGGTCTTTTGACAGCATTCTAGCATTTGCTTTTAATTCTCTGCTTTGAGAGGTTTATATCTGGCATTAAATTCAGCATACAAGGTATTGGACTGAGACACCTCTTTTTTTTCTTTCATAAGACTACAATCCCACAAAAGTTGTCTTTTGTGATTACAAATTATCATGGGCAAGTGAAAAAAGGTAGTTGGCCAATTCAAACACTAAGATATTTAACTTTCTGTCACCAAACAAATTGTAAATGTCCCTGATATGTATTAGTTTACTTGATAACATCTTTTAAAAACAAATGGAGAGAGGGGCCTGAAAATGTTTGCAGGCTAAAACAGCAACAATAGACCTTAAACAGAAAAGGAGAGGAGGCAGCAATCTATTAAGCTTCTTCAAAGCACCTATGTATCTAATGCGTCTAAACTTTGCACACTGTCCTATCTTGCATGCTAGATTAAAAAAAAAAATGAAGAAGATGCTTCCTCCCAATAGATCAGAAAATCTTCAGTTACTTCAGTTGCTTAGGCCTGTAATACATGGTCTAAAAACAACCCAACTGTGCTTGTCTAAGAGAACAGTTAAACCAGAGTCATTTCAGTTTATCACATTAAAAGTACCTATTCTTAACATTAAATACCTGGGTGCACCTAGCCAACTGAAATGGCCAAATTAATTTCCTAGTTTTTATTTCACATTCTCTTGTAAATTATTGGAGGAGCAGGTTTAAGGTGTCTGCTTCATAAAAAAAATGCAATTCAGGAAAGCAAATTGGGGAATATTTAAAATGTAGTAGAAGAACTCCAATTTGAGTGGAGTAAGAAAATTCTCCAGAGGTAGAACAACAGAAATTATATTCCTATATCTTTTTCCAGATTCTGAGTCTTTATTTTGTCCTGAAGTTAATCATTTAAGTATTAAAGGTGAAATTAATCTGCCTGAAAATAGCTGGTTTTAGACATGATGGAGAACTGACTTCCTTCCTCTTCCCAAATACTCATTTGTGCTTTTTGCTCAGATATATTAATGTTCATGGAAATGTGTCAATAAGAGGATGGCTCTAAAATCTGCTAGCGTTTGCCAACAGCATGTTCCACAAATAATTTCACCCCTGAACAGGGTTTGTCAGATTCTTAACTGATGCAAATCTGTCTGGCTCCATTAGAATCAATGAAATTATTATTAGTTTGCACTGTCTGAGATGAGGCCTAATTTGTCTCCAGCTTTTACCCATATCATCCTAGGCTTGGTGGCTGTATTTTGAGAGACGCGTTCAAGATCATGGCACATAACAGGTTCATCATTTTGAAAGGCAGGCCTGAGATCCAGGAGGAGAAGGGATGGAAAGGGAGTCAGTGGAGGATGTGGAGCCCAGGTGTGATGTGCTTGCTGGGAAGCAGGTTGATGCACTGGCCATATTAGTTCAGAAAGAGCAATAATCTAATAATTAATTATCTCCCTGAAGGATGCCAAAGCTGGGGACTTCCATGTCATGTCACTCAGTCATGTGTCTCTTTGAGAGGAAGCAAAGTCTCCTATTAAGATGAATAAAGACAGTTTCTTCCACTGCTGCCAACTAATCATTTAAAGCTTAATGATTAATTTGGTAGGATCTCATACTACTGCTGAAAAAAACGCAGTGGACATAAACTCTGAATACTTCAGTGTTGCGTTTTTCCTTCTCTCTCTCCTCCTTTCCCATTGGCAGCTACTAAGCCTTTACTAAGTTGCTGTATTTCAAACAATAATCTCTTGTATGCAGGGTGAGAAACATGTTTGCTGCAGAGAACTACAGTGCTTAAACATTAGAGTGGTCATGTCTCACAAGTGTTTTAATTGGTTTGTTCTCAATGTCAGAAATAATTGAGGCAGGGTAAAAAATACTGCGAATACTGTATTCCTCAGCTGCCCACTCTGTCATGGATCGTGTCGGAGAACGATTATTGAGACAAAAACACAGCTCCATCTCCACCAGCTGGAAAACCGGAATGAGCTCGGCACTACCTGGTCGTAACCTGTCTGATGCTGCAAAAATTTAGGCATGCTGACTGACATTTGGCTACTTTTCTGTATCACCGTGGAGCAACGCTTTTTGAAAGATTCTGTTTTCCTTTGGTCACTGTCTAATGTTCTGCTTAGCCACCTCAGTTTGCTGGAGAGCAAGTAAGGGACCACACGCACCTACCCACACGTCCTTCCCAATCACTGCAACAGAGGGAAGCCACTAGCATAAGAGTTACTGAGGTTTGTGCCACAACCTGCTAGATCCTTAAGAATGTTATGAAGTAATATTGGATGAAAGATGCATTATATTGCTACCAAAGTTTATAGGTAGCTTCTAAACTTGTGAAGCAAATGTTAAACATTTGAGATTCAGTGTTCCTCCTCTTTTCTCTTTTAGCCCGAAACAAATCTGAACGATAGTTTGGAATTTCCTGGCACTGGGTTAATGCGCTTTGAACTTTATTATCAAACCTTTTTTTTGTTTTGTTTTAATTTAATTAATACTGGTCTTGCATCTGCTCAGCAGCAATCCCAGGAAAGCTGCTGTACCTGTAAGTAGTCTTGCCCTGCATTAGCTGCCAGGTGCTACCCTGAAGTCTCTTCCCAGCACCAAAAAGGAACAATTTTTTGTGGGAGGTCCAAAGTTGTGGAGATGCTCACAGTGCCTTTCAAAAATGTTACTTAATGCTCTGCAATGGTATTTCTTTTTCCCCGCCTCCAGAGAAACCCCAGCTGAGCTGTTGTGAATTTGCTTTAGCTGCTGCTACATATGGAGGTACCAGAAGCGACTCCAGCTGCCCTGCCTGCAGATCGGGCAAGATCCCTGTGGCTCCCTGTCCTGTTTGCCCTCCGATAGGCATCTGGTGTGACTGAGTTTGCTTTTATGTGTGAGGGAGAGAGGCTTTTACATGCCAAACAACACCCGGAGGAGAATCCACCTCCCTCCACGAAAACAGAGAAGCCAGAGGATATGTTTCTAAGAAGAAAATGAGTCACCATTCAGGGAAAAGCAAATGCAAAGCAGAAACATTTGCTTGGGTTGACTAATGCTGTCGGAGAAAGGAAAGTTCAAATGGCAAGCACTTGATGCAGTGAAATTCAGGTGCTTCCTATGGCTGTCTCTGCCTGGCCAGCCTGGGCAGGCACCCGCAGGGGTGGACAGGAATGGGCAGTATGTGCCAGGAAAGCCGAGCACGGATTCGGAGGCAGCATCAAAGCTTCAAGGAGTTGACTGGGAGACCCCACTTGCCTCTCTAGGGAAGCAACTGGAAAAAGTAAAACTTTTCTTCAAAGAGAAAAGGAAAATGAATATATTCTTGGAGGTGTTTTATACATATATATACAAATATATATATAGAGAGAGGCCATCTTTTGCTTCAGTTGTACCAGGAAAAAAAAACATAGAAAAAACAAAGTCCAAGTGATAAACACAGTAAGGCACAATCTGAAAGTCCCTGGAAAGCCTAGCACTGAATGCTAAGAAAAGCATGTGCTTCAGAATCAGACTTCCTCTTCTTCTCTTTTTTGGGGATCAGATAAATAGAATTTTTAAAAACACTTCTTAATTTTCATGCAGAGATGAGATGTCTAGGCACTGATGGGACATTTAGGGAGACCCTTGGGGACAGCTGAAGGCTTAGAGGAAATTTAAATCATTTAGTTCTCTTTTGGGAATCCTACTGCAGACTCTGCAACTTTTGGCATGTGACTTTGGGGCTTGTGCTCTGAATAGATAATTTAAATGATAAATACTTGAATTATTTTTGGATTAAAAATATACAGTCTAGCCTAGTACTAACACTTGCTTCTGACAACTGGCTTAGTATTCCTCCTCTTAGGCTTTCAGTTTGTTCCTGATCTGCACATCGCTGCTACCTCTTTGGAGGGCGCCTCTCTACCCAGGTAAGAGTTGTCCCTTTAGTGCTGCTGTTTTCTGGGGATACGTGGGGTCTGATTTTCAGAATGCCTAGGACTCGGCTCCATCTGAAATAATTGGGAATTGGCTGATTATTATTACTAAAGTAGGTACTCCACATACACTTTAGAAGACATGGACCTTTTTATTTTTTCCCTTTTCTCTTTTACATTCATTTAGGTTGGAGGTCATAATTTGAAAGAGAAAAGTGACAAAACTGAACAGAACATTTCTCATTGTTTATCACACTAGCCTCTATTTTATAACTTCTAAATCCCATACAATATAAGCTCCTTGTCACAGTATAATTCCCTCTGGAATTATTATGATAAGAATTATTTGCCAGTAGAGCTGTGTGAATAATTGATTTTTCAGTTCACTGCCTGAATTGAAAAAAAACTGGGGGAGAATCATTCGTGTCAAATGAAATATGTAGTTTTATTTTCAGGTTTTAAATCCCTTTTTAGAAATTATTTTTGACAATTTTTTGAACAAAAACATTTCCAACAGAAAAATCATTCCTTTTTTTGAGGTTTCAAAAAATTAGTGAAGAATGAGGGTTGAATTCTGCAGATACTTTCAGCCATCCCTGACAGAAGTTTCTTTTGTGAATAATTTACACTCCAAAAATCCTAATCCTTTCTGCTGCTGAGGAAAAGAAAACTAGATGAAAAGTGAATAGTTTGTGGCTGTGTGTTGTGTTTAAAGAGCAACCCAGCATCCTATAAGTAACTTAGACACTGAAAAAGGAACTACTGGGTCATCTTATCTCTAGCCCTGTTGGTATAGCTAATTTTAAACCCTTCAAGAAATGAAGTTCTCACTTTCACCTTTTATTTTTGACTTGGGAAAAGAGTTCTTTTGCTTACTGTATTTCAACAGCTGGCTTTGCATAGTAAAAAGTTTGTTTTCTTTTTCAAAACACCAAATGATTATTGTTTAATTAGGTGCTGTTGGTTGTAAATGATAAGCCATGGAAATACCATCAAAAACACTAACCAATTTTCCCCCAGTGCCAGAGGAAAGCTCTGGCACTGGGGTTAACACTTGCCCTAACCCCCAGTTTGTATGTGACCCTGAATGAGAGACTTCGGGTAAGTCATCCTCGGTGCAGTGGGGCCCATGATATTGCTTTGATATTATTCCATAAGCTGAAGGACCTCTACTTTCAACACAAAGTCTTAAGATTCAGACCTAAAGTCAGACTAAACCAATAATGATCTTTTTTAGCCTTCAAGCATTCTGGACCATTAATTATTCATGTTTGTTTTAATAAATACTGGGTAGATCAAAGAATTTTCAGAGGAAGCCTGGAGCTGAACTGTACTGTCCACTGAGGTGTCATGGACATGTTTTTGCTATCTATGAAAACAGACGTGCTGGGATGTTGAATTTGATCCAGTGACTATAATATTCCAGGTACTAGAAGAACTAAACAACTTCATTTATATTTTAAATGTTTCAAATCAATACTTCCCTTCTTCTTCTATGGTCCCCACCAGGAAACCACTATAACTGAAAATTTAAGGAATAGATTGTGGGTTATGAATAATTTAAGGTTGTCATAAGGGAAAGCATATTGTGAAATACTGCTGACAAAACCAATCAGTATATGTTTATACTGAAATATAAATCTTTGCAATCTTGCCTAACCTTTTTTTTTTTTTTTTTCTTCTCCTTCAAAATTCTGTAAAATCTCTGTTTCTTCCAAAATATCATTTAGGCTTCCCTCAGCCTCAAACTGCAATGGAAATGTAGAAGCTATTTCTGTTCTCAAAGAAAATTAGAGCCACCTTGGAAAAAATATAACACATTTAAGTATAATAAATAAAAATCACATCTGTCTGAACAATACTAGGCAGCTAATAGATGCCTACTAATGCTGCAGGGATGTCTATCTGCACCCATCTTGGGCAGCAGCACGTTGCAAGGAGTGGATCCACGAAGCCTGGCCATGGCCAGCATCGCCTCTGGGGTGCTGGCAGGCGCAGGTGAGTAATACAGGATCTCCTAGAACGAAGACGACCACTCCTTAAAACAAACTGATTTTTTTTTGTTGTTCATTCTTCTGAAATCTGACAGAAATTTGCCAGGCAGCAAAAGGAAAGAGGGATTGTCCTGCAGACCTGACAGGTAAGAACAGGCATGGGATGGCCCTAACAAGAACCCTTGTGTGACATGGAGACTTTATACCTAATGAGGTTGGGCATAATTATCAGAAACCTCCTGAAATTATTGGGAATTTATATTTTCTGTAAGACAAACTTTGGGGCTGGAGGAGTTGGTGTGTGTGTCTGATGTGCTTTAATGCTAGTGCCTCTCTCCCAAACACTGCAGGAGTTGCACAGGAAGAGGACACAGACCCGTTGGGATTTAGGATGGTACCCACAGCAGTCATGACCTCCTGTCCCCACAGTTCCTGCTCATGGTCTCTGCTCATTGGCCCCTGTATCTTCTTAGCATCTCCTCCTGTTGCCCTACACAAGCCAGGAGAGCATTACACAACACCCTTATAGGATCCTTAGAGCTGGTTAATGCTGTGCTTGCCTTTCCCGTTGGGAAGAAAACCTCCAGAGAGAAAAGGTTAGAACTTTGTGCATTCTATGATAGATACAGATTTATATGCTATTTAGAAAATTGGCTAAACCAAATGACTTAATGGTCATATAATCAAATCACATAGAGAAAAAGCTTCTGGCAGCTGTCCAGATTTCTAGGAACTAAGTTTGCGTATTTAAGGATGCAACATTTGCATTCCATTTATCCTATAACATTCCTGTGTTCTGTGTTTTACCCTTCAGTGATTATCTTTGGGCTTTCAGGTGCCAAAAAAAGCAGATTTGGACAAAGCAGACTTGGACAACACCCTTGACAAGAGCATAGTCATGAAGCACCCGCAGCTGCAAGGCAGGACCTTGGCTGGAGCCTGCATGTCGCTTGGGATGAAGTCTCACCTATTCCTCAAGGCAATTCCTTCTCTGCCCTAATGCCTGCCTCATGGAGTTAGGGCAGCTGAATTTCTGTTAAAATGTGCTATGAGGATATTAAAAAGTAGGTATTTTTGTTATCTCATGGCTTTGGGGTTGGCTTTTGTATACAGGATGTTGAGGCTGAACTATATGTTTTATTAATTATAATAGTTGCCATTGGTGTGGCAGCAATATTTGCACAGTTCTCAAGAAAGGCCTCTGTCCTGTTACTGTCTATACTCATTCCATTGAGAAATCACAGAACCTTTGCCTGGAAGTGAGCCCCTTCATGGCTCACCTAATATCTGCATAATAAATATATGGTATAATAAAACAGTCAAAATAAAAAAAAAAAAAAAGGCTTTTTTTTTTCCCCCAAGAACCAGCATTCAAAGCTATTTTTGGGTGGTTTCACTTCAAGTGTCAAATGCCTCCAAAAATCCACCCTGATGCTCTTTCCCTGCAGCCTTTCGAGAGAGCACATGGCAGCTCCCCGTGCCAGCCGCAGCAGGAATCCACCAGCCCCGTGCTGAAATGTTGGTCAAATTCTCCATGTGAGCAGGCAGTGAGGAAACCATGCTGCAAATACACAGCTGACCTACAGCTAGGATCGACACTTAGAACCCTTGGTCATTCTGGTGCTACCCCTATACTAAATCTCTTCTATTTAAAGCATATGTATTTTATAAAGCCTTAAAAACATCTAAATTGCAAAATTCATTTTAAGACACCAAATCTAATCCCTGAGCTACTTGTCAGTTTTAGGATGAAGGCATGTCGTGTGCATGAGGGGACTGACCAAGGAGAGGATCACCAAGCTGAGGGTTACTTCCAAGTGAAGATAAACTCGTGTGAAGATAAAACAATGTGAGTAAGGCCTGAAAAATCAAAATGATCTGGTTTGGGTGTGTAAGGACTTTTCAGTGCTAGAAATCCTTCTCTTTTGACATATCTGCAGTAGAAGACAAAAAGTAGTTTTACTTTTCCCTATTCTATTTCTGTTTCCCTAGTTGCCATCCTGAAAATAAGCAAATAGAAAGGGATGTCGAAAGTCTCTTTTTGAGCGCTAGCTTGTCCATTGAATTAAACATTGTCAGTAGTTGAGTATTAGTGGTGAGTGGCACTCAGGTGGTTTGGTATTCAGCAGCTCGCCAGTCTGTGGGACCCAAGCTTCCCACCTTGTAGGTGTTTCCTGCATTTTCTCCCTGCCCTGGGGATGGCAGATGGGCACTTCCCGGGGACTGGAGCAAGTAAACACTTAAGTGGCTCCTTGTTTTGCTGTCCCCCTGGAAGAATTATGTCAGGAGCATTCAAAGGGAAGGAGACACGGCTCCATAAGCGCAGTATATTCCGGGAAGCCTGTTAAATGATAAGCCATTTTCTGCACTGACAGAGAATAATAGGTTTAGTTTTTCATTGTAAATTGAGATGTTCCGTCCTTCCCCTCTCCTCTGCTTCTCATTTTTTGCCTCTGCTGTGAAGGTTTCCACGTGGTGCAAGCAGAGGGGGTGGAGGGCACTGAGGCGACAAGCGGAGACAGCGAGAAATGAGCGGCTCTCGGTACGGGGGGAAGGAGGTCCCTGCTGCTCCCATGGATCCCGGCTCCTGCCCACCACTCCCGGTGGTGCAGGGCTGGGGGAGCTCTCTGAGGAGGACTGGGGGATGCAGGGTGGCTTTTGGCAATATTTTGTTCAAATCTATTCCTGCCTGTGCTTGCAAGGCAAAAGGGTTTAACAGTCCCTGTTCTAAGCAAGGCAGAACTGGCCCGCAGGTCAATAAACAGAGAAGAGCTACAGGCAATTAAAATGTGACGAGACCATAAAAATACAGCCAAGACAAGTAAGATACCAACAACCACCTTCCCCCCAGCCCTGAAATAAAAAAAAGATGGGGAGCATGTGGGTACCAGGGCATTGGTGTCACAGTGGGTGCTGCAGCATGCACCCAAGCAGCTCTGCTGAGCCGTGAATTCAACGTTCCCCATCCTGCACAAAAGCACCAGCAAGGTCAGGGCTGCCAGCTCGCTGCAGCTCGTGTTTGCTTGGCCTGGCCTGGCCTCTCTGAGGAGGCCTAAACTAAAGCAGAAGTCTAACATATGAAAGGCATTAAAAGGAATATGCTTCTAATGACTTGGGTGGGCACCATCCCAAAGTCTAAAGGGTCTTACAGCGCTAGAGAGTTAAATAGGACTATGAACAAAATCAGTTTTAGCAATATAAAAATCAGAGACAATAAACAGTCCTGCTACTGTTTGGCTCTAGTAACTTGCATTAAAATATATATACAGTGCTTTGGGAATGCTTCTGTTCCATGAAACTAACAAATCTGACAAGCAAGAATCCTGTTTCCCCCCTGCCTGCAGTTTAAAACGAGAGCTTCCTAAAACTGGCCCGTGCTGGAATCGAGCTGCCTTCAGACAGCTCTTCTGTCCATGACAGACATGAGCTCCACGCTGCTCCGGCCCCCCTTCCCAGGGCGCTCCTGCGCGTACCGGGCGATGCCCCTTAGGCAGGTGTGTGACAGCCCTGATAACGGTGCCCGTGGCAAAGTCACTGCTCGCTCCTCGCAGCCGTGATCATTAATACTCGTAGGGCAGGAGGGTTGTTGGGTGGAAGGCTCTCTAACGGTGCCTAGTGTAATACATTATCCGACAGCAAAGTGCCAACAATCCATCACTTACAAAATAAGGTCATTCCTGGAAAAGGGCCTGGCAGCAGGGGTTAGGCAAGAGAGAGAATGTAATTATATTTGCGCAAGAAAAGATGTCCTGAGCAGAGTGGGCAGCCTGGTTATTTATTGGATGTTCAACAACTCTCACCACAACGTGAGGAAAACATCAGGCTCAAGATCATATTGCTGCTGCAGACTTCAGCCTTGAAGTCAAGTTCATGCTGGAGAACAAAATTACCTCTTACAATAAGTGGCTTAGATGCAAAAATGAAAAGGGTAAGAGACATATTAGTAATGCTGGCATTAGCGGAGGCAGCTGTTGGTAGGTATCTGGTATTTCAGGGATGTGAGTTTAGCACGTTATTACAAGTGCAGCTTACTATGTTCCTGTGCAAACTTTCCAGCAGCGAGCAGATGGTTACCCTATTACCAACCGTTTGCATTTAACATATTGTAATGATTTATATACCACATGTCACCAAGCAAAGGGAAAACAGTCAGTGGCAACTAATTAGTTGAGTGTGAAGATGCAAAGCTCCATGTACATATCCTTGTTGTAACCAAATTTTATCTTTCTGGTTTTTAATGGGTTCTGATGTGCAGCGTAACAGAAATGCTGGCATCAGTTAAATGTGAGCCGTGATGTCCCTCTGTCACTGAGGTTTGCACCAGTGCTCCCATTTTGTGCCTGTTTGGTGAACGATGGGAGGAAGGACAGATCGTAACAAATCTTTGTTCCCCTACCTATTGCTGTAAGGTCTATTCCCAAGGCATTTCTAAATCTTAACGTATCGGATGCTGGCTCCTCTTTTAGGCCAGCACACTCCTGGGAAATGAGCAGGAGCGGGAATACTGCATGGTAGAGAGGAAAGGCAGGCGGCCTAGCTCTTATAAAGACAGGAATGGATTTAAGGGTGAAAATGAATAGGAGGAGGGAGGGGAACTATGTCACTCCTAAGTGAGTATGCTGGGATTTCTAGCACAAGACTAACAACATGCCAATAAGGTATTTTTTATTAGTTGCTACTGCTGCTTGCTGGAAGTCTGGATGTGCTTTTGTGTGAAGAACCAGGTGCTGGCAAAGGGCAGGAGTGAGGCCCCAAGGCCTCTGTGGCGCTGTTCTATTCTATCCTGTTCATATGCAACATTATGTTCTTTGAAAATAGAAATAAAATGGTGTCAAAAACTTAGACTGTTGTTCAGCCCAGATGTCTTATCTGTGCTTAAGTGGGACGCTTTGCTGACACCTCTGCACTGGGGCTCGGTGATGAAGCGGTAACGATGATGATTTTCCTTGTGCATGTTCATGGTGCTGATGGGGCCCGCGAGCCCCAGCGCTGCACTCGAGAGGGGCTCTCAGGGACCCCATGTAACAATTCACAGGAATGAGACTAGCAGAATTTGACCTTTGTCATTTCATTTTTCAGTTTCCTGAATAGGTGTCTCTGTGCAACCCTGCCACTGGACTTGCCCCACAGTTGGCAAACTCGTCCTGGTTAACATGTGCCTAACATCATCCCAGCGCCGCAGGATGGAGACACCCCGAGTTTTGGCTTTTCCTGTGTGTTTGAGGGGCTGTCACAGGCTGCAACTTTAACCTGAAGGATGTCCTGCTGCCAGGAGCCAATTGGATCCACGAGGTGGGAGAGCTTTAAGCTTATTTCACTGTTTGGATTAACTCTGAACTCTTTTGAAAGAAAAAGCTTAAGGGGAAGAAAGTTTTTGCCAAATACAGAAATCACTGAATTTATTCAAAAAAGACTCTTTGGATGACTTTTGAGCATATGTTGTGCTCCAAAGGCATACAGTAAGAAAAATTATCATTTCTTTCATCAGGATTTTCATCGCTACTTCTTTAATGTTCAGTGACAAAATGAATTATACTACAAAAATGCTTGGTTCCTCTCCTCAAACACATAGATCCTGTAAGATACTGAGTGTCCTTGAAAGACAGCTGAGGGAGATCAGTAAAGAAATACTTGACATATTGCAAAATAGACAAAAAATATAAGAATGAGCAAATGCTAACGAGCCATGGTGACTAGTGAAGCTTACTAGTGATTTAAACCCACGAGCTTCAAACATGGATAGCAGAAACTGCAGAGCTAGTCAGCCTTCCAGGTCACTATGGGCTCAGGGCAGTTTGACTGAGACATTTCATGGGACTTTTGGGACCGGGAAGCAGGTGGAAATTTATTATTTGACCATGAGCATGACTAAACCTGCCCTGAATAAACCATTGGAGACTCCAATGTGTCAATGAACACAGCAGCCATCCAATTCTTTCCATTCCTGGTGATTCTAGATGTGTTTACAGAAAATGAAAGGCAATTTTCTATAGTGACATACTACAGTAGATGCATTAAAAAAGCTAATTGCACATGGGAGTTAAAGATAAATTGATATGCTCATAAATACCTACGTTTCCTTTGCTTTACTGATCTCGAATGAAGTTTATAATTTAATTGGAGAAATTACCAGATTCACTCAGACACTAGTGAGACTCTCAAAGGAGAACAAGCCGCTTATGCAAGTGTTTTTGTAAAGCAAAGAATATTCAAGTAGTGTAAATACATAATTGGAAATAATAATAAAAAAAAGGTCCTCAGTTGCCCACTTGAAAGCTTAAGGTTCACACAGTTGTAAAGCTATAAGGATAGTGGTGGTCTGCTCCTGAGTTGAATATTAATGAAAACATTTCTATCGCAATTAAAATGAAAACACTCCCATATATTACCATTCCATAGGGAAAACTTCTGCTGAGGGGTAACTTGCAGAGGGATACTACTACGCTGTTGTTAAATGTATGCCACAATAACACATGAGACTTAATTAATTAATTAATTCCTCTGTAGAATGGATGAGGAAAATACAGAGAAGGCAGCAATCTGGTCGGTGTTAAGCTGGCCCCTAACTTGCGAACATCCCCTGAAGTTTGTAGCACCTGTTGTGGATTCACCAGGGCAGATCTGCTCCTGTTAAGGAAAGGCCTCTCAATACTTCCAAAATTGTGAAGTCTTATCAATACTGAATATCAGTATAGAGTCACAGCTGGCTGGAGAGACTAAAAGACAACCTCCCCAAACAATAAAGTAGCAAATACACTTTTCCTGAGAGCAATGCACTCAGCTTCTGAGATGGATTAAATTTAGAACAGATAATGTGAGTGAGAAACTGTTAAAACTGAGGATATTTTTCACTTACGTAATGCAAGTTAGAGGTTTCTATTACTGCTGAAATTGCAACCAAAGCTGAGACGGGTCAGAAAACCCTGGAGCTTAAGTACAGAAGCTTCAAGGTGTGAAAGAATATAAAAATAAATTCCAAAGGGCTTAATAATATATTGTATAGAAGCTAGATATTCGAGTGTCAAAAAGAAACTGTTGGCTCTTAGATCAACACTAATCACCAGATGGCAATAAGACTCTTTGTTTTAGCCAGAAAGTTATTCTACAACCATTGGGGTAAGGATTTCCACTATCATCCTGAATTACAGTTAATTTGCAATTTATAAATGTACAAGTCACTTACAATGTAACAGTTAAACACAAACTCTTTTGCAATGAATGTGGTTAAACGTTCAGTAGCCTCATCCAGGGGGCTACTGGGGAATCTACTAAGGACCTTTTGCTTGATTTGAAAGAGATTATTATCAGCATTTTGGTGAACTTCTACAAAAATAAGTAAATGGAGGGAGCTGTACCTCACAGCTTATTCTCAGGACCATCCTTTAAATCGAATCAAACATATTCAGAACTCACAGAAAGTCCACCTAAAGCTCTGAAATTAAGAAATCTTTCTGATTCTCTACGCAGAACACCCTCTAATTCCCTCTGCTACAAGAAGAGATGAGGAGAAAAAAATGTCTTCTCTTAGTCTCCCATCCCAGAAGACTTTATTTATGTGTTAGTCGACCTTTCTAGCCGTTAGGACCATCTTGCTTCAGCAGTTAATTAACACAAGTGCCATAATTTAATACAGTTAATGCTACTTGATGCCCTTTAATGTACCTTCCATTAGTGATATTATTGTAGTATTACCCTGTAAATTAAAATGAGATCAAGACTAAGAGAGGCTCTCTTTAATTAAGGTACTGGCACACTACATTGTCCATTATTCACTAGAAAAAAAATCGCCCTGATTTAGTGAAGCAGACCGTCCGTAAGTCAGAATTAGTTCATGTGGATTATTAGGTTTCTTGAATAATGTGAGCACGATGGGCTTGCTGAAATTGCTAATAGCCATGTTTCCTTTTCTTTTTTTTTTTTCATTATCTTAATAAACACACAATGAAAGTGGTAAATTGATGAATGAACAACTGGTAATAGAAGAGGTAAAGTGTTCATCAAGAGTGCGCGGGTTTTTATCTCTAATGCAACATGCATCAGGCCTATTTCATGGCCAAATGCAATGGGGTGACAAAACAAACATATTAAAAGGGAAAATCTCCTATCTTTAATTCATTATGAAGTATTAAACCCACACACTAGGATCTTGTATATTAAATATGATATCTTTAAGATAGGTATTTTTCACTCTCACTGAAACTTAAGGTAAAATATAAAACAATTTAGATGGTATATTGCCTTAAAAATATACTATTATGAGCTTTAGTGAATTTAACTGTATTAAAACAAGAAGC
Organism: Tinamus guttatus; assembly: GCF_059628265.1. Classification (NCBI taxonomy): domain Eukaryota; kingdom Metazoa; phylum Chordata; class Aves; order Tinamiformes; family Tinamidae; genus Tinamus; species Tinamus guttatus. The sequence goes on along the minus strand of NW_028288745.1, from coordinate 1,452,727 downwards.
TATTTTTGAAGTCAAAGAAACAGCTTTAAATAGCTAGCATCACTCATCCACGACATACCAAGCACCTCGGTAACATCCTTCAAGTACCTCGGTAACCTCCTTTTGTACCCTGGTCTCATGGAACTGGCTTTACTAAATGCATATAAATGTTTTGACTTCAAAACCCATCATATTACCCATTATTATGCAAAAGTATTATGATAACAATTCCCAGTTATCAGCTTGGATTGACATGCAAGGGCTAGAAAGTTCAGCTGAATCAGAAGCACCAGCATAAAAGTGTTCGCAGCCTCTGCTCCTCTCTGTCAAGTTTCCACCTACTTATTTTTCAGGGAATGCCAGAGAACTGGCCATAATGCTCAGGTAGAGAGTCTTCAGGGCGGACCCCATTGCTTCATAACTCCTAATATTGATTTATATTTTTCAGTAGATTATGTCACAGCAATTTGGTTCTAGTTCAATTTTATGAATTGAACTTTGCATCATGGATGCCAAGGCAGCAGCCATTTCCATAAAAGAGGTAGAAAATGGAAAGCTTAAATCACCAAAGGAGTAATTAAAAATGTAGCTTTCAGCATTTTAAATAATCACCTTCTCTAATTTACCCACTCATGTGCCTGTACAAAGTACCTTGGCCTTCCAGGACACATTAAGTTTTATTTTTTACTCCCCAAAAAACCTCCTATTGCACTGATGCTGTAGTTCACTTAGAAGAAATAAATGAGACTTTTTATTTTTTTTTAAACAAGCTGACACCCAAGATATGTGTAAGGGGTATCACCCCTCCTGCTTGAGGTCATCAGTCAGTTATTAGTTTGAGTTGGGAAGAAAATTTCCCGATAGGAATGTCATTATGCAGTTATTTTTTGAGGACTGTGACACCTGATACTCGCCACCACTTGCTGCAGAGGGACTATTTATCTTAAATGCAGTGGAATAATAATTTTTCTTATATTCAAGCGAGTCCTATGCTCTCCAGATCACTGCTGAATTTCTCCCTTTTACTGCAGCTTTGCTGCATTTCAGAGCCCATTAAAGTACAAGGAACAGGCTCTAATCTCTGTGGCCTTCTTTGTTCATATATGATTCACCCCGTGGAAGGGTTCCACACAAGGGCTGTTGTATCAGTTACATGTTACATTAAAGCCCCGAAAAAAGTCAAACGATAAAACAGAATCTCTCCTTTTAGTTAACTAGCATCAGGCTCCAACTGCATAAAAACAAAAAATAGAAAAGCAACGGCCACAAACGCGGGGAATTCTGCTTGAGCGCAAGAAGCCGTGAGGGTGGTTGAGCACAGGAAGACGTTGCCCATGGAGTTGTCATCCTTGGAGATGTTCAGCCCTGGCTGGACGTGGCCCTGGGCAGCCTGCTCTAGCTGACCCTGCTTGAACTGCACGTTGGACCAGGGCCTACAGGGCTGTCTTCTAGCCCCAGCTATTCTGGATCTTGGGAAAATGGAACAAAAAAGGCCCTGGGAAGTGTCCCAGTGCCAAGGTGAATTTCTGAGCCAGGGTACGAAACTCCTAATCTCTTAAGAGCTCAGGTGCTTCCTAGAGCTAGTGGCCTAGAAATTAGTGCCGCTGAGTCAGAAACCTCTGGTATTTTCAGAACCTTATTTCAACAGAGCCATATTAGTGGTAAACACACTTGTGTAGAGATGTTGTCATGTTTGGGAAAATAAATAGTTTTGACCAACCTCAAAAAACAAACATACATGCATGTTCCTCAAGGTGTGTATTCTCTTACCTTCCATATACCCTTATGTCTGAAATTGCATAAAAGTAGCGTGCCAGGTGTTGCTCATCTACATATATTTCTCCAGTTGCTGGCCTAAGCAGTCGTATCCTCAGGTCAGTGATGGTAAAGAAATCTCTTAACTTCTTGGTTGTGTCAAGCTGGCCATACAGAGAAGCCATATTATGAAGTCGAGGTCCAGCAAAGAAAGCAAATCTGTCTTTGATTTCAAAGTGGATTATTTTACTATTTGTCATGTACCCAGTAGAGTATTCTTCTGTGCAAATGATTTCTAGGACCGTGTGCTGTGATAAATCCCTCACTGATTTTGGATCCATGTGGAAAGCATCTAAGCAGTCTGTGGCATAATACTGGTAGGGCTGCCATGTTCGCCCATAGTCCAGGGATTTCTCCAGGATCATTTGGTCCGGACGGCCGGATTCGAACGTGATAACTATGTTATCAGTCAGCTCAATGGTTTTGTTCCAGGAGAGAGTAATATTAACATGAAGAGGCTTTGGATAATCCTTCCAAGTTGTGGACTGCCAAAATGTGGAGGGGTGCCTGCCTTCGAGATCAAACATCAGCTCTGGAGGGTGAGCCAGTTCTTGGGTACTCGCATCACATTCATTATTGCACATGTAGGGATTCCCCTGGAAAAGAGCAAAACAGGGTTACAAGGAGCACCCTATGGGCGACTACGACACGTAAAGGTGTTTTGTCTTTGGCCCATAAGAAATGCTTCTTTTTCTTTAGGAGTCAAACCAAGAAATGAAAATATGAATGCTTGCAAGGAATACGTTTATTTTAGCCCGACGTATCCTATGCAGTTTATTTTTAAAATTATCCCCCCACACATGTGCTAAGCACCTTTGCTTCTGTAATATACCTATTTTTCTTATTGTTTTAAAGAAAGTGTTCAATTACCCTGAATGAGTTTGACCAAAAATCTAATCAAAAGGCCAAAAGACAAATGAGCAAATGCCTAATAGCTCAATAACTCTGACTCTTCTTAGAAAGAAGCAGCAGCCAAAGAGAATTTCTTTTTCACACAAGTATATTCCTCAAGAGCTCAGTCATTTTTAGGCCAAGTGTTTTGGAGTCAGCAATGCAGCCCCTATGTACTCCGCATGAAACGATCCCCAATGCAGCTCCATGCTTCTTTTTCCTTATAAACTCCTCAAATCTATCATGCTTAACTGTGTTCCCAGCGCAGCAATGCCTTCCCTTGAAGCATTTACACACGTCACTGAAAGTCATTAGAAATATAGTGCACTACAAGCTCAGGGGGTTGATTCAGACATCTGCCACCTTATTACAGGGTAGCAAAGTACTTCAGGAAAGACTTTTCGCCAGGCACTGGCTCCAATTTATCAGGACAAGATAATCCAGTACTTGATTAGGTGGGAGATGTCGGCAGCTGCAGCTGGAAAGCTGCCGAGGTGGCTGCGGGTCTCAACTCTGGCTTGCGTTAAAAACAGCAACAAAAAAGGCTTGCCAATAACGCACAGCTTTTACTGCTACTTGTCCTCTGTAGCAAGGTGAAAGTGAATTATTCTCCTCTTGGCCTTTGGATGCATTAACTTGCACACTACCATCTCCCGTGTCTTCACAAAGGCTATTTTGTCTGCAGACCGGGGATATCTTGCAGCAGGTGCCAAGATATCAGACTCGTCGACCGCACTGAATCACATCTATCTAATTTAGGATTTCAGCAGTACATTTTTGTTTGGCCATTGTTCATTCTGTATTTGCTTCAGAGAACAGTCTTCCACTGTGTGATAAATACCGGCTGCGGCAGAAACAATGTCTTTTATTTCGCCGCTGGTCAGCGCCGCTGGGGAACACGTTGCCCAAATCCCTACCTAGGAAGGGTGAACATGGCCATTACTGACATCAGCCAGAGTTCCTCTCCCCTACACGACGGTAGGACAACCATGATAATCAACCTTTTTTTTTCCCCTATTAATTACAGTTCTCTCCACCTGAGGGCAATTAAGATACCCAGCACCATCCAGTATGTGAAATGAGGTTCAGACATGAGTGTCTCTCTTGGTCACTGCTCTGCTCCTTGACATACTCCCGTGAGATTGAAGCAAAAGACTTACGCATTCACTCTGACCTCCCCAGAGGCAACTTTGTCTCACCTAGGCACAGAAATACTTATTTCTCGCTCGCTCTCTTTCCCATTAATACAGCTGAAGCTTAAAACTGACAACAGTTCAGTGGGACTCGAAGTAAAAAGTTATTATTTAAAAGGGTTATTTGAAAAGCAAAACAGCACTTGTCAAACTGACAGCTCCTAAACAGGCAGCTATAACTGAAAATATTCTGTAAATTGCATCTGTAATAAGTTTCCTTGATTTCAGACTCATGTAACTATTTCTACACCTCCCTTTGAACAGAACAGAGAAAAGGAAATAAAAAAAATCCATTAGGATAGATAAACACTGACTTTTATACTTGAAGCTCAGTTTGATATATCAGACATAAATGCAAGGATCTTCCACTTGCTTAGGCATTTCCTCTGCCCTGGGGAGGATGTACACATTGTAAAATCTGTAAAGTTTTACATACTTTCACTATATATAAATATGGCTTTTGCAAAACTGTTCAGCGTTACATAACATTTTCCTGACATATACTAGAAAAATCTGGTCACTTCAGTGCCTGTCAACATGGAGCTGTCTCCACACCTGCAATGTATCTACTGCTGTCATCTTCTGACAAAAGCTGCCTCCTTCTGAGGTTACAGATATCAAAACACACCAGGCAGATGCTCCTCGATAGCAAGGCGTGTGTATTAAGCAACGCTCACGGAGGGCTCTGGTTTCCCACAGCGCAAGCAGGAGTTTGTTGTGATTCTTCACATCAAAACTAAAGCTGCTCTCGTGCGTGCACCTGCATGCAGGTGGACACGTGTTTTACCACTTAAAGTGGGTAACCCAGGACAAGTTGTTTCCTTCTGTACATACAAGTTGATCCCCGTGGCCTTTTTTTCCCTCTGCTTTTGTTTTTTAATGAAAGCTCCAGTTCTAGTACGGTCACTCCATATTAAAGTTCTGAGAACTTTAACAAAACACAAGTGGAGGAAGACCATGGTTGCAATTAGAGTATCTACAAGAAAAATTATCTATGTGAATTGCATATTTTAGAGGGAAATTAGTATTGATAACCCAATAAATAAATATTCTGACATCTAACATAGAGACAGATGAGGGCTACAGCAGAATTCCCCCTTGCCTATGGCCATGACGGCACTGATGTGATTTTGAAGTGGTTAATGCGAACGCTGCTTCAGAGGCAGAGTCACATCCTGTTTCTCATTCACCTTCAATGCTATTTATGTGGTAAGTCATATTTCTATTGCCAAAACAGCGTGAAGTTGTCTTACCCTGGTGATGTCCCTTAGTGCACATTAGCATGAAAATAATTAATTTATCTGGGATTAGTTACATATTTTAATATCTTCATCCCTGGTATAATTCTCTCTAAGGCCTCTACCTCAGTAAAAGCAATACAACAAAGATAAACTTTCCCTGATTTGTCAAAACGAAACACATTCCTTATTGGGGATATCTAAAAGATTAGAGCGTTAGAGCATTTTGTGACTAGCAGGCAGCTGTAAATACATATTAATTTAACCCTTCCAAGCAACAGCTCTTCAGATGCACAAGGTGGGAAATATTTTTAACTTTTAAAAATTATATTTAGGCATAAGATATTTATAAATAATTAAACACTAGTAAATTCTACTAAATACTGCCAATTAGGCTGAGAGGCTGCTGAGGCTTTCCCTGGACCACGACCTTCTCACAGAAACCCATGATCTTGCTGCACAATAGTTGGGAATTGCTACTAAACAGCTGCTTGCATGCAGTGAAATTAAGGTGCTACTCTTTCATTTTATGCCACGCACGGAGTTCAGAACATTACCAAAAATTCTGATATGGTTAAAACCTTTTGTTCTTCAAAAAATACTTGCATGGTCACAAAATGTCGCTATCTTCAGACATGACTGGAAAAAGCAGAATAATCTGAGTAGGATTGGCCGATTCCTATAGGGTTGCCCCTCAATTAGGTGAATTTAGCTTGTTTTAACACACAAAGATGGGGCCTGGGAGCCCAGAGGCCCAGCTGGAGCAGAAGACGGTGGCGTCGCAGCTCTGCTTTAAGGGTTAAAATACGATCGCTCCCTCCCCACTGAAGCTCCTTTTCCTCATCACCAATCTCCTCCAGTGGCACAGCCAGAGGCTTAGGGCTTGATTGAAGATGCAGCCTCCTTCAATCTGCTTCCTGGCCACGCTAACACCTTGTGGACTTTTTTACTCAGAACAAAGACGGAGGGCTTAACCTTTCTGCGGCGTGAATATTGGAGACGGTATCGCAGATGCCATGCTGTAATAGACACCTGGCTAAATCCCTGCAGAGGATTATAACTTGCATTTCCAAACTGGGGAAGGCTGCTGAGGTCAAGCAGACCAAGATTTTAAGAAGGAGCAAAATAAACTTTCAAGAAACAAGTCACAGCAACTGATTTTTATACTGCTGCCTCAAGGTAGTTAGCTCAGATGTACTAGCCAAAAAAAAAATAGAGCCTGATTCAAGTTTGGAGTGAGGCAGTGCAGTAAATTACTGCACTGAAGTAACACTTTTGGAAATAATAGAATATTTTTCTTTTCTGAGAGATCATTAGAAGTATTTCAGTTGGTTCCATGCTGTACATTGCAGATGACTACACAACATATATAACTAATAGCAACCATAGCCCTAGTGCAGAAGTTTACATTTTCCATGTGATTTCTAAAGAAGAATTGCATATTTACCATGACAGAGCCAGGTTATGAAACCACTGATTGTGAGGTACTATTCATTTGGACTAGACCCACTAAAGTCAGGGAGGTGGATTAGCTACCTAAGAGGTATGTAATCTGTCACATAATAATTTATATTATCAAATTTATTGCATCCATTAGCTAGTTTTTCTTGGTCAACGTCCCTAGAATTACTGCAATGATGAAGACAGGATGTCTCAACATAAGAACATTTTAGCATCAATAACTTTTCATCACTGCAGTGACAGCATTTTAAGTTAATGTGAATTATTATATATTTTTTTAAGTGTTAAAACACAGTGCACAGTCAGTGCTCTCTTTCACAGGGCTCCCAAGTGAGAGGCATGTGGCTGCTCAGACAAGCACCATGAGCAATATGAATTTGCTAAAAATAGCAAAAAGAAAATAAAAAAATGTTTAAATCACTTCTGTAGAGACTTAAAATTTTAAATTATGAAGGACCTGATTGGCTAGATATAAATAATAAAACCTACCAACTTCACACACTTCTAAGCTTGAAAGAACATTGCAAAATAGGGCCTGCAACAAGCTCAGTGCAGGCAGGCTCTTAAAAGACAGATTTTAAAAAGCATATTTAAGCACCTAAAGATCTGTCACTTTGTGCTGCTGAGCAGGGCTTAGCTAAGTAATCTTCATGACAACACCTCCGGGAGGTAGGTATCCTGTCCCAAATTTACCTGTAGACTCAGAGTTTAAGAGAAACGCTCAGCACTTTGCATGCTCAACTCAGTTAGCCCCGATTACATAATACTGTTTCTTTCAAAACTTTAAAAGCCATCACCCCTGGTGCTGAGAGCAGCTCCCCATTATTAGATTATGACTCTCTTCAATGCTATGAACTGAACTTGTACCAGAGGAAAGGAATATTTTAATGTTTTAGGTCACCATTCAGGGAAGAAATTGTATTTCCCTCTTTGCATAACCCTTCTTCAATGTGTAGCAGGAATATAGGACATTACCTGTCAGGAGAAAGGAGGGAACAAATTGTTTTCCCTAAATTGGCTTCTGGAAATGCCTTTTCACATGGGACATACTCAGAGATTTAACAAACCCATTAGCATATCAGTGTCCGTATTATATGATCACACTTGCAAAGGCACTTAATCGCTCTTGGAACGTTCTCGCTTTTTAGTCAGTTTAATTACTTTTTTGAAATGCTTTTCAAGTTACGTTATTAGGCAAACAGACTTTTGTTTCCTCTGAAATATCTCTACCGACTCTTTCAAGGAAAAGCCTATTTATCCCCAGTTGATAATTTTCTCTTTCTGAAGCTATCCCTGACTTGGCAAGCTTGCTGATATTATTTTGACCGCTTGGTGATTCTGGCATTAACAGTTCTTTATAGCAGATCTCCTGGAACCGGCCCAAGTGTATCCTTGCTATCTGAGAAAGCTCAATATTGGTGTTTTCCTCTTGTACCAGCAGGTATCTGGCAACTCATTCACTCCCCCTATTTATAACTCCTGCAATGTTACAGGGTTCATCAAACTGGGCACCCATGGGGCTAAGCCCTGGTTAAACAAGGCAAAATGTTTCCCCCAATACTTTGGTTTCTCTAGGTGCTGGATGCCTACTTTGGGGTGAGAAACTGAAATCAGAGGGGACCAAGCACTCATGTTTGGGGGCATATTGGCAAAAGCAGCCCCTCTGTGGGGGCTGTTCTTAAACAAAACAGCAGAGGATATTGAGCTCTTTGGTCAATGTACAGAATTTTTTTTTGTGCGTGTGTGTGTTTTTTTTTTTCCCCGAGTTGCTTTTCTAGTTGGTCTTGGGCAGGGCCAGCCTTAACGCAGACTTGCTTCTAAGCAGCTGTGATAGGCATCTCAGGTGCTTCCACCTCACATTCTGTGCTCTGATACAAGCCTCATCTATCTCCTTTTTTTTTTTTTTTTTAATTTGATATTATCCATGAGTTTGAAAAGAAGGCCCAATAGCAATAACAGTCTTTTCCCAGACCACATATTTGAGAAGGGGAGGTTGGACAAGAGGCAGTATTTAAAATGTGGCGGTTGAGGGGCTTGTTCCCTCCAAAGAGGAGCCCATCCGAAGGGAAGTCAGTGGCCTCGTCGCTGAGGTACCACCTCCACCATCTTCCTGGGGCAAAGCAGCACCAGGAAAACCAAGACACCCTCTGGTCAAGTGCTTATAAATGATAGAATGGGAAAAGAAAATGAAGAAATTTGCTGCCAGGGCTTGAGGACCTGGATGAGCCTCACCTGGGCTGCCCAGGAGCCATTTTCCCTCAGCCGGCCCAGCCCACCTGGTGCTGGTTCTGGCCGGTTCTAACCAGTTCCAGGTGGCTCGGGGCACCTCTCAGTGCCCATGTGGCTCCCAGCTGGCGAGAGCTTGAACCCAGTTTCTCTGTCAGGAAAAAGAAGCTTTTGTTATGGTAAGATCTAGTAGTATGGGCCTGTATTACAGTGTAAAAAGCAAAACAGAAACAAAAAAATGCCTGCTGTCCCCGGTGCAGCTGGACTAAAACTTTCTGTCATCAAATAGTTGCTGATAGAGGTTGGTCGTAGAGCTGCATGTGATGTTTCAGTGTTTTCTTTTTACTGTGCTTTCATTTTTCCTCATTCCTATGGCACCTTCCATTCCCAACTGATAAAGTGCTGCTTTTGATTTTTCTGACTGTATCTAATACAGAGTAATAAGAAAAGTCCATGTTAGCAGAGGCAATCCATATAATGCAACTAAAATAAGAAAAAACAAAACTTTTTTTTTTTTGAAAGTGACAGCTACTCACCTCTAAATTATTGCTTTCTGTGCAGGTTTGGGCCAGGAAATTTTACTTTGAAATGCTAATGTTCCATGGGGATTGTTATTTATTTATTTAAATCTATAGAATTTATATGCAGTTCATATAGCAGCACAAGTTATATGCTTGTCTTGGCTGCCTGCCTGATGCGATAGATAAAATGCTTTGTGATTAGTGTTCAATAATTAGGCAATTTTCAGATTCAGTGAAGCTCGAACTGCCCACACGGAGGAGTGTGGTATAGTTGAAAGTGGGAGATTTGCAGTTCTGAGAGACCTTGAAGGTTACGTTTGCAAGGGTGCATATAGAGCTGTATATGCACAGAAATGGCTCCTTAAAATTGCTTTTATGCTAAATGCTAAGCGTTACACCAAATTAGGACAAGGTTGCTCTTTAAAATTGCACAAACTTAATCCCTCTGATTTTGAAAGAGGAAAAGCAAAAGGTTTGAAGGAAATTTCTGTTGCAAATCTTGCAATTCAGACGTAAAGAATTCTGCTTTTCTGCCTATGGTACTTTTGTGTGTGTGTGTGTTTGAGGATGCTGCAGCTTTTTTACCTATCTTTGCTTCAAATGAAAATTTTATTCTTTTCTAAAAGTTAAGTATTTCTGGAACTGTAGAGTGTGCTACAGCATGAAAGTACATCTGATTTGGTGGCAAGCACGTTGCAGTATCTCATTGCGATTTTGAGTTATAACATTTTTGGGATACTGGTGAACTCTCTTGAAGGTTACAAGATGCCAAAATGCATCATGCTGAGCTATTCTGATTGACCAAAAAGTTTATGCAAAATTGTTCTCATGCGCTGAACACAAAACTGCCTGTATTGGGAAATTAAAAGGAAAAACAAAAAATCCCCGACCCTAAATGGCTTTGTAGAGACACATGCCTTGTTTAAATAGTTGCCCTCAGGAAACAGAGTTACTATTTATTTTTCACTTCTTATTTCCACCAATTTATAAAATGCTATTTGCTTGCCTAAATGTGCAACTACAACAAATGCTCCTATATCTACTCTGCATAATTTGTGGGATATTGAGTATAAATTATGGCAAGACAATGAGCAGAAAGCTGCCCAATCCTCCATGGTATTCATTAATGCTTGCTTCTGACAAACCACTGTCAGCTCTGATTTAATATTTTTTCCTGGGATGATTCCTGCTTACTCTGTGGGAGACTTTTAAGACTGCTAGAGAAGATTCCTAAGTAATACCAATAGTTAAACAACTTGTTTGTTCAATATGAAGCAAAGCATAGAAAAACAGTCTCTCAAATTTGGTTTATTTCCTCAAAAAAGAGAATCACCTTCTCAGATGAGATACACTGAGTAATGCATGCCATTCAGGAGAGCATTCTCAAATTAGTAATATGTGAATGTTTTACTAATCTTCGCAATGAGACAATTCTTGAGTACAAATCATCAGAAAATCATCAACTCCCCAGATTCAAACATCCTTTTACTTTGGTACAACTGAAAACAGGTAGTTTTGCAGAGCCAAAATACCTGTGCAGTGGCTGCATTTCCCATACATGATAGCCCCTTAAGAATAAAAATAGCAAAACTGTGTCACTTAATGTAGAGAAATCTTTGCTAATCGTCACTTACGTAATATGCCAAAAAAAAAAAAAAAAAAAAAACCCTCCATAGCTTGTAAGTTCAACTGCCCCCCAAGTGATAGCTGGGAAATACAGTCACAGGGAGGTGGAGTAATTAGCACTTAGACGACTGGTGGCTGAGCCAGGAATAGAACCTCATCTTCACCCTTTGGGGCTTTTTCTCCAAGAGAAGAAAAAAAAAATGTCTTTGTGCTAATTTTATGGTTAATGCTACACAGAAAAGAGCCTGCACAGCCAGACAACAAATAAAAGAGACTTAAAAAGACAAAAGAAATTCTTTTCTTGTTGGGATGTCTCAGCTGTGCTTCTGGGACTGTCTGCATCTGCAGGCGCTAGGCATTCCGCTTGGGAGTGTTATTGATTCTATGCCTATGAATTTCATGCAGAATCATATCTCTACAATAACCATAATTTTATTTCTTATTCTTAATGTCGGGATTGTTTTTGACAATTTCTGACCTGCTCCTATATTACCAGTGTGTCTGCTGCCATTTTTAATAAGCTTTAGAGCCAGTGGATTAACACTGAATGTCAAACACCACAATTAGAATTGCTGATGTTATGCAAAAACACTGCTTTTAATATAGAAAAAAATCTGTCTTATTATTGCCACAGAATCTGTACTCATTTCTGTTGTATTTGATCATTTCTTGTCATAGAACTCTTAGACTCAGAGGACACTTGTGCTTATAAAGGAAGAAGGGAAAGTATCATAAATAAAAATTAGAACTGTAAGTGCAATCCAATTTCATCCCCTTTCTGTAAGTAGGTGGGTCACTTGTTTTGCCTTCATTTGTATTTCTCAGAATGATAAAACAGACTTTTTTTTTAGTGAATCAGAGTGTATGCCTGTATAACGATGAATTCCTATAGAAACAAATTTAAATGTTAAATTTCCTTTTATAGTAAAGGGATGTGTTCTTAGTATGCACAATGAAGTGTGCAAAATCTCTGCACATTCAGATTTTAAAACACAGTACTTAGAATGAGAATAAAGACAGTTGTTAAATCCACATTAGAATCCTGCACCAATATAAGTAATTTAAGCAAAAAAGAGCTCCAGTACAGTATTTTTTTGTAGCTTTGTGAGGAAGTGGTCGTGTATTAAGCCATATGCTGAAGATTGTCACATAATTTCATTTATACATACAAAAATCTGAAAAAAAATGGTTGCACACCTCTAAAAAAATACAATAATATTCTAAAATCATATGCGCTCAGACTTATTCACAAATTTACATTTTTGGTATGTTATGTGGTTGCAATGACTCCTTATATCTACCAGTCTGCTGTTTTCAAAGCATTTTTCATCCTGAAAATCCCATCTGGCAAGAGCAGAGTGCGCTGCGGCTCTGGGCGCAAGGAGCAGGAGCATCTCTGGGTCCCAAAGCAACGGGGAGCGATGGGGATAAAACCAGGTCCCCGGGAACTGCCCAGGAATGGCTTGGGACTTCAGATACTGCAGCAAAAGACACAGAACCCCCCAAGTCTAATGAAAACATCTTCTGCCTGGAACCTCCTTGGCTTGCACTGAAGCTCCTGCTCGTCTTTGTTGTTGTCTGCTTGCGTATGTGCAGGTGAGACAATTGTACCTTAGGAAGAAGGCAGGATAAATATAACCTGAAACGCACCTGACCTTGTTAAGCAGTAGGTTGGGAAAGTTTTACACAAGAACAAACTGTATACCTTTTTTCATAGTGAAAAAATAGATCTTCTACGATTGCCTGCTGGGATGCCTGAAGGTAAAGTTAAAGAAGGGAGATGCCTTTCATCCTAATACATTTCAATCTGTTACAGAGTAAGTTGATAAGAGAAGCTCCAAGTGTGCCCCTTTCTCTGCACCACCCTGAGAGTAATAAATTACAGCATATTATGTTCCCTATCAGTGCTGCCCATCATAGGCTTGTCTTGTAAAAGAGACATGATAAAGAGAAACACCTCTGATAAAGTAATGCAATTAGCTGCTGCCATTTGAGAGCTGAAGAAAATGCATTTCCTCATCCATGAACCAGTCTAACAGTTCAACTATTCTTTTTGGACTTTATTCCTGCAATCAATCAGCATCTTATTAATTTCTCATAGATTAGACCTCTTGCCACTGTGTAAGAAAGGTCCAAACCTTGTACCACTGCCCAATATCCAGACTGCACAGAAATGCCTCTAATGTAAGACCCTCCTGTGGCTGGAGAAAGCAGCACCCAAAGACAGAGACTAAAAGTTACCTTAATGCACTGAAAGGTCTGTCTCAATGTATTTCTACAATTACTTTGTAATTTAAACACTATGCTACTGTACAAATTTTATCTTTATAAAGGCTTTTAAAAGAAAATATATATGAAAGGAGCTCCACAGAGTAAATTTGAATTACTTGTATTTGAAATAGCTGCCTATAAAATGGTTCACTGTTTATAAAGAGTGAAAAATTAAAAACCCTAGGAAAAGACAATTTTGTATTCAAGCACAGAATTTAGGGCCTTACTGTGCTGCAAACCAAAGTCGCACATGCCCCCCCTCCCCTTTTTCTTAATGTGACATTAAAATGTTGTCAATTATGCTTTTCTACAGAAAAAAGTGTCTAAAAATCTGACTATGTTTCTTTATTCTCTAAATATTCTATATTCAGACCCTAATATAAGAGTTTTAAGAGTCAGAAATGGTAGAGCTTGGTATATAACAATGCTAAATCTTTAGACAGCATAGAGACTACCCTGTGCAACATGGCTGGCTGTGATATGGGACTGCAAAACAAACAAACAAGCAAAAACCTTCAAAAGATTTCTTTACATTTTCATTTCTTCTAATTTTTTGTTTGGACATTTACTGAAATCACTGGAAAATAACCCTCAACTGTAGCCAATAACTGAAGCTAACATGGGACTCTAAACAATTTAAAATTGACTTGAAATTATTTTTGGTAAATTTTTTACACAGCATTTGAATGCATTAGTTCAATAAATACTTGAACTTGCAAATTAAAAATGCTGGCCAGATGATTAAAATGTACACAAATGGAAGAAAGTGCCCTGTTAAATTATCTGCAATTTTAATAACTCATATTGACACATTAAGGTTATTTTAAATGATTTATTAGTGTAATTTATTTGATGTGCAAGCTGAGAGGTATCTGTCTTTGTCACAGAAGCTATAAAAAAAAAAACCCTGCTGTTTATCTATTGCCTCCTTACAAACATTTGCAGCTCTGTCACCATCTATATCTCTATTTTTATCTCTCCATATTATGGAACACAGTATTGACTAGCTTTATTTTACCAAATAATTTTCTCCACTCTAACCTTATCCCCAGTAAAGGTCCTTTCTACCCAATATTTCTTAAACTGCTTTTCTAGTCTTGATTTTGTAAATGCTATTTTTCAGATATGAGTTGGAAATTTAGCGTTACAATAATAAATATTTAACTTTGTAAATGTCCTTAACTCTGACTTAACATTTTCTTGCAGGGTCCTGAGCTCCTTCAAAGTGGATAAATTGTCTGTATATATGTGGATGCCTGATAATGTGGCTGATAGCCAAAATATGGCCACTGTGCTCAAAAATAGGAGCTTTAGACCTTTTGGGAACCTATGGGCATAGAAGAAAATGATTTTAAAAATGTGAGTATGGGAAATACATGAAGAGACTGTTTTATGTATTTATGATGTTATAAAATATTTTATATTTTTATGTATTTATTATGTTATAAAATAACTTGTGCCACAGAAAGTATTTTATTAGAATTTCATTATTTTATTCAAATTCTTCAAAGTTCCTTTTAATGAAGCACATACTACCCTGAGATTCAATTAATTTATGTCCTAGTCAAGAACTCAGTGAAATCAACAGATGTTCAAGCCTGAATAACAGTTGAATAAAACCTCCAGGAGGTATCCCAGTATTTATGAGGTCCCAGTTCATGCTGTCACTTCCCAGCAGCTTTCGGCACTATGTGAACATGACTCTTCTCTAAAAGTGGCCTCGTTTGCTATCAGCTGATCCCATGTCAGCAAAATGACTCGCGCTCATTCTTGAGTGCGAAAAACTACAATTTAGGGATCCAGAGTCAGAAATAGATCCACAGTTGGAAATAACATGGAGTTGGAGGAGAATTCCCTGGAGAGGACTTGGCTGTGCCCCAGCATTTTTACTGAGTCCCATTAGACTATTAATTCTCCACTCCCAAGTTACTCTTTAACAAAAGAAGAAATAATGTTAATCCAAATAACTTTCAAAAAGCCCCCCTGTCATATCAGCATGACATAGGTTAGCCTATTACACGTGTGTACAAAGACCACAGAAGTAGAAGCATTTTTTTTTACCAAAGCAATAGCCAGAATATCATGCAGGTTGTTTACCTGGGTTATCTCACAAATGCTCTCAACACAGGCTAGGCAGAGAAAGGCAGATAAAAAGACAATGAAACAAATGCGTGACTGGAGTAAATATGAAGGACAACTGTGCTCCTCCAGATACAAGGCAAGCAGGTTTCAGAGTAGTGCTGCTTGCCCTCTCAACTATCAGCTTTTGTTAATTAAAAAAATGTGTTATAATAGAATAGCTGTCACAATAGATGCTATAATTACTGTCACTTTGATATCTTAATTAAATTGCACTGCAGGTCCTAAGTCCTTCAGGTCAGTTTCATTTCAGAAGCTTGATGTTTTTCAGTTGCTATCAGGAATGTTTTTTTTTTTTTTTTTTTTTAAACAGTAGATAGAACTGCATGGCTGAGTCTGGAATAATATGAAGTCATACGTGGGCTGTTATAAATACAAATGATAATTACATTTAAAAGGCAGGTTTGCTGCCTTTGATGCAATAATAAAGCTCAGTGTCCTGCAGAAGAGTTTAGGATAAATTATGTAATAAAGGTTCTTAAATTCTCGTTTTATATTTGATAGCCAGCATCTGGCATTAAAAAGCATATTTCATATCAAAGATGTATTCCAAACTCAATATTTTTGATCCCCCTATTCATCCTTATTTGTAGTTCAAGAGACTATCCGTCCTCTTTCATCTTACATTTTGATTCAAGACATACAAATATGCTGTATACCACAGTTCTGTGTACAAAAGTTTAGATTTTTGCTACAGTAACAAGATTAACATTATGACCAGAGAGACAGAGAGAGAAACCCATTCTACTGCACTATTTTATGTATTAATAACTTATATTTGTTTATACTCTGACCTTGCAGTAGCATTATATAAAGTCACAGAGTGCTCTGAAACCAAACGTCTCCTGTGAGAGGCATGGCAAAAACACATATTTAATACAACCTCTGCCCTGAAACACTCACACTCATCAGAGCATTTTGATACATCTGATTCACTTTTGTTATTTGGTTAAGGAGAGTTGCTCTTTCATCAGTTTCATTGTATCATGTGCACTGGTCTTTAAGAAGCTCAAGTATTTAAGAAGCTCACTTAAGGCAAAATTATTTTTTTTCCATATTAACATATCTGCACTGATCTTGGGACTTCTAGCTGTAAAAGTACACAGAATTGTTAATTGCTTTGGAAGTGTAAAATTTCACAGACAAGCCACCAGAAATCACGCAACACTCTTCCTAGGAAATAAATAGGAAGTGTTTATTGACGCATGCTATTTCAAATCTGGTGGTTAGAAACTAAAATGTGAACTTTTTATTCACCGCTGAGAGCGTTCACTCCCAAATGAGCCTCGCTGAAGTCACTGGAATTCTTCCTGGGAGTTAATTGTGTGAATAATATATGCTCAGCTATTGAAGTGCTGTACAAGTGCTTGCTTACATAAAGGCAGATTAAAAGGCAAGCGGTCCACACTCATGTATATTTATAGGCAGACTCCTGGGTGTGCCCTTGGTCAAAAAAGTCTGCAAAGAAAGTCACTGAAAGGAGTAGAACCAAATTCTGAAACAGCACAATGATGACTGTTGGCAACACCATGTAAAACTAAAATAGAGAGGTGATAATGGCATGAAACAGGAAAGGAGGAGTGTGAAGAACTGAGGTCATTGAGAGAAAAAAAGGCAAAAAAAAAAAAATAATTGCAGTTTAGCAAAGAAGACCTAGTGGCAATTCTCTTTGTTCCCCTTCTTCATCCTCAATTTTTTCAGGTCATTCCTCTGAGAATAATAGCCATGCAACTACAGCTAGGTCTTCGCTTCCTCAATGCCAAGACAATACTGGAAATCCTGCTGATTTCTCTTAAAAATTGATGATGGAGAAATGTCCTTACATATCTAGGATATTTAAGCCCCGTCAGACTGGAAGTCGTACTAGCTCCATCAGGACAACTTGTAGGAATCAAAACTCCTCTTAAAGATTCCACCATGTCAAATGTTTGCTAAGACTTTTTATCAGGCTATAGTGATTATGTTCAAATTTAAATTAAACCTTTCAGTTTTGCTCTGTTTTATTCAAAAGAAAGAAAGAAAAGAAAACCAAAACAACAACAAAAGTCTTCACTAGAAGGAAAGGAAGGTGTGATATCGGAATGAACAAAGAAACCTCTCACCCCAATAAAAACTATGACTATCCCATAAAATAACATCAAGTCTTGCACATTATTCCTACTCTTATTTCAGAACTACATGAAAAGGGAATCTTTAAAGCAGATATTTAGAACAGCTATGATTGCTAAGTTTTTATTTATTTGTTTTCCTTTTCCTGCTTTCTTTTCGGTACTTACCTCTTTTGCTGTATACAGCTGGCTGTTGCTGTGTTTGGACAAAAATGAAGAGCAGGTCATGAAATAGGGACTGAGTGTCTATCTGGTTAATTAACTGATTTCAAAAGTGCTACAGGAGGTAAAAGAAAATCTCACAGCTCACATTTGCCTTTAACCTTCACCAGCTCCAAGGCTGTCCCTTAATTTCTTTATTCTAGGATTTCTTTAAAGCTAATGTATCTATAAATGCCTGTAAAATCTTCAGATTCTACTAAAAGCAACATTGTGCCCTTTTTTTTTTTTAACATAGGAAGACTGATATTCCCACTTCTGCCCCCAAATGGCAAACTTCCAAGGGAATTGCCACAAAATTCCGCCACTAAATTACCCCAAAAGGCTGTGTCGTTTGGTTATCAAAAGGTGATATTCAAGGAACAGGAAACCTGGATTTTTGCAGACTGTACCCTGTTTTACAGAGTAGAGCAATGATTCAGGTAGCTTCTTCTTTGCGCTGAACCATTTTCCTTATCCACACATATCTGCCAATACGCCATATTTATTTATTTATTTATTTTTACTGTGTGCTTCTCAATTTCTCTTCCTTTACTGTAATTAGTAGGGGTATGTCAGTGCCTAAGGCTACATTATGATGTCTACATTCAGGCACTTTAAAATAAACGTCTGTTTTATGTGTGCTCCATTCTCCAGCTTGCTGTTAATACAGATGTATGTCATGGCTGCTCAAAGTGGCAGGTGTGTGTGTGTATCCTCACTTTTCAATGGCCCTGCCTGCCCTCACTGTGTTTGCAAATGTTGAAGCCTAAAAGATGTTTTCCCACAGAAACCACAAGGTAAATGTAACAAGTAATCAATCTTCTGAGCAGCAATCAGGAAACCTCTTAACAAACATCCTACACAAACACAATAATTAATCTAAGCTATGACCTGAATAGCAATTAATATAATCAGCTTCAAATGGTGTGCCTACTGTACTCATTTTTTGGTTGTCAGAGTTAGGGTGTTATATGCAGTATAAACATACTGGTTTCTCTTGAAGAATACTAATTTTAGGAGAGAAAGGTGACACAAATGTTTTATGCAGATCAGGTTGTTTGTTCCTATCTGTTCAGACTAAAGCAAAGCAATGTCAATGTCAAAGGAGAACAAAAGCAGATGTACTAGGGGAAAAAAAAAAAGCCAAACCCGAAGTCTTCTAACCACAAAAACCTCAGAGAGAAGATTGTGGTCTGTGAGCCTTAAGTGGTGAGAAAGTGATGTGTTTGGGCACAGGTTCAAAGTGGGCAATGTAAATTTATGTCTCCTTCATTAATTAGAAAGATCATGTTATATTAAAAACTATAGGCTGATACCCAGCCAGCATGAATCAGCCTGGTGCCATCTACTTCAGTAGTTTTACTGATTTATTCCAGTTGAAGATGGGCAACGTAATTTTTTGAAAGAGACAATATATTTTCATGTCTGAATTATTAAGTAATGCTTTAAGATTTTACTAAGTAAATGAATTTCCAAAGTCTCATTTACTTCCCATTGGACAGGGAAAGCAGGCAGGAAGGTTTCACTCGCTCCTGTGCAGGCTGGAGATGCCTGTGCCAAATAATGTTTACATGGCGGCTCTGCAGGAGTGCTTTGGAATAGGAACAAGTCGGTTTTCCTTAGGGAATAAAAATAGTATGTGTATCTTACAAACACACTACTAACAATCATCTCCACTGCTTTTATTTATACAAAGCTTAACTACTGAAATTAATCCGAAATCATCTGTGGGTGCTAGATATATTTAAGGATGGGATTTACTTTGTGTCGTTTATTTACTTAGCTTGCCTGTCTTTTCAAAATGAAAAAGAAAAAAGAAAAGGATAAAAAAAAAATCCTTGTCTTTTCCCTAGTGGTATTTCAGAACAATGGAGATTGGACAGATTCTCCCCAGGGACTCTTGGGGAATGCTCATCATGACATTCTTCTCAAATGACACTGAAATTGGTGCCTTGTGAGTCATTATATCCATCATTTAAATTCTGCTGTGCATTACGTGCATTATGCCAGGTACATGATAAGGTTGGCCTGGCCCTAGGACCAAAAAGTCTGACAGGTAATCATTGGGTAGTTACATTTCAAGAGAAAAATCAATTGTTAATAATAACCTCACTTGCAAAGAAAGAGGGTGAGGAGCAATGGAAAAAAATCAGAAAAGGAAAAGCAGCTAGAGGAGAAAGCAGTGGAATGCAAGAACAGAAAGGTGTTTACTAATGGTGGTTCAAGAAACATCCCAGCACAAGTAACTAAACACATAAAGCACATGTTCTGCTATTCTCTACAGAGTCTTCACAGACATTTCTTATTTCTACCTGCTCTAGCTTCAAAAAACACTTCTATTTTTTTTTTCTTATACTTCTCCATATAGTATGAAAAGAAAAATTTACCTTCTCCCTATTTCTCAGCTCCTGACAGAGCACTTGTTCCATTTCCACAGTGGCCTAGGCTTGCTTTCCGGCTCTGAAGAATCAACAAGCCCCAAATTCATTTTTTTCCCCTCTCCATTCCACAGAAAATTCAGTTTCTAGAAAGCAAACCTTCCCCTTTCCTCTGCCATTCTCACACTACCTAGCGACCATTTTCTTCTCACTTATATGTAGCCTCCTCTATTTCTTAGCGTCATGCAGAGCTCTTTATTCCTGCTGCCCCTCGGAGTCCCTGTGGCTGCACGTCCATGGGGCAGGCACTGGATCCTGCCCCTTTGCTCCCTGCTGGAGGCAGCACCGGGCAGGTGGGCACTCCGATGGTTGGCAGGATGCGCCAAGTGGGGCTGGGAAGCGGGAATGGGAACGCGCGGTGGCAGGAGGGTCGGGCAGGCTCGAGCTGCGCTTTGCGGGGGGCAGCAGCTCTGCTCAGCGAAGGAGTTTGAGGTTTCAGACCCTGCTCTCTGACACGAAACTGAGCATTTTAAAATTCTGCATGAAAAGAAGCTTTCCGTGTTAAATAATTTGCAATGCAGGTGGCTTTTTGTCTCCATTTGGACTTTTAAAATGTTGTATCTAGAGTATGGAGTGTCAAATATGTTGACAAGAAAAAATTTCAAAATACTTATTTAAATCATTCTGATAATATTCTGGCATATTCCAGCTTTAGACAGACCAGAAACTTTATTTGTCACATTTTCTTAATTGTGACAAAAACAACCCTTTTATTTCAGTAGATAATATCCCCTATTTAAAACAAAAACCACAGCTCTGTGGAAATACCTCCAACCAGTCCAGCTCCTATGGTACAAATGAGCAAATTAAGTACGTTAAGGATATCCCTGCTGAAATGTAAACTGCAAGCCAAGCTGGCCAGGCTGTATGAACATCTGCCAGCTGGGCTGGATAGGAGAGGAGGAAGGTCAGGAACTCTGAAAAGACAGAGGATCAATACAAAAGTCTTGAGAGAAATGAATTCAGGTCCTATGGAGGAACAGAAAACTACCTTGGGTGAACTGTGTGAAGCAGCTGCCTGCTCTAAAAATAATAGTGCTTGCTCTTTTGCTCAAGTTTCTTTTCCTTTCTTTTTCTTTTTGCTTCTCGTTTCCTTTCCCTCTCAGCTTTCCCTTGATTGATAACAGAAAAGATTTTTTTTCACCTCTATATGCTATTTCAAAACTGCTGAAATTTAGCATTAGTAAAAAGCCTAGGCAAAAAAGATTAAAATTGCTGAAGTATATGCAGTGGCCTGCAAGCTGACCCAAAACTTCAGGGAACAAGTTCATGCAGATGTCAACTTCAAGTTCAGATGGATCAGCATTTGAAGAGAATTTTCTGCAGTTTTTAGAGGGAGAGGCAAAAGGAAGGCAATGTAACTGGAAGAAAGCATTCAGTCTTCTTTGGGGCATGAAATCCGTCCTGCAGCTCAGCTTTTCTGGAAAAGACAGCCTCATAGTGTAGATTTTTTATTTTCTTTTTGGGAAACTTTCCAATTTAGAAGTGGTTTATTAAGCAAAATTAGTGGGAAATCTTGCTGACTGATGGAAGGCAGTTTCATGCAAACCCGAGATCTGTAAGAGTCTCTTCATTCAGTTCTTTAGCTCTGGGGAATCTTGGTACTTCAAACTTAGTTGTAACTGCGAAGTGTAACGAAACACGATGTATGCTGAAGAGCTCAGCTATCAATAGGCAGGAATGAAAGATGCGTTTCTGAAGACAACGGGTATGTTTCCAGTGAGAAGGCTGAGATATTTTAAGTGTGCGCCCATGTGTCTGGAGAGGAGACACAGTTGCTTGATGGCCACAGCAGTTGGCACTGAACAGTTGGCGGCTTCATCTGTCTCTCAGGAGAGCGCCCGTTTTCCACCAGGGCTTGGTTTTGTGTTCATACCTAGCAAAGAAGCTGCCACGAAGATTGACACTGATGGTCAGGGAAGAGAGGCTCAGCGAAGGCACACACGTCAAATACGGTGAGAAAGAAATGCTGCCAGGGCAGCTGAAGTGACTGCTCAGAAATAAGTTAAAATTTCTGTGATAGATGCACCGGTGGCTTTCCCGGGGACGTGGGGCTGTGCCTCCTTTTGCAGAGGCCAGGACTCCCTGGCGGCTGCCCCCTGCCACCTCCCTTGTGTGGTAGCTGTTCTGGAGGGCAAAGCGACTTCCTCACCTCCAAACGGTGAGCACTTAAATGGTTAGAAAAAATAATGGCAATGAAAGCAAGGTTTAAGTTGCAGCATTTCCCTGCGTGCTCAGATATTAACAATTTATTAATGAATTGAACTAGAAAAAAAAAGGACTAAGTAGTTACCTGAAAAGCACGAAAACCAAAAGCCAGGGACAGAGCACTCCTTCCATGTATAATAGCAGTTAACATGTGCAGTACAAATAAATCTATTATTTACTGGCCACCTTGCTAAAACTGTGCTGTTCTGATCAGCATCAGCAGCAAAAAAAAAAAAAAAAAACCCTCTTATCAGCAAAAATTGTTTGACACCAAGCTGCTTTTCTCACAGGTGAAGCATTCACTGGTTTTGCCAGGCTTTACAAGAACTTGAAAATGTGCAGGGCTGCATACGAGCTCTCCACAAACGATCAAACACAAGTAGCCTGTACTGCTGGCACAGTCTTAACCTTTTCAGCAACAGCTGTGAAAATGTTTTTTTTTTTTTTTTTAGATCTGAAAAAAAGAACCACTGATTTCTTTTTCCTCCTCAAAAAGTTCCAGAAACAGTAACCTGACCTTCTGTGGAATGGTATAGACAACTGGAGAGATAATGGGGCCTTGGAAACAATGAATCAATGGGTGAAACTGAAACAGAATTGTTAAGTGAAAAATTCTCTTATATAACCCGTCATCCTGATAAAATTTGCACTTGCTTTTTAGGGAATAAATGAGATATCATTCTGTGGTAAGAAAGTGACAGTCGTGTGAACTGTAGTCTTTAATGGGGACACACAATTCAGGATATTTTGAGCTCAGCAATTTACATAAGCGAGGAACCTAATCCTTTATGGACATGCCTTGGAACAATGGAGAAAACAATGAAGCAAGGAAGAAATCATCTAATCAGCACTGCTCCCCTCTTCTGAATGAAAAAGAAATATATGGAAAGTACATTAAACATGAAGTAAACTAGCTCGTATATATTACTCCTGCTTATTAATTGCTTCCCATTAACACTTTAATAGTATGTAAGTACCATGTGCTTGCCTTTGTGAATTTACATTGAAAATGTGCTTTTCTGCAGATTTTGTTCAGCCTGCAGGTGTACAGCACTGAACAGGTACAAACCTTAGAGTCTTCTGAGAAGTGTGGGGTTACACAGGACAGCACGTGGGCAGGAGCTCTGGAGAATGCAAAGTTTGATTCCTATTACACATAGGCCACACTTTGTTCTTATTGTGGATTTGTCTGAGTCACTGCAATATATATATATTTCTCTTTACCTATTTTTTGGTCAAGTTAGAAATTCTGATGGTTGTGAAGAATGTGCTTGTTACTCCTCTGTGATATTATAGCTCTCAACTTATAACTGTTTGGGGACCTGTATATAATACCATTGAGGATTTTTAAGCATGTTTTATAGAATTCAGTGTGAATTTTAACAGAAATATTAAAGGTAAAAGAGTAAGAGTTAATTCTGTAAAATATTTATGTGTTACAGGTGCAAAGGATCAACAACAAAGGTGAAGGCAGTATTGAAATGGTGGAACAATCTGAGCCCGACCATGAGGAAATAGCAAAGATGCTCTCAGTGACTCTGAAGTTACTGTTCTGCCCCCGCCGCCGCGCGAGCTGAGCCCAGGAGCAGACAGCACAGGAGGCTGCTCTTCACCCCGTAACGAGGTCTGAGGTACGTTTGGGCAGAAAGGGAAGCAAGTGACTCCTATTCCTGTTCCCCTTTTGGTGTGCAGAACATAGAGGAAAGATGTTCAGGTAAGATTTATGCTAAAGATCTCAGCCTTACATTGAAGAATTCAGATAAAGCCTTTTGTCCTGCACCCACAGTGACTTATTCTGTGCATCTACAGAGGAATGCAGCTGAGCATTCTACTTAATGTCTTATCATGTACTAAAAGAGAAGGCAATTCCCCATGGGAATTCTGCCTTTCATTTCAGTGGAGCCCAGATCACCATTTTTTTTCCCCAAATGGATGCAATTTCCATACAGATAATCATTGTGACTATAATTCACAATTTCTGGTCTTCTGCTTGGAAGTCTCAATTAAGACTGAAGCCTTATTCTGTCAGATACTGTACAGATCCATTTAGCTGCAGAATCATAAAGCAGCAGTGAGAAATCCACTACTGTCATACCTGAGAGAAGGGGAAATACTGTGTGGGTTTCTGAAAGCATTTTGCAATCTAGCAAGAACTGAGAAAAACGAAAATCTCAGCCATCCAGTGATGATGTAATTCAGTTGTAAAAATGAAACTGGAAGTCTCAGGGAATCTTAACTTCTAGTAATGAAAGGCAAGGTATACCTGAATCTAATATTCTTGTGAACTGTAATTTCTCACTCCAGGGGCTGTATTCTTTTTTTTCCCCCCAATCAATCACTCATAGTGGGGGAAAAAAAAAAGTATTAATTTGAAAATTCATATTCAATTTTAAAATGCACAAAACCCCAAATTATGTTACTGTTTTTGAAATGCATGTATTTAATTTTTTATCTAGCTCTGTTTAAGCAACTGCAGTTTGATACAGCTTTAATAGCTGGCAGTTATCTACCATGATCTTTCATGTCTAAATGGAAAGCTCAGGAAGAAGAACCAGTAAATAAATATGGGGGAAAATACTTGATTTCTTGCAACCTAAACTTTAGGTATATATTTTATCTTTCTACATCTATTAAATATAGATCTTTGTAAAATGTATTAAATAAAATATAGAGCTTTTAATTATTTTAATCAAAATGCTGACCATAGTAAATTGCATAAAGCCTGAATCTAGCATGGTCTTTTCTTCCTACCTTAAGATCAAAAGATGCATGTGTTAAAAATGACTACTTTCCTCACTAAGGAGTTCTCTGTTAAGTCTCATAGCTGTCATCTTCCTGCAAAGCCAGGGTCATTTGGGAATCAGAAATACTTTGTGCTTTTAAAATCTGTATGAATCCACTATGAAAAGCAGTCTAAGAAACATCTCAAGCTAGTATTCTTTTTTAAATGCTGACAAAATTTATAATTCACAGTAATAAAACTTCTCAAATATGGTGCAATTTTGTTGTTCCTTGGTGTCATTCTTAGTATTTGTCATTCTGAAATATTTAAAACTTCTTCAAATTTATGTGTTCTTGATTATTTGAGTCAGTTCTAGACATTTACTGTTATAAATAAAAAAACAATATTGTGGCATATAAAATGAAAAGATTCATTTATTTCTTTTCCTGTTTTCTCCCCTATTTTGTCACCTACAGATAGGACAATACTGTAGATACAGTCTGCTGCTCTGGTGCCAGTGCAGGTTTGGACGCTGGTTAGTCACCCTCCTCTTCTGGCGGGTGGCACAAGTGAGCACAAGTGAAATGAACACAGCGAAAAAGAAGCATCACAGAAATTGCTCAGAGAATTAGGCAGACATGGCAGCTTAAAACATTTTTGCCCTTTTAAAAGGTAATTATCTTTCAACTTGATACTGTCACTTCAAAACAAACAAAACAAGCTAGCATCTCCTTGAAGAGAACAATGATTTCTTAAAAGAGTAGCTTTAAAGTTTATTTAGACGTTGCTTTTTTCAGGAATGGAATTATTCATAGCACAGAGATGCCATGTGCTGAATGGTGTGTTGTTTGTTAGCCATAAACAGTGGTAAATGCAAGACCCCTCTGCCAGCTCCGCTGCTTATGCGGTCGACTTGGCTGCGCGGCCCATTCCACTGTCCAAGAATACATTAGCTATTCATCAAAAGAGCAAATGCCGTTATACACAGGAAACCCAGGGAATTATTTTGCATTTGATTTCCAGTGCTGATAGCATTATTATTGATTTAGATATTCTCCAGCATAACACGGGCTAGACACAACAGATCATTGTATTTTTGAACTGTCAGTCACAGTAATCCTGAGTTGCCCAAATGCTGATGGCTTTAATAACACTGAATATAAAAAAAAACCCTTAGGTCAGACTTTCAGTCTGTTAACTGTAAACTTCAATAGAAGCTCTAAAACTAAAGTATAGTTTCTGAGAACGTGCGAACGCAATCTTAAAACAGTTGTATTAGTTATACTGTACACCAAAAGAGCCAGGAATCCATCATTGCAAAAGTTAGTTTTAGGTAAAAATCAAGAAAATGAAGAAGGAAACTTTTCCTTGTATTGCCAGCTTCAAATAAAAACCTGCACGTTAAGGTCAGCATAGCAAGGACACACACATTCATAAATTAAAGTCATCATCTGATTGAGACAGGACCTTCCCAGAAGCATAAATCGCTACTGCTTTCATTAAAAAAATCCGTTTTGTTCAGAGAAACAGTACAAAACGAAGATAGAAAAGAAGGATGGAAATTTTATCTCACAGTGTTAAGCGTTTTCTTTTTACCATATTCCTTAACATGCAGTTTACCATATACCTTAACATGCAGTTTTGAGCTTTATTTAAAGTGCAAAACTATGAGGGTGCATCGTTTTGTGTACAAGTGGGAACTATTCAGGCACTAGAAAATGGATTCTGTACATGTCCCCAACCAACATACACGTGGTGTTTCACTCTGCCACTGGTGTCATTTGTGGTAGAAAGTGTCCACAGTAGATAGCTAAAGCATCCACAGGGAATGGCTGCTTTGAGTTTTGCTGGTTTGGATGCACAAGTGAAGCTATTGATACAAAAGGTCCAAAAAAAGGAGGAAGTTCTAAATGCATAAAATGGACATTCCCAAGCTTATGGTATTGCAGAAAAAAAGGGCTGCTCGAGAGCCTGTGGTGCAAACACAGAACGAACGATGTAAGTCATTGCCTGGATGTGAAAGAGACTTTGCAGGAGACCTGGCCACAAAACAACTTTGACAATGGTTAGCAAGATGTCCAGAAGAAAGATGGGGAGTTGTTTCTGCAGCTAGTGAAACACTATATTCTGTCACGGGGGGGACAAATGGGGCTAGGACTTGCAGCAATTTAAGACTGTCTGAGGATTTAAATCAACACTGCTGCTGAAGGAACTGGGGGAAAGGAATAAAAAGGTATTTAGGTTCTGCATAGGCCTGTGGGGAAGTTCCAACAAGGCCCTGATAATGCAGTGAATGAGGGTGAGACCTTGTGATGTTCTGCTCAGCATACACAGGTCCTGTATTCGAGCATTAATCTGCTTGTAATTAATATTTGATATAGAGTAGAGCTGATGCTGAAATAACTTGATCCCTCTTTCTATAAAAGCCAGCAAACAAACAAACAAAAAAAGAGAAGGAGCTTTGTTCAGATAAATGCACCCAGCCAAAACAGTAAGCCCCAGAAAACAGCTGGAGCCAGACATGCTGACACTTTCTGCCCATCAAGGACGTTGACATCTATTCTCCAGTGAATCTAGCTGCAGGGTTTGAAGTGCCTGTTGCTCCCTGGAGGTTGGTGACCCACAGCAGAACTGGCAGACGAGACTGACTCTGCTCATTTTGGTGCCTCAGTGCAGGATTGCCCAGTTTAGCTGACCACACGTGCGGCTGCAGTTTAGCTAAACCGGGACAGCTCAGGCTGCAGCGGGTGAGGGAGGCTGGCGTGCGGACTCTGCTGAGTGCAAACAGGCCATAAACAGAGAGGGAAGCAAGAGGGAGGCAGTAGGAAGGGAACTGGCATCATTAAGCACTTGATGTCAGTGCTTTAGGAGACACTAAAAACACTAAAATTTATCTGGTTATGAGAAACTAGATAATCTCCAGAGATGATGGCAGATAGAGAGGACAATAGCAATAAGTCCAGGGGAACAGATTACCACCATTCCTCCAGTTTCTTCAGCAAACTGCAGTGTATTGAAATGCTTGTATAGCTTCAAGCTTCATTCCTGGAAATAATAGCTTCTATCTCACATTTATCATCAACTACAAAAGATGTTTTTCCCCCAGGAAAAGAGAAAAAAAGGACATCTCCCACAGACATGCAAAGAAACCTGCTCGTTTCCCAGTCTGTGTTAATGTAACTCCACTTTATCAGGATTAGCCACTGAGAGGTTACGATTTTACTCTTTTGTTTTATTCCCACTAAATTGCAGTGGGAAAGTTTACTCAAACACAAATAACTTGTTACTGCCATAATGGTAATCGTATGTTACTGCCTAATGGCTACGTAAAAATGCAGTGACTTTATACCTAGAAAAAAAAACATGAATGTGGTACAGGAAAGGACTGGCTTGGGGACAGGTACAAAGAGCATGGATTACTTAATTGTTAGGCTTTAGTATGCTATTCTGAGACATGTTTCTTTATGACTTTGGATTCTTACCATATAAATATTTTAATGAAATTAGACCTTTTTAGTGAAATTCAGATCTGCTTTTCTAAAAGTAATTAGAAATTTCACTCCAGATATCCAAGGATGACAATGGATTTGCTCTCCTTGGCCTTTTTTTCCCCCAGCTATGTTTTTCTCAGGTGTTACCACTCTGTTTTCAGTTCTATACTTTTTAATTACATAGTATCGTAACATGGCTTTCCTTTTTTTTCCCCCCCTCATTTTTAGGTTCAGCGCTTTTCTTTCTGAGAGCACTAGGGAAAGCCTTTCCTTGTTACCTACCCAGCTTTCAGGAATGAGGCAATAACTGCGTGACTGCTCACCTGGGGCCTTGCCATAGAATTACCCAGTTAAGAGGGATGAGGATGGTTTTCTCTGAGCTGTGAGGGGCCTGAGCACTTCCAACTCAGTCTGCAGGAGATGCTGAAGGGCTGTGAGGGTTCCAGGACTTCTGGCTGCTTCTGAGTAAGGTAAGTTTCCAAGGGGGGATAACAGAAGCTTCCACATCACTACTGGGTATTTTCTTGTCATCTGGGGTTTTATGGATAACTCATATGTTTATTTGTGTCTTTATGGTCACTTGTGTGGCTCTCTTTCTCTTATTTTTTTTTCTTTTTAATTTAAAGCTAATATTTACCATAGGAGTAAAAGAACTTCTAACCAGGAATGTTTTAAAACTTTCTTTCAATGTCTTACTAGTAAATTGTTAGGTAGTGAAGTAGTCAACATGAAACAAAAGTTGCCTTATTCCTTAAAGGAGTAGTAAGAAATTGAGCTTGGTGGTACCTGCTCTGCAATAACCTCTCTGGCCACCAAGGCCTTTCCAAGAGGGCACTAACACACTTCTTCTGTAGAGATGTGTATGTTGGTTACCAAAACTGACTTTCTCATCAGAGCTGGCCATTCAAGACATGTATGACTTTATCTTTCATCTCCAAGGTTTTATTTTTCTTCTTTTATTTTTCTTCTCCCTCAACCCTTTTTTAAGCTTGGGCTGAGCTGCTCTTCTTGCCGTAGCTTTAAGGTGATTATTGTGTGTTGTTTGTGCATTTTAGTCAAACCTATTAGTCGTTGTTCAGAGCTCACCTTGCAAGGGGTAACTTTAAGAGCAGGATAATATGACAACGTGATGAATTAAAAATGGTATAAAGGTAATAGTAATAGACTATGAAGTAAAAAAATAAGAAAAATAAGAAAAACATATGCTCAGAAATGATACTAACTCTAAATGGAACTCCACAGGAAGTCTGTATGATTCTGACAAAAACGCTCTTCTTTCTAAACTATGTTCATTGCTACAGGTATTTGCAACTGAATTCAATTAGTATCTTTGACTTAGATTGCTCCATATTTTACAAAACAGTATTACACTGGTTCCTTTTGTTGACATTGAGTGGTATGTGTGCTTCTTTCTCCATAAAGCAACTTTATTCAGTAAAGATTGAGATGCAAACAATTCAAATAGGAAAGGAAAATTAAAGTTGACTAATTGTGTCTCCTAAGAAAGCAAAAAAGACTTGATTATCCATTACATAGAAGTAATTTTAATGTAAATCAATACGTGCAGCTGCGAGAGGACTCTAAAACACCAAAATGCAGAGAAGGGACTGTTGATACGTGTTTTGGTGTAAGTCGTTATGGAAGGTTATAAGGCAATGAAGAAGCAGGCCTGTTCTCATAGATATGGGATGGGAAACACTGTCCACATGAAAATGCTGCTGTCAGAAGGGCAGAACAGCTGTAGCTACTGGTACCGCTCCCCAGGGCTGCTGCTGCTGTGCAGGGCACCCTGGGTTCGCCTCCCTCTTCCATAATCCCCTCGTGCAGGAAAAAGGGGAGCTGTTTTTTAACTTTCTTTTCTTGTCTGGCAATTGGAAGCCAAAAGAGAAGGACAAAAACATTTTATATTCACCCCCAATGCACAGAAGCTAAATGGCCCGAACTTTCAGTTTAAATCAGCGTTAAGAAAGTGGGGGGGAAAGGAATCCAAAAATGCTACTATTGCAACCTTACGTGCAGTTTTGCCTAAGAGGTGACAATTTTACACAACCTTAGGTAAGCTAGTGATTACTTCAACTTAGGAGGAATTTGTCACCTTACCACAATAGAAACAAAATGGGGGGAAAAAAATCCCTGTAACATAAGCAGCGCCAGCACATTGGAATCTGATGCAACGCTGCCCTCCGAGAAGAGAGCTCCGTATGCAGGAGCTGTGTCGTGCCTTGAATAAATGGGCTATTTAGGCCACATATGGTTAAACAGAAAATTGTGTTATCCCCTTTTTAGTCTAAATTATGGCCAGACCTGGCGTACGAAGCCTGTCTTTGGACACGTGCCGAGTGCTTGTCACGGCCTCCTTGCAGCGATGATCTGATTCCGATTAACACGCTGCAGCACCAATGCAAAATGCTGATCTGACGAATAATCCCATCACCTGACAATAGCTGGGTGATGAAATCTGTTAGATTAAAGAGGGAAGGCCAATAACTCATCAGAAAACAGAGCTGCCTGCTTAATTACTTGAAAAATGTCTCAGCCTGTACCTTTTATGGCACCTGGTGGGTATAAACATGTCCACAGTTTTAATTAATTTTATTTCTTCTTTCATTGCACCTGTATAGCCGGAAGAAATGGAATTCTAATGAAATTACAATCAAGCGTTTCTGCAGGAGTTTGAAATACACTTTGGCAATAAGCAGAAAATGAGGCATTTCCAGGGGTTTAATTAGGGAAAGAGAGTATACTTGGAAAAATACTTCCTCACGATTATAATTATTCTAAATCAAGCCACGGTGCAACCTCCTTCCTCTCTATTCATAAAATATGTCTTTTTCCACAGTGTCCATTTTAATTTAAAAAGAAAATGGAGCAGGCGTTTCCCTTGGGCAAGTGGGGTTGCAGGGGACATCTCTGTCTGTGCTTTCAAAACAGTACTGGTATAAACATGCACCTCTGCCCCTACAGCCCTGCACCTCTCATTAAAAAATCGATGAGCGAGACCCCTGAATTTATTCTGCTGAAAAGCATACCTTTTATAGTGCTGTTCATAAACACGGGGCTGTAATTGCTCAGCATCCTGAAGCGCCAGCTCTGCAGGGAAATGGAGCCATCACAGTTTGCTCTTGGCAGTGGGTGCCTATTCTGGGAGGGAGGGAGGGAGGTGGATGGGGGTTTCTTGGGCTCTTTGGGGCTGTTAGGGAAGAGTTGCTCTTTGTCCAGCACAGACTGAGCTTTTGCCTAATCCTTTAGAGTAACTGAAGGAAAGGTGCCCTTGCACATTCCTTCCACAGCATTGGGGAAGCAGAGTTGGTCTCAAGCTGGTCTAAAGCAGATTTAAAAAAAAGTGCTAAAGCTCAAGTACATCTGTTAGCTAGAAATATAAATTCTACTACAAAACTTGCCACAGCTGGTCATTACGCTTGACCCTGCTGTAGTTGAGTTTTCTGCCTCCTTTGGGTCTGAAATTGTTGTGCATCTTACAAAGAAAGGAAGTGTTTAGGGGTTGCAATCTATATGGATGAAATTAAGGGAAATGAGGGAAGCGGGACAAGTAATGAGGAAAATAAAATAATTAAATTATATCAGGATCTGTGGAGGTAGGGATGTAGTTGTGAGGCCGCTTGCAACTCTTCAAGCTGGTAATGCTGCAAATGCAGGCATAATTTGGAGTGTTCACAGCTTTGTTTTTTCTTTTTCCTCCCCAAGTTATTTTACTCCGGCTCCACATCACTGCAGATTAAGACAGTGGAGATCCCTGGTTTAGCTAGTGCCAAGAAGAATATTCTCCATGGCTTTGACCTGTAAAAACAGGAGCTTTCAGAACTAGTGAGGAATGGTTTGAAGTTAGCTACTAAATTTTCCTTTCGGCCATTAAATCTCTCATTCTGTAGAGAAGTACTGTGTAGTAAATGTAGCCCTGCTCTCTTGTAAACTCATTGACTGTTAATGTTTAGCAAGTTTACATAGGCATTTAAATTGGTCTTATTTTACCCAATCAAGCACATAACACTTGCTTTAATTTTTTGCTTCAAAGATTTAATATCTGGAAGCTACAAAACTAACAGTGGATTGAAAAATGCTGTCCCAAGTACATAAAAATAACGTGAGAGAAAATTCTATAACTTGTCAGTTCACAAAAACCCAATATAAGGATCATCATCAGACAAAGCAAAAATTGGCATGTTTTTTGTCCGAGATCCTTGTACCCATAATTGTCCTGAATCTAAGACATGAAAACAGGGCCAATGTAGGATATAATGTTATCGTCAGCCTGGCTTGCTCTGCTGACTCCTATCAGTTTCGTAGGCATGGTTATGACTGGTTATTCTCGCACTATTTTGGTGTTTGGAGAACTGATTCCCTTCCAAAGACGTGTGACAAGGGAAAGGAGAGGCCTGGAAAGATTTCTATGCAAAGCGAATCCGAAAAGTGGAACTGCTTTGCTGAATAAGGAGACCAATGAGGAATGATAGGAAACACAAAGATATGGAGACAGTACGTCACGCTGTTATAACAGCATCGTTAAGGTGTTCAACGTGCTGGAGTGCTTGAGGTGTAACAGTAATTTTTAAAACTTAGCTGGAATGGCAAATGCAGAGATACTCCTTGAAAGTTACTACAGTGACTGTGACTTTGAAGAATTATGTATGAAAGCAGGAACTTCCGTGCTCTGAGATGTCAAGTATAGCTTCTAAAGCTCTAAAAATACGTTTAATTCTTTTAAAAGTACCTAAAGTGAACACTGAGAGGGTAAAGGAGATGAATTATGGTTCCCTGTTCTTTTCTCCTATTTATTTTCTTCCAGGAGAGTCCTTAATCACACTGTTCATTAGGAGTTTGCTTATGAAAGTCTGTAGGAGCCTTGCAGTAAGGTAGGCGACTGCCAACTCGGTCACGGAGCTGGGGTGAGATGAGAGGCAGCAGTTTGCCTTGTGTTCATGACAGGCTTCAGAACAGCCTGGAAATTCAGCAGAACTCTCAAATAGATGAATGATCACAGTGTCTATCCCACTAGAGTTGTGGGACTTCAGAAGCTCTAGGGAGGGCCCATATCACACATTTAATCCCTTATACAAATATTCAGTGCAATGAAACTGCAAATCTATGTCTAGCAGAGGTAGTCTTCCAACTTTGGAGCTTCGGCTCCTGGAAGGATGCTGTAGCCTCTACATGTTCATTTGTGGCCCCTGTAGCTCAGGTGGGTTCATGCATCCACAGTATTTCCATCAGCCTCTCTAGTCGCACATGTGAGTCACTGCTCCGCAGAAGGAGGTCTCCGTGTTTGTTACAGGAACACTTCTACAAAGAGTTTGGTCTGCTCCAGATAGCAAAAAGCAATGCTGACTTACATGCTATGAACTGAAAAGGAATGTCAAAATTGAGTGTTTTAAGCTTAAGATAATGCTAATCCTAGCTGGAAAGACATGTGCTTTGGATCGCTGTGAGGTATTTAGTGAGCAGTGAGCTATCTGCATCAATTGCCTCCTTCACCCGCACCCTGTAGTTGAGCCTGAGATTTGAATGCACAGCCTAGGACTCGGGAACCTTATGAGGATTTGCAGAACTCTCTGAAAAGCTTACTGTCCATTAGACACTGGCTGCTTTACAAGAGGCGTAAACAGCAGTTTCCTCCTGTAACAGATGTAATTGCCTTGCAATGTTCATCTTGTGTAAAGGAAAGCAATATTCACTTTATCTCAGCCTCAGGAAAATGGTGGCATCTCTCAACAGAAACTGCAAATATTTTTTCAAATTTAACTTGATTCAGCTTCCAGAATTTCCCCCATGTGGGATGAGCACATGAGGATCAGTTTTCTGCAATTAGTGAGACACGTCAGGAGGGTGGACTCCTGCAAGGTCATCTGTGCAGACAAGATGCTGAGTTTTCACGCTGTCAGAAAGCACCAACAACTAAGCGGGTCTGACATGACGCTTTAGATTGGCAATTGTATTTTCTTATTCCTAATGCTTATATGCAACCCAGCTTCACATTTTTAGTGATGAATATATTGTAAAAATTGTTGCCCACTGTGTGGGGTGTATTTGCTTGTAATGGTTCTCAGTTTACACTCGTCCTACATCCCACAGTGTTTCATCCTGCCTAAGATTTGAAGCAGGTCTGGACATAACTTGGACCATCCTAAGGACTGCCCTAACTCATATTGGTTACATGTGTCCCAGTGCACTGGCCATCTGGAAGGGTTTTATTAGGTCTGTTCCACATCCTCCCGGCCCTGGCACGGCCTCACTCCTGAACGTGCTTCTGGAACGGGGCAGGATCAAAGAACAGATGGTGCTGAGCTGGCTTTGCCAGTCCTTGCCACTTGGGGAGCTTCCCCATGCCAGGAAAAACCCTGCGCCGCTTCCTTGCGGCCGCTTTCCAGCTACCAGCGGCCAAGGCAACGCGGGGCAGCCAGACCAGGGCCTCGCAGCGTCCGGGGTGACTTCTGCGGGTGCCGCAGGTTTGGATGGAGGAGCTCGGGCACGGAGCAGGCAGGGAACGTGTCTGTGATGGTGCGGCAGAGCGGCGAGCTCGAGCCTCAGGGCAACGGAACAGGCCCCCAAGAGGCAAAGCTCTACCCTCTACTGCAGAGTGAAGATAAAAATAAACGTTGAACAGCTGCTCCATTCACTCGGCACTAGCCAAGGACGTTTTTGAGGGGTAAATATTGTTTGGAATAATCTATTGTGCAAAAGCCTTTCGATTATCTCCTGCTCTCGTAACAGTGCTTCAGAATAGCTATTCAGAGTTGTATAAAGGAACTATCCAGAGCACTTTAGCAAGAAAATCATTAGGAAACCTGTGCTATATTTTAAATCTGGAAGCAAGTATTCTGGTGAGCTCGGGGTAGCATCGGAGAGGGAGCAAGCTCTGGGATGAGCAGTGACAAGGTGTTTCATAATTGAGGATCTGCGAACCTTGCTGACAGCAAGATCAGCACAGTGGAACCAGTGTTCAAGGAAAGACATTTTAAGACTGGCAAAAATTTTAGTGTTTTTCTATAGCTCAGATCATCTGTTTAGATGATTTTTTTTTTTTTTTTTTTTTATGTCTGAAGGACAGCATCTGGCCTACCTGGCAAGCTTAATAACTTCAAATGTGTATTTTTCAAAGCAAAAAGCAAGCAAAGGCAAGTAACTGAAGCTGACAGAATTCTATCACACCCTATGCTTGGGGTGATTTTTTGTTTTGTTGGTAATAACAATTTAAGATAATATAAATTCCTTTTCTGCTATGCTTCAGCATGATGCAGAGTGCCAGATCAAGCTTGTAATAGAAATGCCAGAAGATCTTTAAATGTAGCAGGACTCCCAGGCTCTGTGATGAAGGACAGGAGTATGCAGTTTCTGCAGCAATCTTATGAAATGCTGCACTCAGTGTGACAGACTAAAAATAACTGAGACTGGACAAGACTCTGAAACATGAGGGAAGTGCGAGGTGGGGTCTTGGTCATGGCACTGCAGAAATTTTGCTATTTTGTCTGTTCCTGAAAAAGTTTGTAGAAACTTTGGAAGGCTTTCAACAAATTAGTTGGAGCTTAACTCCTGTTCCCATTCATGTGCAAAGTGGCTTGAACCTGACCTAGGGTCCTTGAGGAAATTAGTCTCACTTGTGTAACGTGTGCGTTGTGTTTTCTGCCATGGAGCTGCTTGCACGTGGCGGGTCCTGACCAGGTAGTTCTCAAGGTCACAATCCTTCCTACCTTCTAATCCCATTCCAAAATCACAGAACTGTTGGGGCTGGAAGGCATCTCCGGAGATGATCTGGTCCATCCCCCCCTGCCCAAGCAAGGTCAGTGGGATCAGGTTGCCCAGGGCCATGTCCAGTCTGGTTTAGGGAATCCCCAAGGATGGAGACTGCTCCAAATGCACTTGTCCTCTGTGACACCCCCAAAACTCAGGAAAGCAAGATGGCCTGTCGATCCCAGAACCACGATGCAACTTAAATAAAAACAATGCAGCAGCAGCAAGCTGGGCACGTCACCGTGCTGAAATCAGCCTTCTGGTCCTGTTCTTTTCATTACTTCTTATATCTGTGTTTCAATAACACTGCAAGTTGTAGGGACAGTATCTTCTTCCCTCCGTTTTGTACAATGTTTGGCGCAGTGAAGGATCCAGCTTAACTGATGGCACTGGGAACCGCAACAACCTGCCATTTGTTTTAGCCATTTGCTGTCCCAGGAGGTAAGTCATGGCTCAGGGAATAACATGTGAGTAGCTTTGCTTAAGTGCTTCAGCAGGGTATGTTTTCTCAAAATACATGTACCAAATTGTGACACCTATTTGCATTTATTTTATTTTATTTTTTTTTAGAATAGCTAATTTCCCCAGAAAGGTTATTTTCTATGTTTATTAAGCGGGATGAAAGAACTTATTTATTTTTTATTTTTTTAGCACTATTAAAGCCCACATAATGCGCTGTGGACAGAGCAGTGATATCACCTACTCTTTGCAGTATGCCTTTCTGAATGAAATATTAATGCTAAGCATAATGTAAATTAGTTAATAAGGCTTAGAAAAGAAGAAAACAGGGCTGAAAATTATTCAGGGTTGTTAGTACTTTTCTCAGCAGCCATGTTATCTAATAGAAGACTTAAAATTCTTACGGATTTTACAATTTTTTAAAAT
Source organism: Tinamus guttatus (assembly GCF_059628265.1). Lineage (NCBI taxonomy): Eukaryota > Metazoa > Chordata > Aves > Tinamiformes > Tinamidae > Tinamus > Tinamus guttatus. The sequence continues at coordinate 1,415,571 of NW_028288745.1, read as the reverse complement.
TCAAAACAGCCGAGTGTTTCAGAAACCTGAAAGGTTGAAGATATTTTAGATACTGTCAGATTACATGTAACCTTTGTAGCTTTGCCATTTAAACCATAATCTTAGGAAAAAACAGAAAAGAGATCATAACAGTATAATTACAGATATTGACTAAATACAGAATTATGCCTTACATGAAAATGCTTTTAAAATTGTAATAGTAAATAAATCTTCACTGTGTGCTAGACAGCTGCCATTTGCTATAAGAGGAAAGGAAGGATGTCGTTTCTGTAGGTATTTAGGATGAGTGTAGGGCAAAACACAGGGAAGCAGACAACGGGCTCTTATTCCCAAATGAACACTATTTATATCATAAAAATTTAGCAATCTGGAGAATTCTCTGCATCCCCTGCCTGGAAATGGAGACGACCAAGATGAGATGCAGATCGGTGCTTTTAGCTAATGAATAATGCAAACGAGCTCCTCTTAGGGCGCAGCCGTTCGCAGGAATCCTCTCTGCCTCACCTCACATTTCTCGTGGATTTAAGCACCATGTGTCAGAAGAAATTAGAGAAAGGAATTGCCAAGAAATGACAAAGCCTGGGAGCCCCGAGCCGGCGCAGACAGCGAGGTACATTAAGATGCATGGTGCAGACAGGGAGAGAGTTGACATCTCATTAAAATGAAAATGTTGCTGTTTTTCCTTCACCTAGTAAATGGAGTTGTACGATACTGTAATCTGCGATTATTTGTGTGGCTATTAGTTAGAGGCATCCTCCAAAACGCTGCCAGTGTGGTGTCTGAATACCTTCTTTTTTGTTGTTTTTTTTTTTTTGCAAAAATGTTGGTGCTATTTTATCTCTCTGATACAAGTTAACTGTATCAGCGTTTTTCTAGCAGCACCGCAGTGCACCCTGCATCTCAGCCATTAGTCACAAGCCTTGCCTAACTTTCTCTTAGTATCTAATATTACCTCCCATAAATATATTCAAGCAAACAAACCTGAAGGCATGCAAGCCCTCAAAATTAATTTTTTTTTTTAGCCACTATTTTGCCTGAATAAATTCCCGATTCAGAACCTAGCACAGATTTCATCTGTTCCACTAAAAAACCCTTAGCACGCAGACTAGTCACACTGTCACAGCCACGTTGTCAAGTGCCTGCTCTTTGTCATTATATCAGATTCCAAAGCTGGGGATTTGTGAAACTTAACACTCTTTTTGACAGGTATTCTCTGGGAGCAGGGAACAGGCAGACCCAGTCGGAGGGAGTTGTTCACTTCCCAGACAGCTCCCTGGCTACTGAACAGCGAGCGGCGGCCGCAGGGTCCTTCACCGCCCCGCTCTGCGCTCCGGCTGGCGACAGCTCCTGGCTTCGTTCAGGAGCCCATAAAACAGATAAGTCTATGTACAAAGCAAAAAACAGATTAAAGATGTTTTACTCCGCGTCCTTTCAGGAGCTGTGAAAAAGAAACCTTTTTATCACAAGCTGACAAAGGCATCATGGCTATTTATAGTTGCTCTTCAGTTCATCAGTTGGATGCACGCGAGCGAGGATGCTCCGGCAACACTCTTGCTAAATTAAGAGCTTACAGTTTCGTTTTAATAGTAGAAAGCAAAGCCACTTCTCTGTCGGGCAGCTTGTTGCAAACTTCCGAACTGTGCAAAAAGATTCTTTTTTTGATGGATTTTCCGCTCTGTTCAATCCCACTGAATCAAGAAGGGATTGTCTGGGATATAGGTCAGCTGAGAATTTGGTGTGAACTCCATAAAAATGTGACTCATGATCAATATACCATTTTCACTCTCTTAAATTAAATGGACATGGATAGGTTCTCTGATCCCGCGCCTGCGAGCGGTTATGGTGCCAGGAGCATAGAGAGAGAGTTTAGGTTTACAACAGCAAGGGCAATCATAGCTACAGAGGCAAAAAAACTACCTCTAAAGCAAACTAAGCAGTTGATTTGAAGCAGGGAGACAATTAAAGCCCAGCTTTTCTGAAAGAGTAATAAAAATGTCACTGCAAATGACGGATTGTTACAAGTCCTTGGCTTCTTCCTAGCACTCTAGAAGAATATGGTGGTAAATCAGTTCCAAGAGATTATTAGTGGTATATGTTATTTTCACAAGCTCAAGGAAGTGAGTATCATTTCATAAATCAACTGCAGGTTAAAATTAGTGAGTCTTTTCTTTTTTCTTTTTTTAAACAGCTTTCGTTTTGTGGCCTTTATGTATGCAATTAACAAACACTTTTTTTTTTTTAATGCTGCATCCTGGCTCAAAGTGAGAGGAGAAAAGCTAAAAATGGTCTTTTACAGAAAAATCCAAGTAAAATTGAAACCAGCCCTTTCCTGTGGCTGCAGGTCTCGCTGGATGTAGAGTAGGATGGTGAGTCAGGGATGCTGTAGATTACTGTACATTACTGATAGAGTGTTTTCCATATTGTGCTATGCATTTACTTTCTATATTGTTTTTCTGGGTGAGATATTACGAACATTAGGTCAGAAAACTATAAATGAATATTTTTTTTAAAAAAAGAAAAACAAACCAAAGAACCACAATTGCCCCCAACCACCTGGTTCGTGGAGAGCTATGAGGTATGTGGTGTAGCAGAGATGCAGAACATGGTGTAAGCACCGATTAATCTTATCGGATATAGGAGTCACGTAGGCTTGGTTATAAATTCCCTTCCTGATGTATTTATGGGCAAGGTGGTGTCTCCCAACAAAATCCGTGGGACGGTACTGCTGGACTCTGTGAGCGCCCCTTATGTGGGCAAAGCTGGTTTCTCCTGCAGCCTGGAATGTTTGTCTGCAAATCCTTGGATATGGCAGGGTGCTGGGAGAGGCGGCGCTGCGTGCGGCAGGACCGGCTGCGTTGGGCCTGTCCCCCGTGTCCCTTGCAGGGTGTGCGAGGGCGGAGGGCAGGATCCCCCAGGAAGAGGGACGCTGGCTGGCAGGAGGCTGTTGCGGCTTCAAGGGAGCAGCTCTCTGGCCCTGCTCTTTGGTACTCGTCCTTCTGCACGGCAGGTGTTGACATTCCTCAGTAAAACGCGAGAGATCTGACCACTGCTGAAGAGCAATATTCTCTGAATTCCAAAGGTGTTTCAAATTTATTCCATTAATTATCACATCACAGTAAGAATAACTGTGTTCTGCCTCTAAATCTTACACAGTTCATAATTTTAAACAAACCAAATTCTAATATGAGGTAAAGCCAGTGATAGCAACAGCTTGCTCGGTTCTGCCCTTGTGATGCCCCTGCTCGACTTGGTGAGGCCTGCTCAGCCCTTGGACGGGGACTAGGGGGACACCAGCAAATAGCAGCTGCGACTGTGCTTTATGTGGTGGCAGCTGGAGATGCTTGTGTAAGGCAGCGCCGTAAAACACGCGTTGACTAGGTCATCACGGATGCCGTCCATCCTGGTGACGGGAATTAATTGCTGTTATGCAGCTCCTGCGAGTCTCTCTGGGGGAACAGGGAGGAGCTGGCCTGGTGGGAGACACAGATGCTGGAGTAGCCTTGCTGACCCAAAGCAGGGGAACCAAAACCTCTCTGCAGGACTCAGTATTGTCCTACTGCTGCCTGATTTATTCTTTATTTTATTTTTTTCCTGATATCATGCAGAAAATCTTATAATTCCAAACCTGTCTATCATCACTACTGGGTACTTGACAAGATATAATCACCAGAATGACATTTACCTCAAACTCTTAGTCAGGTTGTTATTGATCAGAAGAGTCAAATGCTGCCTAATAAAAGGCCATGCTGGCTCTCTCTGCGCTCCTGCAATGTATTTACTTCCTTGGAGCTCGTGCCTAGGAAAAGCAGTGCTGTAAGGGAGTTCTCATAAAGCACGTAACGTTTCAGTGCATGCTTCTACCCTACAGCTGAAGTCTTTAAGCTTAGGACTTTACAATCAGTAAGTGCCTAAGGTCCACTCCGTGTTTCCCTCCTTGCTCTGCCTTTCCTTCCACCTCCATCGTCTCCAAGAGCCTCTGTTTCAGCGGGGCTGGACATGCAAGAGCCGGTGTCTCATGGGGACAGCCTCAGTGCACGCTCAGCCCTGTGCATTCAGCCTCTTTACACCGTCTTTATCTTCACACCGCCGCATATTTCCGCGCTCCGACAAAGCAGAAGTAGTGACGGTCCCGCTGATGCGGATGGGTCTGAGCGCCCAGCTGGCACCGCAGGAAGCAGCTCACGCAGAGCTCGGAAACTGCTATTTCCTCTTCATCAAAGATACGGCCTCCAGTTCCAAAATGAGCAGAAGGAGGAGAAACAAACATGTGCATATGTGTTTTCCCAAAAAAAAAAAAAAAAAAAAAAGGAGGGGTGAAGGCTTCAAAATCCTAGGGTTTTCGAACAACAACCGTTTATCTGTTGCTTAGTGTTAGAAAGGGCATACTTTACACAACGCTTTCCTTTTTTAATTAACAAAAAAGGGGAAACCATGTACTCCTGTTCTGAGATTTATTCTTAAACCTATAAAACATGGAGTTGAAAAATGATGACAGTTAAGTTACTGCTGAGTGCTATGACTGGTGATGTTGCAATTATAGGGAGATATGGGAAGATCAGTCAATAGTGGATCTTCCTGTCTTTTTAAATTATTTACAAACAAGCCATGACACGCATAAAGGTAAAGTAATATATTTTAATATGCAAACCCTGGTATGTATGGCAAAGCACTCTGCAGTTAGGAGATCTAAAATCTGCTGAATGTTCCCGCATGGGAGATGCGTGGAAAGTGCGCCCAAGAGGCAGATGTACCAGCCAAGCCCTGTCCTGTCACGAGGGACACTCAGCCTTGCTTTGAAGTACAGAAGGCTGCAGCAGTCTAAAACCAAGCACTAATATAATGAGGGGGAAAAAAAAAGATTTTCATTTTATAAATGAAAAGATGGGAAATGAAGGAGCTTTGGTGAAACTGCTTCTACAAGAAAGCTGGTGTAGGTAAAAGCAACCCCCTTGTGGACCCCTTACACCCATTAGGTCATGTTTCTGTGAGTTTTGTGCAAACTCTGGCAAGAGAGGCACCTTGCTAGGATGTTTCTGCAGGCTATCCCTGCAGCATTCCTCCTGCTTGGCGCATCCATATGGTCAAGGAAGCCACGAGGCACTAGAGTCTGCAAGGCTGGGATAAAAATAGATGGAGAAACTGGAACGTGTAGAAAGAATGGTCTTAGCAGATAGAAAGTTACATCTCTTATTTTTCCTATAGCTGTGCACATGGTTGTTTGTAAAAGACGAGGCTCTTTTGTAGTTGTTTGCACTTCCTATTTTTTTCCCAGTCATTTATAAATGTCACCCACAAGCGGCTCTGTTTCTAGTTCTCACTGGAGGAAAGAGCCTCATGAGCAGGTGTAGATGGTAAAAATCAAATTGATGAGTTAAAATGATGGTTCCTGACAGTTTTGTGGATAAAAATCTAAAATGCACCAGGATGCTGAAAAGATACAGTATGTACACGTAAGAAAATGCTCCTCTCATAATGGTGTCCTCTTTTAAAGGTTTTACAAGTACTTAGCTATAAAAATTCTGTGGACTGAAGCTTGCCTTAAAATATCTCTGGTATAGGACAATTTCTTGCTTGTAATAAATATAACTCATTTTCACCCTTTTTTTTTCTTTTCCTCCCTCTTTTTATTTCTAAATTCTGTACCAACAATCTGCCTGAAGAATTAAGAGGATGAGAAATAAAACCACTTTATAGAAAATAAGGTCTAGCAAGTGCCAAGGCTTTGAGAAAGCACTTCTGCATATTAACAAGCTTGCCTGGTGCCAAGGATCTTCCTGTCCCTACATTTGTATTTCTGTATCAGGGCTGTGTCGCTGCAAATGACCTGTGCAAATACCAGCTTCCACTGGTACAAGTAAAGCGGGTACAGAATTACCCTCCCATTTAGTGAGATTAACAATCTAATGTACAAAGGCACATTAGCCTCATCAGTCCATGACCTGAACAGCATCTAGGATTTTTTTTTAACTTTTCAGGGTACATCCAGTATTTACATGTCCTGAACAAAGGCAGGAAACATTTGGCTTGATAGATCCACTCCCTGTCTTTAGCTATTCTTGAGATGCCTTGAAGTATAAGTGATTTCACTTTATTATTTTTTATATATGAGAAATCTCAGCTTTGATATTAGTACTTAAAAAAAGGGGCAGCAGTTGGTGCTCATACTAAAATGTAGCAGTTCCTCCAAATTCGGCATTTTCTAAACTCTGTGAATCAAAACAAATTACGGGCTTGCTTTCTTGCATAAAGAGATGGATAATTTCCATACCCTGTCAACAGGGACTGCTGATGCTTGTTTGTATTTCTCTGTCGTCGCTCCATGGGAGAAAGCAGAAGGAACAGGATAGCTCTTATTATCTGAGGTTGTATCTGTATTTTTTCCTTGAACACTCTGGCACAGTGCTGTGTGCCTAAGTGTTTGCAAGGGGGACCCTGGGCTGCATATTGGCCTACCTGCTTCATAAATAACATAAAAATGTAAACGTTAAGAACATTATTGGGAAATCGACTCAAGTCTTAAAGCAGTCCAGGTGAGCATACTAACAAGGGCGATTTTCCTGACAGCAGCCGGGTTTAGGCAGCTCTCCTCCGCGCTCGCCTGCCGTTGAGACACACGTTGAGCGCGCAGAAGTGCCCCGGGAACCTGCCTTTGCTTTCCAGGGATTCTGGGCTGCTATAAGGCACAAGGCGTGAGAGGAGGGGATGTGAAGCTGAGGTTTAGAGAGCGCAGGTACCAAGCAGGACGCTGCTTCCCCGCACTATGTTTAGGGAGCATTAAGCAGAGCAAATCCCTATGGAGAAAGGTGGAGAAAGGGGCAGGCAGCGCCTGGAGCTGGGGACGGAAGGCAGCCTGGTGCCAGCTGGCAGCAAAGGCTCCTGCCCGCAGCCTTCCCAGGGCTTTAACCCTTTACTGGGCAGCACCGACTTCTTCCTCAGCCCGACCCGCCAGGAATTGCCTGCTGGAAACTCTGCACAGGCAGATGTCAAGTGGCCGAGAAACAAATTCCCTGCAGCAGGTTAAAAAGGTGGTGAGGGGCAATGTTGGTCTTGCCATGGTCATCAATAGCCAGCAGATAAAAGCTATATGCCCCAGCTGCCCGTATGTTATAGTACATAGGTGTTACCAGGTGATAAAGAGCTGAAATAATTGCTCTTTCTGATGAAATTTCACATGCCCTATTAAAATTCCTTGCTGCCTTAGACCACGTATTATTATGATAATCATTTATTGAGCACTCTGTTGACTACAAATGTCTAATATTCTCAGCTAACTTGAGAAATGAAGGGAGGAGGAAATGGAAAAATACAAGGGGAATTATGGAATGGAATAAAGATGGTGTTAAAGGCAATAGTTAAGCAGTTTCTATAAGCTCTGTTTATAAAATATGCACCTTGTTAAAATGATAAGAATCTTTGCACTTTTACCTTGCTGCGATATGCACCTTAAAACCTTGCAACTGAAAATAAACAAAACCCTGTTAAGTTTGTTCAGAAACCTTGTTTTCCCCACAAATATTTTTAACATCTTAAGTACTTTGCAGGCACACTTTTCCTTAGCTTAAGGCTTGAAAATGTTTCCAACATGAAACTGAGGGGGGGAAAAGCAACCGCACAGAGTTTTGTTGATGATTTACTACACAATCTTAATGTGTGATAATGAATAAAATGTAAATCTGTTTTTCCTGCAATCTTTAGTTTTGATTTCTGAAAACCATATTAACTTTTAGATTCCAGCAAGACATTTTTTCCTGCTGGTATTAAGTATATATATATATACACATATTTTTTTTTCTCTTTTAGGAAACTAAGAACTCATTTACCAAATGAGACAAAACGGCTTTGACCCTTCTCCAAAGATACTGCTATGAAAGGCACAGGTAGGATGTCCTCTTTGGGCCTAGCTGACGGGGACTGTGGAAGGAAGCAGGGAGGGATGGCAACCCTAATGGTATCCTAAACATGACATCCCCAGACTTGAGAGGAAATGCCAAAATACAAATGCTCTTCCCTGAAAGCTAAGGTTCTCATTCCACATCAATGGAGGGATTCTTTTATTAAATGTCCTCAAAAGAATACCAAGTAGATGAATCCAGGTACTGTATATAAAGACTGTAAGAACTTCCAGGTGTGCACATTGTCTTTAAATGAACAGTTCTGAAACTCCACACTAAACAAGGCAGTAATAAGCTCATCCCTAACTCCATGTTTCCATTCTACTCATGCTACTTAAGACTGCGCAGACTGAACTAAAATTAAGAACTGCACATTTGTATTTAGCCAATAAATGAAAAAGCTTTTCCTTTTCAGTATCTTATAGTGGGATCTTTTAACACTATTGAAAAATGTCTCACCCAAGCACACAGGCATGCTAGCATGTTTGCAAAGCAAAACACATTTTTACTTCACATTTTGACTTTTAAGTTGCTTCAAAGAATACCTTTTACTTAATTCAGTAAAGAAAATAATGGCACTCTGCAGTGTAGTTAGTGGTATTTTCCCTTTTTTAAGGAATACAAGCCTACTTGTAATTAAAGGAATGCTATATTAATGATGCTTAAAGTCTCAGAGGGAAACACTTAATGTCCACCTCATAATATTATGCCAGAATTACACGCACAGAAGACTTTTTTAATAATCTTTGTTTCTTAATTTAGTTTTGATTGGCTATGAAATACAGAGTAGCGCTCAAGGGCTCAGATTTCTACTGCTCTGTAAATTGTAGCACTGCCCACGACTTCTGTCTGCAGCCTTCCCTTCCTGCTTCTGTGCAGCCTACCAACAAAATCAGCTGCAGGCAACAGATAATTGCGGATAATTTTATCATTCTTATGCCACGGGGATGTTGGATCGCGTTACGATAGCTAGGTTTGCTAAACGGGAGCAGAAAACAGTATTTATGTGAGGCCATTTCAGCTGTAAAAACCACATCCATCCAGCTCCACTTTGCAAATTACGGCGAGAGCCACTAGGAGTCTCCTGGCTGTGAGTTTGTGGGGAGTTTAAATATTAATGTTGAGTAATGTTCAAATGCACAAACAGGGAGGAAGGCTTCATCTTGGCAAATTAGCCAGGCTCGCGAGAGGGGCACAGTCCACCAAGTTTTTAAACCCAGAAAAGTCTGGGATGGGGTAAAAGATGGTGACAGGCATGAAGAATTAAACTGCATGAAATCTTGTAAAAAAATTTAAACAAGCAAAAGATTCCACCAACTGTTAGGCCTTCCTAAGAGGTACCTCCATGGCCTGGAAGAGGAGCGTAACCAGTCTGAGCAGTTCATTTCTCTATAGGCTTTTTAATTGCTTCTCTCCTTCCAACCAAAACCGTTTCCCAAACCCTAGAAAATGTAACTTAAAAAGGATGAGATTTTAAACAAATAATGTCTTGGCTGGGTGCTATTTATCCAGCTTCTGCTGTCCAAGATTTCATTTTAAAACTTTTCTCTGCAACTAGAAGGAGTAAGAAAATAGAGGTGATGTTTTAAATAAAGACTGAGAATCTCGCATAATCATAGGTCTCCCGGGGTTTGAGGTTTCAGAATAACCTCAGTAGCTGTTAATACTGAATGTCACTATTAACTAGGATGTTATCCTGTAACCAGATTGCATAAAATCAATTGTGGAGTAGTTTTCCTGCCTCCTGCTCCCCAAATCCCCGTGAGTGGTGGCCTGCAGGGATCACCCACAGGTGCCTGTGAATGAGGAGCTGCCACGAGCCGCATTCAAGGGCTGCGTTTGCATCTTGTGACAAATTCACATGTGCAAAACCTTGTTATTTGGGGCTCTCAACTACACAGGCTCACAGAGCAAAAGAAAAACCAAAAACAGAATTGTAAGAACATTTAATTGCACAGGGAGCGTGTTGAGCTCTGTAGGAGGCCAATTTTAGCATAACCTCCTGCTCCCCGTGCACCACAACCCCACGAGTCCGGGCAGCAGTAACGTACATCCTGAATTCTTTTTTCCTTTTTCTGAAGGACAGTATTTTACTGAAGACTATTATCATGTGCCATATCACAGAACTCTTTTCTTTAGATTTTGCTCTAATCTCTCAGGACAACCCGGGTGCACTTGTTGTGACATGGTCTGCATCAGGCTGAGGACTGACACAAACTCAACACACAGACTGTATGTGGCAAGAGTGAAGAGAGCATTACTAAGGCTGGCCGAGAGAGGGACAAAACAGAGAATTGCTTCCAGCTCTTGCTCCTGAAGGAGCAGGGTTGTTTTTAGATACAGTTGCTTTTTCTTGGAATACTTGAAAGGGCCCAGATTTCCTCCAAGGAATTAACAGAAGGCAGTTAAGCATTAAGCTGATCAGAGTAACAATCAGAAAACTAATACACAAGCTTAGTACATTAATACTCGATATTCATAATAATAAAAAGGAACTACTGTTTTTTTTAAGGCTGTTTGGTGCATCGCTGTGCCAAAAAGAGATCCTTGAGTCTCTGCCATATCAGAATTCAGGATTTTTTTTTAAGCACAAGGACGTGTCTGATAAGTATATATTCTTTTCTGCCATCTACCTCCTGCAAGTACTGACAGTGCTATTTATTCCCTTAACTCATTTTCCAAAACTAAAAACGAACACAAAATAAAAGATCTCACTGGGAAACACCAAAGGCTCAACCCTACCAATATGCATAAGCTGCATTTTGAATGAAATCTGCTTGTGCAATTTCTATGTGTACATAAAGTATAGCTGGATATGGAGCGGGGTTAGGGATGAGGGGGGACTAGAGTTCCTCTTCATGCTGAAATTTCTCTTTTCAAAGACATGAAAGTCGAAGGAAAAAAGTCTGAATAAGAATGCCCTGCAGGATGCTGTAGCATATACATACTTGAAAGCTCAAGGAGCTGCAATACCTCAGGAACTGCAAATATTTCTGTACTATTCCTCCTGCTTCGACTCAGTCAAGCAGTTACCAATGCATATGTTGTATTTGTACAACATGGATCCATACTCAGAGTAAACAGAGCCATTCCTCAGGCTCTGCAGGAGCTGGTCATCTTAAACTCGCCCCGTTAATTACAGCATTTCATTGTGTGCTCTCCTGCTCTTCCTCTTTCCCTGTCTTTCCTGACAGGTTTCTGTTGGCCTTTGGAATTGCAAGAGTTTAAAGTGAAAGTTACATTTGTCACCTCAGATGATTCCTGAGCAAACTTGCATAATCCATCATAGCATCAAGGATCCTGCTAGGTCAAACATTTGCAGTAAGAGTTTGGCAGGATTTCAGCAACATTTTTAATACTTCAAAGGATATTGTTATTAATTCTACTATCTGTTCTAACATGAGAATAGTCATGAAAATTACTTAGACTTGAAAATTACTGACTAGTGCATTTAGACTTCTTATTTTTTCTGCAGTAAAAAGTAGAAACAAGCTTGTTGGGCTGTGGTCTGCACTAAAGTGGTTCATTCAACTTTTTGTATTCACTGCATGACACGAGTTACTAGACATCACCCTGTCACTGGTCCAGGGCTGAACCACATTTATTGCAATTTTGACAGCGGAAATACACTTTAAGATAAAGAAAAAAATGACCCTATTATGCCAGGCATGTTGTATTTATTTATTTTTAAACAGTGGCTGCTTGAAGCTGTTCCGAGGTTTAGGATGTCAAAGCAGCGTCAGCAGAGATGGATTAGCGGGCAGAGAGCAAGCGGTGCAGTGAGAGGTTCACAACGCGAGTAATTTATTCACGTCGCCCTCCCATTCATCACGTGCCCCTCGCCACCGCGTACGTGGAAAGTGGCTGCACTGCGTCCCGCACGCGTGTGCGGCTGCCCCCGAGCTCCGCACGGAGCACACGTGGCTGCAGACGGCACCGGGAGGCATCTGAAAGCGGATCTCCTTCCTGGGAGGACTCTGCCACACAGCGACGGTGACTCTGGTAGAGGAAAACCTCTCTTGTCGGCTCTATGCAGTTACAGTAACCTCGCTTGCCATTTTTCAAACTTAAATTATCTAGCTAATGGGAAGTAAATTTCTTATGCTTTAATAGTACCGTATCATAGACACAATTACATCTCAAACCACATTTCCTGATCAAGGAATGCTATATTTTCATTCAGTATTTTCCATAAATAAATATTCAGTGGCAAAAAAAAATGGATTTCCATGTTTTGCAAGGAAAAAAAAAATCATTTGCAAAAGTAGAGCCTCTCATAACCACTTCTTGCAACACGATCTGCCACCAGCCCAACCACCCCTGCCACTTTGGAAGCTTTTGCAGACCGAGTTTCTAGCAACACTCTGCTCTTTGGAGGTGATGCTAAATTATATGAGACCAGGGTCCTATCAGCTGATCGGAACCAGCTCGCTGAAGCCTTGTGTGATCCCTGTGATCCAAACAAACACAGCCCAGATGCAGATTAGCAAAGTAGGAGTTTTGTGCTGCTTTCTCTTAAGGCATTGAAACTTGCCCAGAAAGACACTGAAGTCAGACTAGGTCCTAAGGAGAAGAGCACCCCATTGCCCAGCTTAATGCACTGCCTTACTAAACACTTACTGTTCCACGCAGAACTCATGCACATTTGCAATGTGATGCAGATTTTTCTTAGGTATTTATACCTGAATCATAAGAACTTCCACTTGCAGCCATCTTATCACAAAAATCTATCTACCAGCTCTGGCCAGGGAGAGGCTTGCCTTACCATTGCACAGAAGGTCTCAGGAGGGTCTCCGCACGTTATGTCTGGGGGATCCAGTGTCACTTTGACGTATTTGATCATGTCTCTGGCTTCCGGCTGGCAGGCCATGTAATCCCATACTTTCCCTTCCTCGGTGTAGATCTGAGTCTTACACACATCGTAATGTCCCCACACGGAAGGATAGTGCTGCATCATTGAAGACACCGTAACCCAGAGGGCGTGAAGTGACAGGAATCTTGATAAATACATCTCTAAATCCTTTTGTGTCACCTTTGTAAGTATACTCAGTACGGGCGTACGTGCAGTCTATAGGTCACGCATATATGTACACATATATATTTTGTAAAAGGGGTTCCAGCTCAAACGCGAAGCATTAGTATATGGTGCTTGTTTTACTAGGTTGAAGACTTTGGTAGAAGCCACAATCCCAAAGAAACAGCCTTTCACAACAATGTGGAGCTTGTCCTCTCTCTTACAACTTATCTAGCAGGGCTTCTTGTACCGCATGTCCCAGGGCAGATAACAGCTCAAGAAGCTGCAGGTCTTCAGATAACCCTGAGTGATCCTCCGTGTTGGCAGCTCACAGGGGATGCCCAGACACACTGATAAATCAGTATCCGAAGCAAAAGGACGAGTGTCCACAGGCCGATGTCCTTTTCCCATCAATCACGCTTTGCTTCTGGCACCAGCACCCTTTTAGAAACAAAAAAGAGTAAGAGTTATTGTTCACAAAACAACGCGTTACAAAATATATACAACACGTTGACGTTTTGGAGGTTTGATGCAATATAACACAAATTGCTTTAACGTGGATAACCTTTGGCATGGGTGCCGTGCTAGAATGAACAAACTACCAAGCTCAGTCACAATGAGAAGTGTTTCAGTATGAAGAACTTAACTCTATTTAAAGCAAACAAACAAAAAAACAGATTTATAATGTCCTAGGAGGGTTGCATGTTCTGCTTCCAAAATTGCATTTCCATCCTGGCAAAACCAGCGAGCAAGCCACAGGACTTAAACACTTCTCCTTCATCTCAGCTGGCAGGTAGGGCAGCAGGGAAACAGCCCATCATGGCAGGGCACCAGCAGGAAGGCTCTTCTGTTAAAGTGACAGAGAGGGGAGCATCGGGGCTAGCGGTGCCCGCATCGCTTGGCAAGGCACCTCAAGGAGCTCCGCAAGCCTTAGCCATTCCCGGGGGTTTTGGGGAAGGATGCAAAGGCAGTAGTGAGCCACTTCCCTTTCCTGGAATCTTCTCATTAGCACTGGGACAGCTTTGCTCCCTTTTTGTTAATCTGATTACTGAGGAAGATAACAGTTGATTCATTTGCACCTTACTATAAGGACACTTCCTGCTTTTAATAGAGGTGCCATATTTTCCTAGGCATGGAGAGGAGAGGGGGCAGGTATTACATGCCTGCTCAATGTTTATTTTATCCTCATTAAAAAGCAGCCAGGATCCTTTCACTTTATAACCCCTTAATTATATTACTGTAGGTATAAAATCCTGGGATGTTTTTCCAGTGTTTTAAAACACCCATATATGCTAAAAGGCAAACATAGAGGTACAGTGAGGGAAACTGCAAAGACACAGTAAGTTCCTAAATACGCACAGACAAAACCAGGACTGGAGATGTGAGCTCAGCCCCGGGCCTGGGGGCAGCAGCACCGAGCCCCGCGGGAGAAGGATTTTGGGGAGCTGCTTCAGCATTTCTCCTCTCCTCTAAATCCCACATGAATGCTTTAGGCAGACACTGAGAGACAACGGGAAGGCACCACAGGCTGTAGTTCTGTTTGTCTCGAGTTTTAAATTCCTTCTATACTGCAGAAAAATGGGAAAAAAAGTATGTATAGTATATACATACCATAGTATAGGTATAAAAAAGTATATGCAAGTGGGTGAGCCCCCTAAGAGGGTGCTTTGGTAATAGACGCTTTCAAGACAGAGCGAAACTTCTCCTCAAAGCTATTCCCAAACTGCCTCCCTATATTTAAAGAATGCACCATCTTAAACCGAACTAAACTACAGACACTATGAAATGCCAACAGATGGTTGAATTGTGTTTCCATAGCAAAGTAATTTACAATAATTGCCGTATGGACGTAAATGCAATTTTCCATTATATTCATTTTATCAAATGTTACCATACAACTGTGATATATTTTATCAGAATACATACAGAATATCTGAATTTTCTTGCAGTAGTAAAACTCAATTAGCTCAAATATATTTTAGCTTCAGATCTGAATTTGAAACAAAAGCAGAAATATCAAAAGCTAGATTAATCTTTTAAGAATCACATTGGGTACTACCATAGCTTTATTAACAACCTTACATTCTTTTCCTTTTTCAGTGGTATCTCAGAATTCAGAGAACATATACGGTATTCTTGTAGAGAGACATCACAGTTTTCCTCTCTAGTCCTTTCTAATATATTATTTTGGAAGAAAAAAGCCCCCAGACAACGTAAATAGAACAGTCATAATCCAAAAGAGAAGCAAGTGCTCTGTTAAAAAAGAATCCCTTGACCTCACTTGAAACCTGCAAATTATTTTAAATTTATTGTGACAAATGGAGACATGCTCTGTATTGGAGAAGACTTGGTCATAATTGGAATAAACAGTAGGTGAATGTCATGTTTCTGTATGGAAAGAAGATGTTACTAGGTTTAATTAATCTTAACCACAAGCCTTTACATTCAAGCAAAATTAGATTTTCGTTGGTAGTTCTTCAGTTTTCCATAACCTTTTATAACTGCTGAGGCTCTGATCTACAAATAAATAGGGCTGGATAGGACTAGAAAAATGGGAGGCAAGTCGCTCTCTTAACACACTGTGCTAAAATACTTCCCATATAACGAATTCTCATTAAAGTAAGCCAGAGTCATAATGATGGTCGTTACACAGAATTATAGACTATAACATTGATCGAATTTAGTGCACTTGACAAGGAAAAAGTGCAGAGGAGTGCAAGACATTTGAGCATTAGGCAGATGTAGAACCGTACAGACAGACATTCCTGACAAGAAGCAGCCAATTATAGCTTAAATTTCTGGCATATAACCAGTTCTGATTAATAGTTTTCCATTACATTACAGACATATTATTAATGTATTAAAAATGTCAAGCTTTGGCAAGAACTACCACGGCATGGCTCAGTTTTCTGCAATATCTTCTTTTAATGAGCTTCCATTGATACACAGAGAGGTATTGACCAAGGCACATTAGGGATCATATGCTGAGCGCTATTGGGGTCTGCCCAACAGAGCTGTACAATTTGTCTCGATTATATTTATTCTTGCAGAGTCACTCGTTAGGCGCTCTACAGTTCAGCGGCCTCTTTCTAAAGGCTTATATATATTTGCATTATTCTGCAAAAAAATGTTTAGAATAACATTTATAAAGCATAGCACTATGCTTCCAGCTATACCCTGGGCAATAAAGCAGGATTCCCCCCCCTCAATAACACATGTACGTTTGACGTTACAAAGTAAAAAGAATCAAACAAATCTGGAAAAACTACTATGAGGGGTCCCCGTGCTCCGCACCTCGTAGCTCTCTGGTCTGTCTCGCGCTTTTGGAGTGTCAAAGGGTCCGCGGGGTCCGCGACACCTTTCCTGACTTCAGGCGAGGGCACCGCAGGCTGGTGCAAGGAGGGATCTCCCATTCCCGACTGCCGCTCCCGGAGACACCCTGTGAGGGGCAATAGCGGCCCTGAGCGCAGGACGTTCCGGGCCCTGGGTGTCCCCGGCGGGCGGCAGCCCCCGCGCATCGCGGTGTCCCGGCTCCTGCCCTCGGCGGGCGCTCAGGCTGCCCCGCATCCCTTCCGGCTGCCGCCCGTGCCTAGCGAGACCGGCGGGCAGAGCATCCCCGCACCAGAACCGGCTGTCGGGCGGCTTTCCGCACACGCGCCTTTCTCCCAGTGCCTCACGCTGCCCCTCGGACCCCACAGACCTTTCTAAGCCTGCAGCCGGAGCCGGAGCACCGGCACCGGCGCGGCTCGGCCGGGGGCTCCGAGCGCAGGGAAATTCCGCCTCTGCAGCCCCCTCCCGCACGGCTCCCTGCCCAAACTTACTGCGCGACGGGGCCCTTCCTGCCGCCCCTTTCCGAGAGGCAGCCGGGCTGCAGGGGACGCGCTGAAATAACAAGTGCTGATTTCTCTTGCAGAGCAAACGCTTGACAAAACGCGCTGGCGCCGCACGCGAGCCGCGGAGCCGAAATCCCCATTAGCACCGCGCGCCGGTGAGCGGCAGCGCGCGAGGAGCGCGCGGAGCCACCAACTCCCTCCGCGACGGCTCCTGCTGGGGATCCCCAGAGGGTTGCTTGTAAATGCACCCCAAGTTTGCACCCCTCGACAGTTTCTGCAGATGAGCAGAGCTAATCAAGCCTAGGGAAGAAGATCCTTTGCATCTACCTCAGGTATTAATTATTTAAAGGTAGTTTAGACTTCATAAAATAGCATGTGTATTACTAAAAACTGATGATCCTCATGGCTAACAGTTACACTATTTAGTAAAATTACTTTGCTGCGCCTAAAAACCTTGGGACCCTAGTGCATATAAAACCCACCTACTTAAAAACAGGACCATCACTTATTATAAATGCAGAATTATTCATCCATGCAAACAGAACGGGAGCCTGCATTTAATGACTTAATGCATAATTTCCCCCATATTTGGATAAAAAATACTCTGTATTGTGAAAAAATCCTCGAGTGCCTTAGGACTCAGTTGCTGCACCAAAAGAAGTTCAAATCCTACTTTTATGTTGCTTAGCTCCTAGCTATTCAGGAGAAAAAAAAATCTTTGTCTCAGGAGGGATTGAAAACGTTTTCTTCCACCTATTGGTGGGAGAAAATAAAACGCAGAGTTGGGCTAGCTGTGATCCTGCACTGGAGATACTTTAGGTCTCCAGCATCATTCCTTGATAAGCGACCTCGACCCCCGATTACTTGCAGAGATCAGCACTGGTGAGCAAGGAGGGTAAAAGCACCTGAGATTTAAATAGTAAAACTGTAGCTTTACTAACAGACCCAGAATTTGGCCTGAGCTCCTGCCAGGCTGTGTGTACAGCTAGAAAGTTGCTTCCCCTCCTCATCAATGTCCCAGGTTGAGCGTCGGTGACCAAGTCCAGGCGACATCGGACTGTTGTGCTAACTGCTGGAACCCGCCGGGGAAGCAGCCTCCGGGCCGTCAGACCAAAGCCAGAGCCCGTCTTTCCCACCAAAATCCGCTCACAGGCAGGAGAAGCAGCAGCAGCGCGGTAATCCCCATCCTTCCCACGGGCCAGCTAGGCCAGAGCCGCGCGGCTCCGCGCTGCGTCCTCCGCGGGCGCGCCGGGACGGATTCCCGTCGGGAAAGCGGCGCGGCCCCTTCCCCGCGCCCGCTCTGCGCCAGCGGCTCCCGGGGGCGGCCGCGCATCCCCGGCGGCGCCGACACCGCGGGGCACCGCGGGCGCCTCCCGCGGGAGCCGCCGCGCGCCCGTCCCGCGCCCCGCGGGCGGCAGGGGGCGCCCGCCCCGCCCCGCCGCGCTCCGCTCCGCGCTACTCACCGCGCGGGGCCGCGGGGGCGGCGGCGGCGGCGCATGGGGCGCGCGGCGGCCGCCGCCGGGCGAGCGCGGCCGCTCCTCGCCCTTAAACTTGCTCGGCGGAGGCGCCGCTGCGGGAGCGCGGCTCATGGCAGGGGGCGGCGGCGCGGGGCGGCTCCGCGCCCTGCCCGCGCGTCGCGCATCGCGGCTCCCGGCGCCGCCGCCGCGCTCGGGAGCGCTCCGCGAGTGGCGGCGGGCGGCGGGCACCGGCGACGTCCTCGCGGCGCCGCCCCGCGCTCCGCCCGCCCCGCGCCCCGCTCGTCCTCCCCCTGCGCCGCTTCTCCTCCCCGTTTCCCGCCCGCCGCCCCGCGCGCCCCGCAGCGCGGCCGGCGCTGCCCTCCCGCCTCCCCCGGGCCTCGCTCCCGAGTCCCGCGCGGGAGCCCTGGCGATGGCTGCGCGCGGGCTTGGCCGGCTCCGGGGAACGGCTGCGCGCTCCGCAGCGCGGGAACGCCCCGGAGCGGCGTTTTCTGCTCATCCCCGTGTCCGTGTGTGCCCCACGACGGGTTAACCGCGGCTGGGGAGGCAGCGGGCCGCTGCGCGTGGACAACTGGGTCTGGAGTTGTGCGGTGCGAGGATATCACCGAGTGAAACTGGTGACGGGTCCCTGCGCCGGTCCCAGGAGTTGGGCTTAGTCCCGATCAGAGCTGGGCCGTTTGGTAGGTCGTGCAAAAAAAGTGGCACAATACACAATGAGGGACATCTTTGTGTTCCCCCTACAGGCAGTTAAACCAGACCATCCAGGAGGAACCCCTCCATCCCTCCTGCTTTCCCTTCTCGTGGGTTATCCTGCACTTTCCACCCGTTCCCCGGCTGCACTAGGACAGGTCCTGCCTGCGGTGTGGACAGAGCACTGTGCGTGCCGGGTGCTCCGAGCGCATGGCGAGACGAGGCCGTGCCCACCAGGGTAAGAAGCAGGGCCAAATCACTGGGTCCGTCAGACGTCGATACGTCCTTGCACTGGTGCTCTCGGCCTCTCTGCACCACGGCTCGAGCACCTGCTGCGAGTGCTCTGTCATGCAGGCCGGGATCAGATATGCTGCACGCGTAGGAGCCAGGGCCAGGAGCCGAATCCTGTCTGCGAGCGTGGCCAAACTTCCCAGCCAAGTTTTAAGCTCATCGGGAAAAATGGGTCTGAATTAATTCTTTGTCAAAGGCTGTCGCAGGAATGGAAAAGCAGAGGGAATTCAGCCCTTGGGTGTGACTTTCCCCCTCATTTTTTATGCTCACTGGAGTCCTAAACCAGAGTGAAATGTAGAAAGGTCGGTGCCTTTGTAATGAAAACCCAAATATTTGCATGCAGCGTCGTACTGAATTTCTGCCAGTCCCTTTTCCAGTTGCGATGAGCGACTGGCCACGTCTGCGTGGACTGTGGAGCTCAGCGCCACCGTGACTGGCTGCTAGACACTAGCATGAGCCCAGAAGGAAAATAAGATCAACCAAAATTTGAATGGAATACTTAAAAATATATAGATACTATATATATTTTTATATACACTGCAGGTCCATTACCTGTTTAAAATTAAGATTGAAGCCAGTCCTGAAATAGTGCAGGACTGGAGGTTGCCCCAGCGGGAACATGCTATGCTAGAGGTGCTTGCAGCACAATCTCTTACACCCTCTCAGCATGAGGAAATGAGAAATGCCTCTTCTCAGTGCCCTTGTTGCGTTTGCCCCTCGGTAGAGTCAGGGAAATGGATAAATTTCTGATTACCTACCTGAGTATGGGAGGTCATACTGGGGTACTATGCACTATGGGGTGTGATTTAGGGTAGGGGCTGTGTAAACTGCTGGCACAGAGCGTTGTCCCCGATTGCGAGCTTTCCAGTGAAGCGAAGCCCAAGGGTGAATTTTTGACAAAGTCCAAACCTAGTCCAGCTTTGCAGGCCTCAAGGTGAGTTTTGGGCGTTCAGTCGTCCCCTTACGTGCCATTAGGGACGTGTCATTCCCTGCTGCGGGCTGCGCTGCCCTCTGATGAGGCAGCAGGGCTGCTTCCCGCATCTCCACGGTGCGGGAATCCCGCCTGGACGTGGTGGCAGCCGGAGGCAGCGGGTGAGGCCTCTAGAGATGCAGGGAGCTCCTCTGCCTGAAAACCGGCGTCGCAGCGGGTCGGTGTTGGAGGCCCTGAGTGAAATATGTGGGGGGCAGCGATTGCCAAGCAGCAGCGGGTTGTCCCAAAGGCAGAGCTGGCCTGGCCACTTGGTTGCTGCTTTGCCCACAGTGCTTTAACCTCCTGGAAAGTCGATCAATCAGCAAGATTTGAATGTCAGTCTGTGCTTGCACCTTGGTGTCTCCAGCAGCATCATTTCCAGCAGAAAGATTGGGAAACTGCATTGAGATAAATGACAAAACCAAACGTTTCTGCATTTGTGCAGGCAGGGGACAAATCCTGAGCCTGCTCAGTGAGGTAGCAGAAACACAGACCTCCCCGAGCAGCTTTTTGCTGCTGTTTGGGCTTCAGCAGAGCTCAAGGGCAGGGGCCAGAGAGACTCCTGCCAAAAATGTCACCCCTGTCCCTGAGACCTCCAAACCCGTGTAGTTTTTGGGAGGTTCGGGAGGTTTCCAGGGGACACGTGAGCTGCCATTCGGTCCCTCCTTTATTTCCCTGCTCTTTGATAATGTCTTTCTCTCCTTAGAGGGCAAGAAGATCCTTCCCAATCTCAATTCAAGTTGAGAGCATCTCCGTGCAGGATACCTTAGTCTGAAGTCTGGAAATTGGGTATGTATGAAATCTAGGAGAGAGACTGCCTAATAAGCATGGTTTTTCATTTGAATCTCATTGTTTCCTGCCGGCAGAGCCCGGAGCGTTATTACTCATTCCTTGGGGCTCGGATAGAAAATGAGCCCGAGCAGCTCTGCCGGGAGAAGGGCTTTTTAATTCCCCTGCAGTTCACCGGGGAAGGAGGGCAAAGGAGCTCCATGAGTTACGCTCTCAGAGAGGAGGCCAAGTCAATTATTTAATACACAAAGGCTTCTTCCTAAGTATCAAACCTGTTGATTCTGAGATGCATGTAAATTAAAGCCCGGATTTCCGCTGCCGAGTGAAAAATGTTTTGTTCTAATAATAAACCCCAAAACTCTGCTGTTGCCATTTACATAACAGCCATGACACAATGTGTAAATCCTTGACAATATTTTTTCAGAATTTAGCAGCTTGTTTTTCTGCAAACATAAACATTTATTTTTGGTGTTAATAATTAATAATATGCCACATGCCCGTAATAAATGCAAAATCTAATCTCATGTAGACATAAATGTTTCTGCCAAAGTGGTCGTTCTGTGCTGTGAATGGCTTAACCCAAGTGCTAGCATACATTCTATTTCTGATCGCTAGTGATTTGTTTTGTGAGCAGATATACCATTAAGCTCAGTATTTTCCTATGAAATAGTTTCTTCACACATTTTTTTTTTTCAAAACTGAAACAGGCAATACTTACTAAAAGAAAAAAAACCAACAACATGGCTAATATCAAAATCCTCATAGCTGTAGCTAGAGCAAAGTGTGGGCAAGACTGTGGGAGATCCCAGCAGATGAGACACAGCAGAGCCGTTCAGGCCGGGGTTCCTCCTCCTCGGGCACTGCTGGGCAGGGGACGTCACTGCGCGCTCGGGAACGAGCATCCCAGAGAGATTTGGGATTGCTGCCTCCAGAGCCCAGGATCTGTAGGCTTCCTCGTCCCCCAGGAGCCACCAAGAGTTGAGAACCCGACTCATGAAGTGTTTGTGTTGCTGGGCTCTTACCAGGTGGTTGGTTTGTTAAAGGCTTGTAGTTTTTATGCCCATATAGATCAAAACTTGCTAATCAAATGAAAATATGGTGTTAAACATAATATATTATGACAAAGAATAGATGACTTGTGCAAAAATAGCCAGCCTGTTTTTGAAATGAAGGCTCCATCTTTTAATCTGCATTTAAAAAATATTCCCTGGGTTTGTTTTTAGTGGCTAGATTTGTCAGGTCTTTGCGTTGGGGATGCTATTTACATATGAAACCTAACACTGCTGTGATCTGAGTTGCTCATCTAAAGTTCTGCTTGCACATATAATAATTAACAGTAATTAATTATTTACTGTCGGGTAGCTTCTAGCTGTTAATATTATCATAAATATCTTTTTATTTTTTAAATAGCCTCATTAGGACATATGTCTTTCATGGTTTGTAACTTGGAGAATGGCAGTGATAGATAGTCGAGCAAACAGCCACTCCTGAATTCAGTTGCCAAATTAAGCTTGAAGTTTGGATTCACTGAGGTTTGGATCTGCCATTTTTAAGAAGCTGTTATAATCTAGTCTCTTTTATTATTAGCAGAAAAGAGGCGTGCAGTAAGTACCACTGGTTACCTACCCAATCACACATGCATTCACACATAAATACAGATGTTATTTATTAGTAACAATTTTAATCAGACCAATATTTTAATATTGAATAAAAATAATCACTGATTTTCCACAGTAATTAGGTGGATTTCATTGTTCTATTGCTGATGGGTTTCTTTCATGGAAGAGAAGCATCATTTATCATTTATGAATGACTTACAGTAACAGTCTGACATGGGCTAAAAACAGAAGAAGAATTAGCAGAGGACAGTATTGGAAGCTACTCCTCCAGTTAAAAAGGAGAAGTAAGTGTATCCAAGCACTTGCTGCTTGAACAACTGGGTTTTGAAGAGGCAATTTTGACGTTTTGGTGTTTATTTCATACGAGCGTAGAGCTCCTGTAGCGAGAAATAAGGATACTCATGTAGCTTTTGTGGGAGGGAACCACGTCTCGTCGGGTAACCATCACTTTTGATTTGTGGTATACCATTACGAGCCAGTAAAGGGCAGCACTAACCAACTGTTTTAGGTAACTAAACAGATCACTAATTATGTTTTCAAATTTTAATTGATGTGAACAGTAATTGTTTGACTGAATTTGCTATTAAGTCGGTTCTGCTGCTGCATCACTGCAAAGCAGCAACTTGAAGAGCACTCTATAATCCTTGGAGCAGAATTTGACTACTACAAATTAGCAGCTTAGTGGTGATGAAGTTTAGCAAAGTGCATTTAGTTATTAAAAAGCAGAATCTCTTACTAAGAGTATTTCCACTGTTTAATTATATTAAAACTGAGGTTCTATACATCAAAACAGATTCAGCAGATTGAGTCATAATTCATATTAGATATATGTAAGTAATAATGTAGATATTTATATAGCCCAAAACACTGGAGAAAGGCTTTTCTTTTAACACAATTTGGTAGTCTACCTTAGTTCTTCTTTTTTTCCGAAGTTTCCCTTTGCTTGTTTTTATAGGAAATAATGATTTGTATGTTTCTTCCAACAAGATATTGGAAAGAATTTTCATTGGTACTTTTATTTTTTTGCTCAATTTTGCAAATTTAGCTGTACACTCATGCAAACCTTCCCAAATGCTGTCTTATTTACTGTGGTGTTTGGGAGGGAAAATGCTCTAATTATAAATTTCGTGTGTCCCTGCATGCACAACTTTTTACAAATTATTTTAGCATGCTCAGTTTTTACAAGCCCTTGACTTTTCTTAGAAAGCTATGTTATCATATAGCTTCATACGAAAGAACAGCTATACATCATTTTGAATGGGAAAAGATTGTCTTGAGTGTGAAAACAGAGCTGATGAGAAGGGAAGCTGTGTCCCAGGTCTCCAGAAGGGGTTCTGAGTCAGGGAATTGCCCCGACCCTGTGCACGGTGTGCTGCAGATTGGCGTTTAAACACACGGTAACTCTAAGGCCCAACTGCAGGTCAAGCCATTGCCCGTTGATCCAAAGGCTTCGACTTTCGACTCAGAACTTGTGGCGTGTAGTGTACATTTGGGTGGTCATCACATGTGCCTGTACTGTGAGCAAAAGGCAAATACGAGAGAGAGAGATGTGTTTTACCCACTCACTGGAGTGCCCAGAACTTTTTGCTTCTTAACCTGGATTTTTTTTCTTGTTTTTAGCTCCAAATATTTTAAGCAGAGTACTACTGGAGTGAGTTTGGATCATGCAGTTTATTGGGCACTTGCAAGTTCTTGCAGTTTTGCATCGTGTGTATTTCTCTTTTCTTTTTGAACGTGTCCCTACAGCAGTTTTTTCTGGCATGGAGCTGGTGTTTCTGCCAAAAGGATGATGAAACCCAAGGCTGCATCAGGGCTCCTGCGCCTGCAGCTGGAAGCACCTTGGCTGCTGATTGTGCAAATGGAGGCAGCAGCAGCGGGGAGGTTCTTCGTCTGCTCTGAGCCCTGCAGAAGTGGCCATGTGTCACCAGGGAGCTGAGGTGGGTGATCCAAAGCCTGAGGGGAGAAGCCAAGGGCCTGGGAGCCACCTCTGCTTGTGATGGCCTGAGGGCAGAGGGTAAATTCCCTCTTTTTGTTAACTTGTGTAGGAATCCCAGTCTCCAAAGATAATAGTGAAGCAGTTAACTGTAGCTTAGAAGTGCTGGTCAATTTTATGTGATCTGTCCATAGCAGGATGGTAAGTCCGTGAGGAGGATCTGGAAGGGAACTAGCAGAACTTCTGCTTTCCCCATTGCAAAGGGTGAAGCAGGCAGCCTGCAGTCTGACTTGTTGGAGTATTCAGTCATTTGCATGATATTCGAAGCTTCCAGATTGCAGGAGAAACTGAATTATTTCCTCCCTGGCTCATGTTAACCATTTTTCTCAAGCCTGTAGCTCTTTCCATAGCATAGTTTTCAATTATTCAACCTGCGTAATTTATATAGAACATGAATCTTCTAAATACGGGAAACCAGCTACATTTTCAGTGTGGGCACAAGGTAGAATACAGAAGTAGGTGGTGTTTTGAGGGAAGAAGTTCCTCCTTTCCCTTGCAATTTAAGATGAAGGTGGGGAAGAGTTAAGAGGAAATACACCCACAAAAAAGTGGTGGAATGTCAGCTCAGAATATTATGTTCCTCTTATGAGATACTTGATTGGAGTAGTGAGAATCCTATGCCATAAATAGAATGGGATGAGCTCTGCATGCAGCTTCTCTGCTCGTGTCCACCAGTCAGTGCAAGACTGAAGCTGGGTAGGAGCAAAGCCTTTAGTGAGACTTCAATGCTGCTTGTGTCTGAATGGCTGCAGAGAGGACAGAATAATCACTTTCCAATATGAGCAATGCTAAATTTTTCTGTGACCTGTGTTTGCCTTTTAAGTTTCACCTAAATTGGAAGATGTTTATTACTAAATGGGCAAGACTCTCCAGTTTGTTTGAGGAAAAAAATCCCTTTTTCTTTTAAGAGATTAATGTATTATGGGAAGTATTCGGGACACTGGTTGCAAATTAAAATGGTGACATTTGTTGCAATAATAGTTTTTATGCTGGAGAACCAAACTTATGGCTCAGACCATAGGAAAGATGGATGAGTTAACATATGAGTAAGCGATGAAAGCTGGCACTAAACCTTCATATTTTTCATATTCACATATGTGAAACCTCTGTTGGTTTGAAGATTGATCAGGTTTACACATTTAGCCTCATGTATGGGCCTGCTACTGTGTTTCACCCTTGGATTGAAGCAGCTTTTTTTGCAGATCTGGGGCCAGTTTGTGCACTGAAACCCAGGAGAACTCTTCTTGGATGCTAATGCTTATTGCACTAGGTGAATCGGGCCCAGATGTTTAGCTCTGCTTTGTGTTTCACTGCAACCAGAATCTACCTCAGTTCTTGCTGTGAGTTAATGTATTGCCTGTGTGCACATCCCTCTTGCTGTCCAGTGTGCAGTGCCCCTCTAATCTTCCTAAGGAGAAAAATGGAGATTAAAATTAGATGCGGAATGAAGAGTTGGTGCTTCCGAAAGTGGAGCACAAAGAGCACAGCCAATATATGAGGGATCATAAACTAAGATATTCTCATTTTTCATGTTCCTCACCTGATGGCTGAAATCACAAATTGTGTCCGGAGTAAGAAACATTGTGTGCTTGACTAATATATATTGCAGCAATATTACATCAATAATTTATAGTCATAAATATATTATTTTACCTTTGTAGATATTTAGTGGCATGAAGCTACAGGAAACAAGCATGTCGCTTGGGTTGGAATCTAAAGTGACCCTGTAGAAACACCACGTTATGGGCCCAGTAACGGGCCCGATGGATCAAGGGGGATAGAGAGTCTGAGGAAAGTCTGTGCTAAACCCTCGTGTGAGCTCTGAGGCTCTGCAGCTTCTAACTGCCGACGCTTAAGCTTGTAACTCTGCTTATGGGAATAATTTTGTATTAGTTCTTAAGGCTGCTTTTGTCTCTGTAATTACATTCTCTTGTAAATAAATATGCAGGGCATCTTACCAAACAGAAAACACCAGGTCTTCTGCAGTAGGGAATTGCAATATTTAGTGCCGTGTCATGTTATAAGTCATTGCCTGAATACCCGAGGAACTTAACCCAAGTGTCCTTAAATAACTTAAGTAACTCTGTTCAAATTTTTACAAAAAAGTTCTATGAAAAAGAGGGGGTGTGAAAAAGATTTTTTTTTTATTTGTTTTTTATAAAAGGCCCTCTTTTGCCCAGCATTCTGAGAGTGCCAAAGATAAGCATTTCTTAACATGAGTAGCCTGAAGTTTATTTTGAAGTTAAGTCATTCAAAATACTGTTTTCTAATGCATTTCACAGCTTACTGATGCTGAGCAGCGCAAAAACAGCGAGTTGGATGTCATTCTGTGCCGGGACCATCACAGAAACTGGGGTTAGAGTCTTGTAAAGCCTAACGTGTGTTTAGTTGCACGGGGTTGTCGCAAGGGCAGGTGCTGTTGGCACCATCACGTGTGAGGCACCGGCCCCGCTCGCTGCTTTGTGCAGCCTTTAGTCCTTGCAGGGGGCAGCCCCCAGGCCCCTCTGAGCCCTGTATGTGTCCTTGGGCTGTGCCCTGGCTTCGTGCTGGCTCCGGGAACCGCCGGTGACATGATGTGTGTGACACCACCCTCGGCCTTGGGGATCCCTGGAGGAGCCCGTCCGGTCTGTCCAAGGTGCGAGAGGGACGAACTCCTTGTCCAGGCCCCTTGGCACCTTGCTGGATGTGCTGCCTAGAGCTGCACCTCTCGCTCCTGCTGCCAATTACTGGAACCAGCTGCTCTCCGTACGTGTTTTAGAAATTAGTCTCTGATTATTAAATCATGACTGCGTGTTAACACCCATTATTTTTATAAACCCAATGCAGACTCCCATGCATTATAAATAAATTGTATTAACTCCATTTCGTATGAAATATTTATAAATATTATGGCAAGGACTCACTTTCTGTGCATAGTTATTAGGCACTTTAGATTATAGGAGATTGGTCAATTATGTAAAATTATGAGAATACAGACTTAAGCCGGGCTCATAATCCTGCTGCAAGAGAGGCACAAAACCAGGATTCCAAGTGGGTTCAAGAAGAGTGACATGCTTTATGTTTCTTAATTATCTTTATTTCCCAGTTGTATTGCTATTGCGAAGGCTCAATTTACTATGTGCCAATGAAAGAATAATAAGATGCAGAGACATTCCTATATCAGATGAGGATTTTGCTCTCCTGTGTTGTCAGAACATAAACTCATAAAGGACAAATGGTTTTAGCTCTACCAAGTTTGACTTGGAGTAATTTTGAAGTCTGGGTGAAACTGAGATGCCAAGGAAATGGTTCTTACCAAAAATCCTGCTGGGGACGGACAGCGAAGATGTTGATGTTGCTAAACCTTATCATCTAACAGGAAGTAAAAATCTAAATATCTCTGCAAATCTAGGTCATAACTCCTAACTGAATCTTTGAGCATATTCCCTAGTGTGGATATAAACATCTGAAGCTGGGCCAGTGGTGCCTGGTGTTCTGGTTTGCAGAGCAGGGGAGGGCATGTCGCGGTGACAGAGGTTGGGGTAGAAGAACAAAACATTTACGCACGTACCCAAGTGCAGTATTTCCCGTTCAAGTCACGGCGTGTCCGCGGGGTGGATCGGTGCCGCGTCCGCTGGGGGCACCGGGCTGCCTGCTGGCCTCAGTGTCGAAGCAGTCCATGTGGGGCTGCCCCGTGCGCGGTTCGCGCCGCGGCGCCCGGCCGTGCCAAAGGCTTCCAGGCGCCGTGGGGCTGGTGGCCTCCAGACCGGCAGAGTTTCTAAACGCCCGTCCCAGCCCTGCCCTGCTCAGCCCGGTGCTGCCGGGAATCCTCGCAGAGCCCAACGGCCTTGGGAAGGGAGTTTCCCGTTCGTTTTATAGGGAGCCTCTTCTGGGAGAGCTTGGTATGGTTTCATGCAAACACGCTGAGCCTGTTTACCAGAGCTGCTGGCATCCAGAGCTGCCTCCTAGCTAAATCTAGGTTATGTCCCTAGCTGGAAAATTTAATTAATAAATAAGTTAAATGTTTGTACAGCACCTTGAAGCTGCAAAGTGCTGCCTAAATTCCAAGTACTAGTGAGTGTCTCAGTTAGGATAGATCATGTTTATACGAGCACACGTCATGTCTTCGCAGTGCTTGGAGGAAGTGGAGCATATTTCCTGCTGAGAATAGCTTTTGGTCTTTGGAAACACTTCCTTGGGAAATGCCGGCTGCTGTTGCAGCATTCGGTGCAGGGGCAAAAGAAAACAAAGAAAAGTAATTTACAACAGTAAGATGCATTTTCCTAGTCTTTGGAAGTGGGAGTAAAATACTTCAGTGAATCTTGATATCTTTGTTTAGTTCATAAATCACGTTGTTTTGCTGATTATAGAGGCATCTGCACATTTTATTATAGGGATACATGCTTTTTCCTGCAGTTGATGGTCTGACTATTTTCATTGTACTTGGAGTTTATTATTTGGTTATTATAATGTGGAAACACACTAAAAATCACCAACCAATTAGAAAGCTTTCCTTGAGAACACTCTTTCCACTCTTTCCTGTCAATACCACTCTGCTCGTTGTGGTTCAGCAGGGAGGAGTGGCTTTGGGAACATCACGATGCTTCCCTTGCAGGGAAGACGTAGTAAGATGCATGATAAGAGAAAAGATGATAAAATTAGCAATCTTCTTTCTACTT
This sequence comes from Tinamus guttatus, assembly GCF_059628265.1. Lineage (NCBI taxonomy): Eukaryota > Metazoa > Chordata > Aves > Tinamiformes > Tinamidae > Tinamus > Tinamus guttatus. The sequence continues at coordinate 1,386,347 of NW_028288745.1, read as the reverse complement.
CTCCATTCCCACTTAGGCGAATGACAACTCACTGTATATGCCAGACTCTTCAGCATCATAACCTTTCTTTGACTTAAAATACCCTTAGCATGATGATTTTTGAGTGTAAAAGCTGCCAGGTAGTGCCTCAGCAAGCAGAATCTATTTTTTCCAGTGACATGGAAATATTTCATATTGTTACGGTGCTTTTTAACCCCAGGTAAGGATAGTTTGTGAACTACAGTGTCACTACTAATGCCAGTAAAGAGGTCACACGTTGCTGTGATGGAGAAGAAAAGATTGTGCCTAGGGACACGCGCGGATACTTGTACGTGTTGGGTACAGAGTTGTTGGGCTTCTAACTCCCTTGTCAGAATTGATACCCTTGTAATTGAAAGCTGATAGTGGCTAATTAAGCCCTGCTAACAGACAGGCTCGGCGATCCTGCCCAGGATACAGCGTGCTATTCACGGCATTAGAAAGGCTTTAAGGTAGAAAACTGGGAATTGCTCCCCGTTAGCCTGGCGCTGCTGCTGCTCGAGTCCAAAGCCTGACGGCTTCCACGGGAGCAGGATTCCGCTGCCAGCACAGGCTTCGGATAATTTCATCATTAATTGCCTGGCCAAATATCTTAATTGTGAATCTGACTCAGCCTTGCTCATCAGCAATGTATTAGAAGTACAGATAGGCAAAATGCAGCTGTCGTTGAAATGCCTATCAAAACTTCAGCGTTATGGTTTTTTTTTTCCTGCCAGATGAAATTAGAACTGGAGAAGAGATGATGGTGCTATAAAAGATGGGTGTCTGATGAGAAAGAGCAGCTTACACAGTGATTAGGAGTCACCTACGTGATAGTAAGGGAATAACTTGATGCAAACGGAACTGAGTAATGCTGTAATTCTATCTTCTACCTATGTTCTGCATATGTGAAAGCTGCTAATGATTTTTTTCTCTGGTTGATTTATCCCTCGTGCAATATTTTTGTCTGTCACCTTCTCCTCTCCTCTCATCTGAGACAAAAGCAGAAGAATCAAGATTCTGATCCAGAACTGAGGGACTGGTGAAGAAGCTCCATGCTTGGGACAAAAAAATGCAGCAATGGGTTCAGCTATGGTGAAGTTGCAGCTAGTATCTAAGGCATCTGCTCTGTCTGATGGGGAAGTGATGGAGAATCTCATTGTGGAAAACCTCTTCAGTCTTAAGACTTTCCATGTTTCACTGGGTGAAATCCTGCTCTCATTCATGCCAATGCCATAGTACTAGTATCCTCTGCATTATGCTGTTAAAACTGAGCAGAATTTGATTTATTGTGTTTTGTTTAGCTAAATACAATTTCTAATTAAGTTGCCATTCATATGATATCTCTGCATTTGGTGGCCTCTGTGCAGTATATAGGGATAATGTACCGACTGGTTTCCAGAGCAATTGCTTTTACTGAAATCTAGTAAATACTAGAATAAACCCCAAGGTTAATGTTGCTTAATAGCCACCCGTAGCATAGCAGGGAGTGCTTCAGGAAAGCAGCCAGTTTTTATACAGGCTTTATTTTTCAGCCCTCTTTTTGCAGAGAATAGAGAGATCTGGGACTGAAAATACATAATGAAGGCAGTTGCTTTCACGTAAGGAAAATGCACGCTGGCACTTGGAGCGCAGCCCGGGGCGAAGGCGGGATGTCCCTCCTCGCTCGGTGGCCTCTCCCTCCGTGCACCTTCCTGCTGATCTGCTGGAGAAGGTCGCCCTGTTGCTGCTTTCAGCACTAGTTTCTTGCTATGGCCTTTTCTGCTAGATTAGGGATCCCTTTAGTACCTGGTATTTTCTCCCCATGAGGTGCTTTTCTCTTGTAATCAACTGACTGTTCAATCATCTTCTTGATAAAATAAACAGATGGAGCCATTTGCTTCTCCCTGCCAGGTACTTCCTCTGGCCTAAAATTCATGTGAGTCTTTCCTGCACATCCTTTTTTTTTTTTTTTTTTTTTTTTTTTTGTCTTTTAAACATCCTTTAAGCAAAGAGCAGCTTCAGGAGGGGCCATGGGGCTACTGAACATGGGCTGGGCTCTGGAGACTTCCTGGAAGGGCCAGGATGGGCTGGGAGCCCTGGATGCTGATGGAGCATGTGGCACTCGTGCACTCAGCTACCAAAGGGCATCAGAGCTGGCCGGGCTGTGAATTTCAGTAGTCATCTCTGACTGTCATGGTTCAATAGGGTGCTTTTTCTTCTTTTTTCTTCCCCATGCTGTTTTTAAAAAAGCTGTTTAAGATCTTGCTAATACCTCGGTTCAAACTTTGATCCTTTTGATGCGATGACAGGAGGTCAAGCACGGAGGCGGTGTCAGAATTAGTTATGAATATTCAGCATATACAAATGTTCATTAGTGACTCAGAAGCAAGGGCGTTCTGGCTATTAATTGGGCATTTCTGTGCAGAGGGATGTGTTTGGGATCTGCAAGGCCTTGCTTATTTTCACTCTAGTGCTTGAAGATCTCACTGATGAAAATCCCTCTCTTTGCAAACGATGGAGCGTTTGGAGGGTGGCAGGGAGGGCAGGACGGAGGTGCTGCTCTCTGCAGGGCACCAGGAGGGTAGAGGCACCCATAGGCAAAGGACATACATAGCTAAGGAAAACCACTGCTGTGTTTTGAGGTACCCAAGCAAAGACTGAAAGCTCTTCCTTGTTTTGCCTCCCCTTGAATGAAAACCTCTGTTGTCTTAATCTTCTCAGTGAAGAAGCAGATACAATTTCAAAGGCTGGAGATATCTTTCTTATCTATTTAAAGGTTGTGCATTCTCTGAAAGACTTTTCTTGGCACAGACTTGATATTTAAACTCTTCTTGCTTACTCCGTATCCTGAACTAACAAGTTGAGATTTCACATGTTCTTACTGAAAGGCATTTTATCTCAAGCAAGGTCAGATTGATCTATGTTTTAAGATGATAAATACATCACTGACCCTGTCGGTTTGCATACTGCACAAATTCCTTCATACTTTCCTATGCTGCATTATTTACTCTGCTCTACAGGTATGCCCCCCAAACTGTAATAACTGGAGGGAGAAGGGGCAGGCTGTCCTGCGTGTCAGTGCTGTGCAAAGAACATCGTGGAGATGAAGTCAGATGTCCTTTCGATTAACCGGCTTTCCAAAGTCTCCCATAAGCTCCTTACTCTTTGGAAGGAAATGCTTGCAAGGAGGATTGAGAATTGTTTTTAATGGAGGTAATCTCCTAATAAATTACCTTGGACCATGCAGAGACTTGGAGGGGCAAGGTAATCCCCGAGTGAAGTTGATTTAACTCGTGCGTTATCCTCAGGAAGGCTCTGGGATTGGAGCTTTGAAGAGCTGCATGTGATGTTTCTAAAAGGTTTCAACAAGGGCTTAAACTCCTGTCCTGTTAAATGCGTTTTCAGAAGCAGGGGGATTCACAAGCTCGGGATAAGACGGTAGCCGCGTTTTCACGTGCGCAGATGGGCAGGTGACGTTTGCTCTTCGACAAGGTTACAAGATGCAAAAGCAACTTTTTCCTTCTCCAAGTGCAGCTCTGTCGCAGCCCCCTCAGCAGCCGCTCGGAGCTTTCCCTCCTGAAGGTGGTTCAGAAAAGCCCCTGTGCTGAGTTTGTGCGGCCTCTGCCCCCTAACCGCCCCTTCCTGAGCAGGAAAAGAAGAACCAGCAGCTTTTATTTTCCAGGACTTCTCCATATGATCAACTTTGCTGGAGACCTGAGCTTCAGCTGAGTTTCTTTGCTGTAGTTAGAATGAGATTTTCCTTCAACTCTGATGCCTCTGTAGTAAGGGGATGTGTAAAATACCATGTGTGTTTTTCCACCCCTGCCAAATAGCTCCCAAATAGCTACATTTTGCTTTTGAGGCCTCACTGCATAGACATGTCTGTAACACCTTGTGCATAGGTTTATTTTATATATCTTGGGTTTATGTCCCAAAGTAAAGGATTGGGGTGGAAGACAATTTTTGATCTTCTCCTAAGACTTATTTCTCTGATAAATGCATATTTATGCTCACGCTCCCCACTTTGTACCACTGGAGTGTTTAATCTCGGCAAAACCTCCCCAACAATTCTGTGCAGTCGCTGCCCAAATTGGTTATTGCAGCAAATCCTTCCCCTTCTGCTCTCCTCACACTGCAAAGATCCAATTTTAGCCTGGGAAAAATGATTAGAAGGATTCATGTGGGCAGGGCAAATTTGGTGACAAAGCCATCCAGTGGTGCGTGCTCAGCTGAGCCCTAGTGACGTTTTTAATTTCCTTGTATTAGGGATCTGGCACCTTGCTTGGGTGTGTGATTCCTGCCACGTTAGCCCAGCATATGGGCCGTGCGAAGTGGAGGACACAGGTCTGAGGAATGAGCAAACAGCGGCTGTGCCAACGTCGGTGCCTGCCGAACTACATCCTACCAGCACCTTGGCTGCTTGGAAAAGCAGCCCTGATTCAGGGATCTCTTTTGTTTAAGAGGTGGTAGCAGTTTCCCCTTCCTCCTTGCTGTGCCTGGCTGCTTGGGGCAGCCTGAGGCTCTGGGCTTGGTTAGGAGCAGCTCTAACGAGCTGGGATCTTTTGCCTTTGAGTTTTGGCTGCAGCTGGGCTGGGTGGTGAAGACGGGCGCAGCCCGAGGTGCTCACCACGCCGCAGCACCAGGGCAGAGCGGGGATGGCTCTGCCCTTGAGAGCTGTAAATATCTCCTAAGAATGAATATCAGTTTTCAAAAAATGAAGCTTGCTATAAAAATAAAACTCCAGGATGATATATTTTTACTGTAAGAGTTATCTTACGAATTTCTACTGACTGCAGCAGTTCCGAAGCTGGCCGGGCTAATTTTTGTTATTTATTTTTCTTAGCTACGAGTGTTTTAACAACCCTCATCCTTCCCATCTGCGATGCCCACGCTGCAGCCTGTGGTCAGTGTATGCTGGGGTGACCCATGGCACCGTGAGCTCCTGCAGAGCCTCCTGCAGAGAAAGGAAAAGATGACTTTGCCTCTGGCTTTTTGGTGTCTTGCAGCTACTTGGAAATTGAGAAGTGGGGTCAGACTGCAGTTTGAGGATTCCTTAATGTTTCTGTATTCCTGAACTGGTTTTGAACACCAAGCACACAAATTTTAGGGTTGTTCCTGTAACTTCAACTGCAGATAAATGAAGGAACTTGGTAGTTGTGTCTGACCTGGATGAGGGGTAACTACTCTACCTCCAGCTTCAATAAAGGTTTTCCCCAACTGATGATAACTGATAATCTATCAGAGCTCTCAGATTGACTATTATTCACAGACAAATTCTCCCTTCTGTCATGCCCCATTTGACAGCATGATGATCACAACTGCAAGAAAAATTCTAAGGAAATGTTTAATAATCTATAATCTGCTTATAGATGCAGGAATTTACAATGGATATAAATGTGTAAGTGCATAAACGTGTGTGTAAGAGCATAATGGTATCGTTATTGTGCTGATGCTGATGGTGTTTTAAGGACAAGGCCTTCCGAAAGTGCAATGTGTTTTATGAGAGGAGTCAGTGACCCGGTGCCTCGGTTCTTCTCGTTACAGTCGTGTCTCTCCAATGTGGTGCTCACTCTTTTGCCCTCTGGTAGTTGTGCTGCTGCTCAGGTCCCCTTCTAATTGTGAGCAATTAAAAGCATGTTTCTGTTGTTGCAAAATGCATCTCTGTGCAACTTACCCATGGGAATGAAGTCCCTGTGTTAGCTCTGCTAAGCCAGCGGCATCCTCTGAGTACCTGTTGCTGAGAGGTATCTTACTGCTGGCTTTTCACAACTTCTTGGTTATTTTTCAAGGACATTGCTGTCGTCTTAGAAGGGGTTTACTGAGCACTGCTCACCTTGCAGCTCCTGCACCAGGACAGTGACAGAGGCTGTAGCTCCTGGGCAGCGTTTCCCACCAGCAACTGACCTGCTCGTTGTGTCTGCTCATTGGTGAGCAACAGCCTCATCTGCTGTGAATACAAGTAAATTGGTTTTGCTTAATTTTTAGGAGAGTTAATCTCATCATCATGGCTTTGATATCTGCAAGGTTTAAGTGGTTAAGGACCTGGAACTGCTTTGCCTTTCATCTGGTTACTTTTGTCTTGATGATAATCCCCAAATTACAGGAAGCATCAGGTGGGTGATGCCAGGCTAATGAAAAGTTTGTCTGAAACATCAGTGCAGACTTCTCCTGCCAAAAAAAACACCCAAAACATGATCTATGCTTGTTGTTTTGGCTCTTAGGCAGTTTTCATGAAGTCTTACACATAACGATAAGGATTCTTGATGCTTTGATAGATGAATATGCAAACAGCCCCTCACTGTGAAACCTGCACATCAAGCACTTCCATCCTTCCTAGCACATAATTTTTAATTCTTTCCAACCAGTGCGGCGGAATTTGGGCAGTGCAGAGCTTGGCAGGTAGCATGATGATGAAGACCGAGCAACTTAATTGTATTCTAGATAGAAAGTGCCAAAAGAAATCAATGATACAGAAGCCAATCAAAGCACAACTAGTCGCATTCTCCTTTGCTTTTTGTGCTAGCAGAATATGCTGGCTTATAATTTAGTGTTCCTGCATAAGATATTTCTGTTCTAGTTCATAGGAGGAATTCACAAATCTTTACAAATATTTAAATTAGCTTTCAGGTTCCCCTTATTATTATTCCATTCATATATGAAACAAAGTGCCGTGTTTTTAGATGATCAGACTTTGGCTGAATGCACATTACCTGCCTGGGGTGCCTCATGAATTTAATGCTTCCCCACACTTTCTTTAAAAAAAAAAAAAAAACCTTACAAACAAGACAGAGAATAATTCCACTTTACAAGTTACAAACAGGCTTGGACAAAGATTTTTCCATTCTCATTTTTTCCATTCAACTTGTTTTGCAAAGAGCAGGTAAGCCTACTTTGTTAATATGTTTAAGGTAATTTTCAGCCATTTTATGTCAGTAGGGAAGCGGGACATCAATTTTTTTTAAATAAATGTAAGCTTGCCCTTGGGTTATGTGTTCAGTGTTAATGTGTTGTATGTCAAAGGTTACGGGGGAGGAATATACAAGAAATGAAACAATAATAAAGACAACATTTCTTGAGAAACAGTTACCAGCTGGAGAGCAGCCTCTCTGTGGCTCCACTTGGACTATAAGGGATTTACGTATCTCCAGGCTGAGCTTATGATCAGGCACAGACAAGAACTAGTAGAAATAATAGAATATATGATGCTGCAGGCGTATACATTGTTGCTGCAAACAAAACGGAGTGAATAGGTTATTTCTATGGGCGTTGCTACTCTAGATTACAATTTTTGTGCTCTGAGTCAAAAACAATGAAGGAGGAAGCAGGGGGAAGGAAAAGTGGTGCCTACTAGCACCATTCCCTGTCCCAGCTCTTGCTCTGAGCTGACCTCAGATCTTTGAAAAAGAGAATTTTCCTTGTGGGAAAACCTGCGCTGCTACCTTAGATTCAAAGGGAAAGGCAAACTTCAAGTATTCAGCGCTATTACAAAAGAAAGAAATTCCCCTAAGTTTCAAATCAGGAATGTCAAAGCGCAAGTGCTGGCTTCTCAGTCAGCTGGAAAGAAGTGGATGTGTCAAAAACAAATTTCCCATTTAGAATCCACAAGCAAAAATGAACACAGGGCTTCACATTTCTTATTTGAAATAAGAGCTTCTTCGAGATGTCATTTTGAAGCAGGTGTTCTTCTGTTCTACCTGGAAAATTAAGATAAACAAAACTGAGTTATTCTGACAGAGAAATAACTTACTGACAATGCTATATTTTCCCAAGGAAAAATCTCCTGGCTGAAAGGATGTGGAGTTGGAGCAAGAATTCAAGTTGCGCTGTTAGACCCTGTTGAACTGCCCTTTGAAATCGCAGAGCACTAACCACGAAGCTGCAGTCTGCCCAAATTGCTGAACGTTTGGGGCAGCTGCTGGCCTTAGTTTGCTGCAGGGGCAAGAGGCCCTGCTCTTCTTGCAGCGAGTTTGGCCCTAGCATCCCCAAAACCTCTATGGCAGAGCGCAGTGCAAGGGCGGTTGGGGGCCAGGCTGACCAAAAGATTTCATTGGTGTTTTTATGTATTTCCTTCTAATTTACTAACAAAGTACAGCAGGGAGGACCTCTGGCAAAGGTTTCTAAGCACCCGTACATTAGCCATACCTTCTCATCTCTCAGCATACATATACTGCAACTGCAGTCCTGTGCAGTAATGGGTGTTTCCCTAATAAACAGTGTAAAACAGTAAACTGCTTTAAAGGAGTCAGGATTGAATGCAAATGAAACACGGCTATGCTGTAATAGGTTGCGTGCTAAAAAGAGGATTCGTGTGGATGCACAAGCTGTTTGTGCCGCACTGCTCTGGTAAAGAAGCTGATTTTGGGAATATCCACTCCTGCAATCGCTTTCCTGGTGTGCTGGTTGCTGTAATGTGTAGAGGCCCATGCCCCTAGAGAAATAGGAGATGCCTCTCGAATTCAGTGACTCTGAAAATGAGGATACATTTAGTTTTTTCCTAATCTAAACACACTTGTATTTGTCACACATACAATGCTTCTCTGTGGCACAATAGATAGAAATACAACATATGTGTTTATATATTACGATTGTGATTGATACGTTTGTGTCTGAATAAAATCAGGAAATATGGACCATCAGGTCCATACAGGTAAATTTAGAACAAGATAGCAGATTTGGGACCAAATTTTCTAAGTGTTTTTTCTTCAAGTGTGTCAGGTTGAATCAGAAATGACTCCATAGGGTTTGTTAAGAGGAAAGAAAAAACAGTAAAGTTAAGGCAAGTAAAGCTCTAACTCTGAGGCTTCTCCATCTCAGGGAGAGCTTTGGAGGCTGCAGTTCAGGTCTAACTCATCAGAATATCTTTTCAGGTGTAACTATTGATAGCTGAATTCCAAGTGAGAGACTAAAAACAGTGCATGTCCTGATGTTATAAGACTTTAATTATATCTGTAGTTTCTTTTTTAAAAGAAATAACACTTTCAGGAAAACAGCCAATATCCAAATTCTCCCTCTAACGTCAGTCTTGGCCAAGTTGCCTCCTCACAGCTGATGCTGATTCTCTTGACAAGGCGCTGTGGCCAAAGCCCTTCTCCCCAGACTGGCAAGCAAAGGCTGGGGGGCGCCTGGCTCTGCGTGTGCACAGCCCCCAGTGCCCCTGGTTTATTTCCATTTTGGCTTTTATAGCTTATTAGTTTTTTTGTTTTTTGTTTTTTTTTTTTTCCTCAGAAGTACCTTTCCTCTCTGTGCTTTGTTTTCTGCTGCGGGGGAATCCTCCTCCCCTGCTCAGGAGCATTGGTCTGGTGGCACCTCTTGTCCTCCTTCATCCGCCAGCAATTTCTGTAGCAATTTTATATCTCTGTTCCCTGCCATTGTGCACTTTCCTTGGCAGAAGGGTGCGCTTGGAAGCGTGGGGCAGAGGGGCTGCAAACCTGGAGTCCCCTTTTACAGCAGGCGATTGTCAGACTCCTCTGCTCGACATCAGAATGCATTTAACAGGAGCTTGCTGCAAAATCGGTGTTCTAGCCTGCTGAAAGTAGCCTTGTTTGGAAAAGGAAAACTATGATTACGTAATGATTTACTGATTTATCATTTTCCTCTCAGGAAATTCTAAGCAGATAATTAAACAGCTTTGCTTGTGACTGCAGAAAGAAGTTTAGTGTGATATTTTGTGGAAGCAAGCTAAATTTTCCCATAATATTACATTTCATTAGAGCACAGAGTTGCCACGCTCGATCCCAGAGAAGAGCAGATCCTTGTGGCAGATGTGGCTGCATAAAACAGAAATGGTAAAGCTGGAAGTTAGGCCCTTGAGGGAATCCTGTTGTTCCTGCTGCTATGCCCAAGCTTCCCACTGCTATTGCTAAAACAATTGATCCAAGTATATCTTGCTTTTAAATCAGGGAAGGACTTGGAGTGCAGGCTGTCCTCATAAAACTCCCCTTCCTGTGGTCCTAGTGCCTTTTATCTTGCTGTCTTTCAGCACCATGTTTAGAGTTTCAGCTGCCACACGCGAGGAGACCACAGTGGTTGAGAGCCCATTTGGCTGCAGTTCCGTGGACAGTCACAGGATTTTAACAGAAATGCCAAGGAGTGGAGAATTTATTTTCTGAACACGCTCAGGAGGCAGCTGTGACAACAAAGCCCTTTCCAGAGGGAAAGGTAAGAGCAAATTTCGGGTCTCACCTCAAGGATGGCACCTCCAAGTACACTGATCCCTTTACACGTGCTCCGCTGCTGTTATCCTTCCACGCAGGCTTTACAAGCCCAGTAAAAGCAGCACATTGGGGCTGAGCTCTGCCTCGAGTGCTGGAGAGCAAAACGCTATCCATGGCCTGCCAGAGTGGCTGGGAACCCTTCTGGATGAAAGGCTCCACGTAAAAGTAAGACGTTATTATTGCTAATAATACACTTTATATTCCCTCTGTTACAATTGCTTTCACAACATGACTTCTGAGACATGCTGCTAAGAATAAACTTCATACTTGCGCTGCATTATAATAAAATGGAAGATAATTTTCCATCGAAAGGGAGAGGAAAAAAGAAACACTTTTGTGCCCATGGCAAAGCAAACTACCAGCTGTTCAGCCTGGCAGCACCTCTGAACTGCTGAGTTACATGGGAGGGAGACAAAGGTATCGTGCGCTTTGAAACCTTTAATTCCACTGACTAAGAAGTCCATTTTGCATTATTTATGATTTTACATGTTTCCTGGCTTGTCACAACCCTAACAGTGTTTGAAAGCAGGTTCTGTGTGTGTTAAATGTAGCCTTTTAAAATAAGTGACATTTCCCATATTTTACACAGCGAAAAATCGCAATAGTCAGAGTGATGATCACAAAAACACTAAATGATGTGCACATTATGCCGCTGAAAACAGGTTATCATAGTTTCATGTCTTCTAAAGGGTACAGGCAATAAATAGTCCCTATGCAAGATATCAGCAGACACACCAAAAGATACCATAGAGAAGGCGTGATGGGCAATATGGATAGAAAGATTAGAAAAAGACTTTTGCCAAAAGAAATCATTCCTACTTTCAATGCACTTTAAGTTACTTTTGAGTTCAAAGAGTTTGTGCCTTATTCAAACAGAGTAATTTTAGAAATACGAGTGTCATCAATACGAGTGTTTTGGGACAGCTCCTAGAAGTTGGAGTCGTGTATCAGGTTCAGGGCATCTCTGCCCCGGTGCAAGAAGATAGTCTTAGTCCCAAAGAGTTTAGCACCAAAACCCATCTTACTTTGATATATATGTGTGTGTGTGTGTGTATATATATAAATATATATATGTGTATATATAATATTCTATGCAAGTACAAATTTTACCACTAACGGTACAAATTCTTTCAGTTGTCTTCACTGGAGAAGCACTGAGTGCATAAAATGAACTATATATACCAGTTTTTAGCAGGAGTTATAAGCTGTTAACCCTGAATTATCTTACTCTGTCCTCTGGCTGTATTTGGAGGGAACCACCAAAAACTGCAATACCAGTGGCTTAGTACAATTTAAGAGTGAAGCTTTTTCCCCTGTGAGCTGAGGCATTCTAGGTGTTTTTGGTGTGGGAAAGACCAAGAGAAAATTTTGTTCAAAGTTAGTAAAAATCAATGGCTGTGATTAACCTTACAGGTAGGTGTGTGGCTGCATGAACTGATTAAAAACAACCCAGTTTAAGTTCAGACATGATCCTCAATAGTGTAGCATGTGTTTTTATTGCATATTGCCTTAATTTATTAATGTCAACCTGAAAGCTTTCCAAGCAAATCTGCTCAGAAAAAGAGCACAGGATGTGCAAATGTCTCTACTCTCAACAAGACAGGAAGCTTCTTACAGGTATGTGGTTTATAAGGCGGGGAACATATGCTGAATGAGGAAAACAAAAAGAAGTTGTGAAAATGTAGTAATCAGCCATCTGATAGAACAGGAGTGCTGTGGACAGAAGTCTTTAATCATGAAAACAAATGAACACAAAGAGTGCAAATTAAGACTGTACTTTTAAAAGGATTTATCTGTGTATTTTGACTGCTTTTTCCCCCCCCAGTGCCATTGTTTTATATTCAAATAAGAACTTTTTATGGGGATATGAGAATCTCGAGGTAAGTCAAGTAGAAAACAAGTAAAAGCCCTAAACAAACAAAGTCTTCATATACTGGGATCATAAAAAAAAAATCTTGACCAAAAAAACAAAAACCTACACCCCAAACCCCCCAAATCCAACTTGATTAGAACAGCACATTCACCAACTGCTCACATGGGAATGGGCCAGGATTTGTCACTTGAAGTAATACCTAATTAATCCTGCTTTACAACAGATGTCAAGCTTATTTTCTAGTGTGCATGTAACTTGAGGAATAGTTTGTTTATATTTTTACTCCTGTAGCTAATTTGCAGTGCACAGGGAACGTTGTTCTTGTGTTGAATGTGTCCCTTGGAGTCCTTTTCTCGCCATGGCTCCCATGGAGGAGGCCAAGCTGCCTCCCTGTATTAACTCTGTGGCCTCCTGGCTCGTGGGACAGTGGAAGAGACAGGGTTTAGGGCTATGCCTAGTGTTTTTTGTCAGTTTTGGCTGTTTTGGTGCCTGCTTGCATCCTCCCCTAGCATCTTACTACTTGTCGTTTGCTGTGGCTGGGCACAGAGAGGGCGGTTTGGGATCCAACATGGCTTCTGCCAGGTTACACCTCTTGGAAAATTGGCATAAAAATATGATGTGTTTACCCCCATTTAAAGACTCTTATTTATCTTGAGAACTTCTTCTTTCCACACTTCTGGCTTATATAAATACCCAGAAAAAATCTTGTATGTAACTTTAAAATGTTGGTATAGCTTGCATGACATTTTCTAACAAAAGTTGAGCTCTTGGTTTCAGGCTGTTTTTCCAGCTTGAGTGAATTTTTATGGTTACATCATAAACCCTTGAAAATCATAGTTTATAGGGAAAAGGTTGGCAGAACTTTAGTTATGGTATTTCATGAGCTGCCATTCTGAAAAATCATGTTAACTCCTTGTGGGAACCTGAGAATATATCGTGATGTTCATGCACCATCTGTTTGATTACATTCCAAAAAATGTGATTGTGAAACACACACAGTCTGCGTGTCAGTCTAAATTAACTTACCAGCTCTATGAGCTTATACACACACATGCATGTGTACACTGCTAGCCAATCTCTTCTCAGTTTATCAATATGGTGGATTTGATGTGGGGGGTTGAGGACAAATTCATGTGTTTGGGTAGTTAACTTCGGAGCCGGGGGGGTATGTTGTTCTCCCTAGGCTGTAATTTCACTTCGGTGACAATATTTCAGACTGATGAGCCAAGCTTTTGGGAATCCTGACGTTGGCTCAGAAGTCTTGGCTTTTCAAACATGGACTTCTCAGGCTTTGAGGCGTTAGGATCTGGGTCTTGGTCAAAATAGGGACTTTTGGGGATTTTCACAAAGTTGTTGACACCTATGACTTAGGATTTAGAAGTCTAATGAGTGGTGATCACTTTGACAGGGCGATCAAGCTCTACATGCCCTTCACCATGCCTAGTCCTGTACCGGGACCTGGCTACAGTGGCAATGTTAAAATGTTAGTCAGCTCGCACCGTGGCACTGCCACCGAGCCCTCTGGCTCTCACAGCAGCTGAGGCCACGGGTACAAGGACATGGTGCTGTTTTAGTAGGACTATTAAAAGTTATTGACCAGAGAAATCCTATCAGCTGAGGATCGGCTAGTAAAAATGCCAGTTGAATAACGAGAAAAGTCTCTCCCTCCTCCACTTCTGCAGACAAGGAATGAGTAAAACACAGGAATTTCAGTTAAAGTTAATGCCATGTTGGCTGACGCACAGGCAGCTTCAATTCGCTCTAATTAGTTCAGAATTAAGTGACAAAGTATTTAATCAAGGAACTAACAAGTGCAGCAGCTGATTGCTGTATATGTGTGTGTGCGCCTCTGTGGGGGTGTGCCTGAAAAAGTAAATAAAATTACTTTCCTTGCTTTAAATGAAATGAAATCCCTAATTTTATTACAGCTGCAATTGTTTTAGAGGCATGATAGAGCAATAAAAATTGATTCTATCCTGTTTCATTCCTTTAACAAAGTATTTCATTTACGACGATAATACTGTAATTTAACTGTTTGGCTTCTCTGGGTGTAAATTTGGGCCTCATTTTCACAGTTTATCTGTGATGCTTATGATCCATCTTGGTGTTTTAAGACAGCTATTTCTACCTGCCACTGATCAGATTGGCGACTAAACACTGTTTTCTAAGAATGCTCTGGAAATTGTGATCCAGTTATGCAAGCTTTTGAACTTGTAGTGTTGCAGTTCATTACATCAAGGTCTTAGGCTAAGTACTCTGCAAACCCTCTAACTGCTGCAAGCCACTTACTGGCTCACTAATGCAGATTAGCATCAACACATCACCCTGTGTTCTGCTGCCATAAGCAAGGCCTGGGCAGTCATTTTGGTTGGATTCTCATGTTTTTTTTGGCTGGATTCTTGTTGTAGCTAGAGCGCCTGTCCCAGAGCAGCCCCAGGGCATTAGACACACGCGAGGCAGAAAGGTGAGCCTTGTCCTAACTGATTTCTAGCCCAAGGCAGGACACGGGAGTCAGGTGGAGGAGTTCAGAGAGTGCTGAGGCTCTGCTGAACTAGGCTGGGCAGCAGTCTGAGCTCAGCAGAACTCAAGCTGTTTTCAAAATAATACTAAAAAAGGATTTCTGACATGTGACTTTTCCTCAAGAAATGTCAGAATCTCCAAAGCATCCAAACATCCCACAAGTAATTAAGAATAGTAGTAGTAGCGAGAACTCTCCTGTTTTCTTCTGTATAGATTTACAAAGCAAGTGTCTTGATTAGCTGAAGTAGTTTGTATGAAATGTGCCAAGTCTGTGCGGAAGAAAGTGAGAAGAGTTCTAGCTATTACATTTATTCTTAGCTACTAGTGAGATGTTTGGATACCTCAGGAATGAGTCATACAGAAATGAAGAAACTTCTGGGGATGAAATCTGGACTTCTTCCAAATAATTGTTTGTGGTGGGCATATATACAGTGAGTGAAATGTTAGCATGAGGGACTTTGCTGTATATTTTCAATTCTCAAGAATCAATTTACCTTCCCATTTCTCTTTTTGAGAAAAATGCTTGCAAACTCCAGCAGTAGCAGTGATAACAGCAAGAGGTTCCTATTTCTAAGACCCAACATTTGGCAGACTTATGTTCCTCCCGTTCATTGATACGTGATATCCTTCAAAGTTTTCTCTAATAAGATTTTGTGCAGTGTTTCCTCCTGTTAAATTTTAGCAACCAAAGTGGGTTTTGCCAGAGTCTCAACTGACACAATGAGGTCAGTGGAAATTCATCAGGCCCTGTCAGATATGATAAAATGGTGGCTTTGCCGAGGTCTGTGGCAAACTTTTATTGGCTTTGTAGACACTGGGATTCATCTGCGGCTTTTAGTATCTTTAGTGCCAGTCCACATTCACCAGCTTGGAACATCACTGGAAGAGCCTGAGAACACAAGTCTGCATGTGTAAACAAGTGAATTTAACATTTCTGTGAGAAGAGAATATATTGTGTTTCTTGAATCAAGATCTCATGGGTAAGTAATAAAACCCCTAAGCACAAATTGACCCTTGCTGGCCTAGTGGCAAGAAGCCTGGAACTCCCTCGCCTGGCTGTGTGTTGGCGCAGGCCCCGCAGCTCTTCCAGCCGGGCCGGCGGTAGCAGAATCACCCAGAGCCCGTGCTGTTCCCGCCGCGCTGCAGCAACGGCCCCGGTCCCGCGGGACGTGGATTTGTAGTGCACCGCAGAGTGCCGAGAGAGAGGTTGGCCTGAGGAGCCAGACGGGGAAAACAGGCCCTCGGATAGGAGGCTGGCAGGCTTTATTTAGAAAGCCAGCATATGCACTGGCTGCAATCAGAGCTGAAGTGTTCCCCAACTTGACAGGCAATCTAGCAGACAGTGTATGTTAAAGAGAAGTAGTTTTGTATTTAGATCCTGGTTCTCCTCTAACAATTCCTGTAACACTGAGCATTTTTAAACAAGTACTGATTTTTTTTTTTTCCCCCAGAGGAGATAGAGTTCCTCTCGTGTCTTTTTATTTAACAGCTCACTGAAAAAAAAGCCATGTATTTTAGGATAAGTCTAGCTGCCCAGTTAGGCAAGCTTACTTGCATTTTTCTTGCAGGTAACTTGCAAGCAAAATACCATCAGCACGGATCACAGGGCTCTGCCTCGTGACTGCAGGAATGCATGACAAAGTTTTTTATGGCTTTAATTTGCTCTCAGAAAATAATATCCAGCAGGTTGAATGCTCTATATAGCTACCTAAACAAACTTTTCCTCTTCAGAATTTCTACAAATTTCCCAGCGAGCTTGGGAGGGTAGACTGGGACTGAAATTTTTCCCAGGCTAATGCCATCCCTCTGAAAGGCCAAAGTAAACTTAATGGCAACTTACATCATTCTCAGCCCCCAAGAAGGACATATATATAATAAATGTATGATTGAAAAGCATCTGCTATGGACCTTCATTCAAGTCCTGCCTGGAGGAAATATCCTTAGTCAGGAGAGCACTTAAATATAGTACATGTGCTTAAGTGCTTCCCTGAAAGCGGGTAGACTACAGAATGTGTGTAAGGTCTTTCCAGAACCCAGGCCGCAGAAGATGCGTGCAGCACTGTGTGTAAATCTTCTTAGAACTGGAGGAATAAGGATGCTGAAAAGACAGCCAGATGAAGTCACTTTAGTGGTTAGGGTCAAGGTATTTCTAGACCTGTGTAATAAATAGTACGAGCTGAGGAGTAAAACCGTGAAAGTGCCTCCTAAATGTACATGCAAGGTGGGATTGTGTGCAGGACACAGGGTGCTTGTCCCAGCTGGATGCTCCTGCTTGGTCCTGGACCCAGGGTAGCAGCCCCTTCTGCCCTCTCCTTTTCTGCTCCGTGTGCAGATATCCCCTCTGATAACCCTTGTGCATAGAGTGGGAACATGCGCTAGGGAAGAAGCGCATGGAAGCAGTTGAGGAGTCTGTAGATTCATCTAAATAGGTCCCCTGGCTAAACATCATTAACTATTTTAAAGGTAAAATAAAAATGGCTCTTCTAAAGAAATAAACAGAGAAGCGTTCTGCAACTTTCAGCCTAAGCTAACCTCAGAGATGGCTGATAACCAGTTAAAAGGAAGCTAAACTGGTTTAATGATTTCAGTAAGAGTTACATCAGTTCAGCATCCCAAGGGGAGTCTGTGATTCTTTCTTGAACCACACAGACTTATCAATATATCCCATGATAAACAGAGCTCTCTTACAGATCCTCATGATATTAGTTCAGTGGGTGTAAGCTGGTATAAAAAGAACAAAAGATGGGAACATAGTAAGAATGAACTACTAGGATGCCATCAAAAGAAGGGGTTTGATGGGTGTGAGTGCTTTCACATGGAAGCCGAGGCAGTAAAGAGCTCTTTAGGCCAGGAGGTGATGATGATGATGGGAGGAGTCCCCAGGCCCGTGGGCTAATTGCCTCACCTGGTCCTTATCAAGCCCAGGTGAGGGGGATCTGCCTGTGGCCAATCAGGTGCTTTCCTGCCTGATACCAAGGCAATTTCAGTCAATCAGCGCCAAATGGGAGCTTTTAAAAGGGGGCTTTAAGCAGCAAAACCTTTAGAGCTATGGCCATGTTTTATGCAGTTGGCAAGAACAGAAAGAGTTTTACATTTGGGATGCTGATTTGGAACCTGAACTGCTGGAAGAAGTTGTAGAAAGCTGGTTGTTTATTGCCTGGTAAGTGAAAGGAACCTGTTATTGTTGGTTTATTTATTTTTATTTTTTTAATCCAATCTTGCAGCTCTGTGTTTAGATAACAAATTGTGTAGCTTTTAGTGGTTCTGTTCTGCTAATCTTAGAAGTAGGTAGCAACTACCCTGAAATTGTGGTTTATGACTGAGGCTGAAATGAAAAAAAGTAATGGGCAGCAACCACCCTGGCAAGAAAGCTTCCAGTTTCATTTGTCTGGCAGGTGCAGTGTCCGTGCGCGGGGCTCAGGGTCTTTTGTACTAAGGCCAAGGGATTGAAACTCTGTGGAGGAGCATGTGCCTGCACTGTCTGAAAAGTCTTATTTAAATGAGTATTTGGCATGTGAAGAATTGTTCCCTGGTCTCTGGCAGCAGGTCAAAGCTTCTGAGGAACTGTGGACCAAGAGAGAATGTATTAGCAGTCTGCTTGGCTTGGCACGACATTAACACTCTATGTGTTTTGCGGTGGGCTGGCTGATTTTGGGTTGAATTGGCCGTGCAGATGTAGAGCATCTCAGCAGGCTTCACAACCCTGCCTGCTGTGGAAACTCTGAAACTGTTTTCCACTGAAAAAATGAGTAGAGTGATGCAGTGCACATGGGTGCAGGTGCTGGGAATAAGTGTAAATAGGCATGCTTCTTTCAGAGGGGTCCTTCTCCAGCTCTCTGAGGTTCTTATTGTGCTGCATTGGCTTACCACTAGTGTGTGGGAAACAATTTTAATACATGCTTGTCTTTCCTGAGTTGAAGCATTCATATGTGTGTGTTTGTGTATGTAGGCAGAAGGGAACAAAGGAAGAGGGGACAAGGACAGGGGAAGGGGAGAAAGGAGAGGATCTGGGGGGAAGCCGAGGAGCTTTCTGAAGAACAAATAGCATCATCCACTTTGTGCCTAAACTGATTAGTGCTCTTATAATCACATCTCAGGAGATGAACTTTGCGATCTCCCTCGGTAAGAGTTTTCTGGCTGTTCTGTTTCATTCCTTAGGCGGATTAAGTGGGTAATCCTGGAGCTCCACAAAACCGCCTGTTGTTTGGGCCGGGATGCGGCTTTGGAGGCCGCGCGGGGCCGGGCGGCCTGGGCTGCGGCACCGGGTGCTGGGCTTCCCGCAGCAAAATGGGGGGAGCCCCGTGCCTGGGCTGCAACCTCTGCAAGGAAAGATCCCCCAAAAGATAAAGGCGTTGGAAAGAGGCTATGAACAGGGCAGATGTAAGATGTGAGCTAAAT
The DNA here is from genome assembly GCF_059628265.1 of Tinamus guttatus. Lineage (NCBI taxonomy): Eukaryota > Metazoa > Chordata > Aves > Tinamiformes > Tinamidae > Tinamus > Tinamus guttatus. The sequence goes on along the minus strand of NW_028288745.1, from coordinate 1,367,363 downwards.
TATCTGCTGCTTCTACATTTTGTTCCTCTAATATGAAGGCCCTGTGTAGCAGTGTGTTAAGCTTAGTTTTAGGCACCTTACTGATCTCATTTAAAGCAGTGTGTCTGTTTGTCTCCTCTGACTTAAAGACTTCCTTAAAAGCATTGCTGACTCTGGCCTTCTCCACTGTAGGTTAATACATTATGATTAAAAATGAATAAGTTCAGTTGTATCTTCACCCACAAAACTGTCTCCATCAATCCATTAATATAAAGTTCTTCTCATCATTATGTTTATTCTGCCTCATCTCCTCTTTAATGAAGCCTGTGAGAACAAATCACTTCCAAGTTATAAATCTTTTTGTAAATGGTAGAGGTATTTCAGTCAAAGGTCTTGCAAGAAGAGTGTCTTGTGCTTAGCAGTACTTAGCAGCTCTTCACATGAAGACCTAAGCCAGACACTCATATTTTATCATGAGTCCCTGCTGCTCTGACTTTCTGTCCCACCCCAAGTCCAGTTGCCCCAGATGAGTGTGTTTCAGTCTGAATGTTTGCCCAGGGCACCGAGTACCTCCTGGAGGTAACACTGTGCATTGCTCGAGTCGTCCCTTTGAGCTGTGGAGACTGGTAGAGCTTTATCTGTTTGCTGCAGTTCTATTAGGAATGCAGGGTTTTCTGAGCTAGGGTACTAAGAAAATAAAGCATCAACTTTCAAGGGTTTTCTGACTGTGGAAATCTGATTACTTAAATAAATCTGCAAGCATGGCCATGGTTACTGCTTAATCTGCCCTTTTATGTTGCCTGGAAAGGAATAAAGGGGTCGCTGAACTTGAGCCTGGATAAGTCACTTTTGTTGCCCTTCATGTTGGTCTCTAATAACAGTCAATGTTGTTTGCAGAGTAATTAAATATTTTATACTGCAAAATGGATCACTATGATTAGCACTAGTGGTGCTACAAATGACTCGGTAGAAAAAGAATTGTCTGAAAGTCTTCATCAGGGTGCCTTAAATGACAGAGCGAGGGAAGGGAACAGGAGGGATTGCACTTGTGAGAATAGGATTCGATCAGCAGTTCTGGGGGTAGATGGAGAGCTTAGTGCTGGGGATATGATAACTAATCCAGTCTAGATGGGGTTAATGTGCAGCATCCTTGCAGAGAGCTCCTGTGGCTAAGGAGGATCCCAGCAACTGAGTGTATGGGTATGTTTTGATCGGCTGTTGTTAATTCCATATGTTCAGTATTCTCTACACTTTGGCCGTCTTCTGTGTTACTCAAACAAGTGGCAGAAACAGTTTTCCAGCCTTCCAAAGTCAATGTTAGGCTAACTAGGTCTAGGTAGGCAGCCATAGGAATAGTGAAATCCTAATTATTTTATGAGAAGGAGGCTTTTAAAACATAAATTAATGCTGAGCAAATGTAGCTTTCCCTTCTTTTTATTAGTCTGTATTTTCTTGTTTTACCTGTAGACTCCTCTAAGTCAGTAAATAAAATCTCTTCCTAGCAAGAACTCTTCATTGCATCTAGTGAAGAATTAAACAGCTGAGTGGCTTTATATTGCCAGGTACTGACACGGTGCTCTGACAGCCTCTCAGGAGGAGGAAAGAGTTGTTGCATAGGCAGACTGCTATGGAAAAGGAAGCTGCTTTGCTGTGAATTACTGGTCCCTATACTTTAACTGGAAGTGACTATATTTTTTCACTGTGAAAAAACAAAACAAAAAACCCAAAAAACCCACCATGAGAACAGAAGTGATTGTAACTGTATTTAATACAGCTGCTTGCATATTTCAGGTGATAAGAGTCAAATGAAAATTTTGGATCAGAATTTTCAGTGTTGTAGTCATTAACTGTGTATTTTCCACAAAATACTCAGAAATCACTTTTTCTTCATGGTGTTTCTAGAAATTAGCTGCAGCTTCATGGGAGTATTTGTTGGTGAAGTGGGAGCTCTATGCCTTGAACCAGAGAGACGGGTCTGAGAGTCACCTTTTGCAGCACCAAGGCCAAAGCAGATGAAGAAAATTTCTCCTAACAGTGTCAAGCTATAGAGAACCTCTACTTTTTAGCAGATTCTTGTCAAGAACAACACTTGGCCATAATCTCCGATCTTTCTAGCTGTGCTCTGTCCAACATACCCACTGCTAAATCTCCTCCTAACTTAAAGACATGTGGAAACCCTCCCTTGGAGGGAGATTGGGAATAAGACATTACAGAAAGGTCTGAAATTCAGTAGAGTATCTAAAAAGGCTTTTATTTAAACTTGAAGATGGGCCTCAGTCACAAATGCAGCAAACAAATCATTTCACCACATTTGGGAACAATGTGAATAATACTGTGGCTTGATTTATTATGTGCTGTTGAAAGCAATTTTGGTTTAATCAGAAGTCATAGCAAATATGTAATTAAAAAGTTCTTAAAATGTATGGGTTAAAAATGTCAAATAATACTGGTTGGTAGCAGCTTCATTTGTCTCTTTCTGTATTTAGAGATGTATGGCAGGGCGCAGTCAAATGTACAGCGGGGTGATTTACAGAACTAAGAGCAGACACTAAGGAGAAAAAGCTTTTAAAATAAAGGCTTTATTATATCATTTATGTAGCTGTGCTCATAAAGGTCAAGGGACAGAAATGACTGCACAGATAGCTCTTCACCACTTCAGCATTAGCCCTTCATTCTCTAGTTCTGTGTCCCCCTGGGTGCAAATGGGCATTTTGAGTAATACATACAACTTCTTAATTTCACCTTGCCAAGGCAGGTGGTAATGCTCTGTACACTTTTCTGCTGACTGGCATCTTGTAGCTTATTCTGTAGTGCTACACTATGACTAAACAGCTGTTCCTCAGAGTCTTGCCTAATGACTTCCATGAGGAATGCTGCTGGTGCTCCGTGTGTTCCCTGTCCCCTGCTCAGAGCAGGGCCAGCCTGGGGTCCCTCCCCAAGGGGCACTTGAATGGCAGCAGGTAAATATCCACATGGGTGACAAAATAAACAAGCTTCCCCCATGTTGTCTTCTGAAATTGGAACCTTGATGAAACAAGGAAAAAAGTAACTATGTGTTTGAGGGCAGGCAGACTGGATTCTGTGTGTATGGAAATGGAAATAGCATTTTTTAATGTAGCTAAAAGCGGTTATACTGGGCAGGAAGCTCTCTGTACGATGTAGCACATCTTTTCCCAAAACAAGAATGAGACCAACTTGCAAATCTAGCTTCTACCTTTAGTCCTGTGTAAGGAGCTGGAGGAATTGCTAATGAGCCATTCCACTGCTTGCCTATCCAAAGATATAGTAAGTCTTATACTGGCATCAAATTTCTAAAGCAAATAGTGGTGGAGGATGATCAGAAACAGCCTTTCCTAGATATCATATGAGGAAGAGCTATTACCCTTCCCCTTGTAGCTAAGAATAATCTCTGAAGTTTCTGAACCTCAGAAACTGTTTCAGCCTTAGGGACTCCTTTTGGTGGCCTACAGCCTGTTGTGATTCTTCTTGGCAGGATGCTTGGGACTCCTTACTAGGAGTATTATTCCAGAAACAGAGATATTCATTTAAGTCCACATGCCTGCTGAATTATGAGCTATGCTAATTGGAAGGCAATTTGTCTTTGTTATTTAGAAATTCTCATTCCTAAGCAAAAGTGGGTCTTAGAGAGCAAACCAACCAGGAGACGTTTCTTTTCAGCCAATTAATTAAAAATGCAGTATTTCCAGAATATATGTTCTTTATTTTGGCCTTTGTGCGATTAATAATTTAGCAAATAGTTTAGTATGTATAATTTTTCTCCTCTTTCACTCTAAAATATTTTTCTGGTATGTAAATGAAAAGTTCATTTTTATTCATGTTTTTGTGAGGTGCTTCTCACCTTCCCTCACTTCAGCATGATCCAATGCTGCAGCAAAAGGGGCAGCCAGGTTGTTCAGGCCTAACTGACAGGTCCGGATGGACCGTGTGGATTTATTGCTTTTTCTGGTTTACGTATTTGTAAATAACTTGCATATTGCCACATAAGTTGGCTGGAGGCGCCTTGGCAGGAGTGCTGTGTTCATGGGGAGGCTGTGGGTCTCATGGGGGCTCTTTGGGAACCCGTGGAGCTGGCAAGGGACTTAGAGCATGTGGTGGCTCTGTGTGTGACCTGCTGCCACCAGGGCCTTCACTGCCCCTTGGTCATGGGCCACCCCTGGCATGTGGAGAACAGTATCATGCGTTTTCCAGACCAGGAATTACACTGCATTGTGTGTATATGATACATTAAATAGTTCAAATATTCACTCCAAACAATAAAAGTCCCTTTCGTAGCTGGAATGTAGAGCATAACATTCAGGTAAGAATAATTTATGATAGTAATTATGGTATAAACTAACTTGTCAGCAGCTAGTTGCTTAAATTTCTTCCTCCTCACTCCAGGCTCCTCAAACCTGTAGGGAAATCACTGTAAGAAATACCCCTTCTGCCTGCTATATTCATCAGAAATAGGATGCTGTACGTGAACACTTAACTGCGTAATGAGGAAAGAATCTCATTTGCAATGATCTGGAGATGCAGGAGGTCAACCACTGTTCTGATAACTAAGCTTAATCTTTACTGGCAACACCTAATATTAATTACTAACACTCATACCTTTCACCAGTAAAATTTGAACATTTATGCACATAATTATGAGTCATCTAATGGCTCAACAGCTTTAATTTTTCCACTGCATGTGTTTCACTTTGTTTAACCCTTGAGAGAACTGGGCTTCTATCTCTACTGGCACAGGTGATTTGGAATCAATTAGGCTAGTGAGTCATTATTGTGCTTTTGCATCTCCTGGGATGCCTGTGCACCATTCGGAAAACACAAGCTTGAAGCCCTTTCTGGATCCCGTGGGTCGAGGGGAGCAGGATCTGAGTGTGGCTGAACTCCTGTGGTCACTGGCAGAGTGGGGCAGCTCAGCGGTGTGGGACAGCAGAGTCCCGTGTGGTCTTGCTATATCAGGAGCCCTCATTAGCAAGGTAATGCCAAAATGAAGCATCCCCACTGTGTGTACAGCTCTAGTAAGACTGCCTTGCCACATACTAATTCCAGCTCCATGGGCAAAGCTGTATTTCCTAATAAATGTGCCAGATAGTGAATATTGTTGTGTTTACACGAGAGGCTTCTGTGGTCAAGATGTATTTGGTAGTTACCAGACTTCCACCCCATGTGCTGCTTATGGCTCTGAGTTAGCTGAAGTTGCTGTGATAGATTCAGGTGCTGCATTCACAGAACATGCCTGGGTTGGCCAAGATCTTTTCCGTGGTACCAGCTTCCTCACACAGCAGCCCCTGAAGTTTTCAGCTTGCTCCTTTTAAATGAAATGCCCAGCCTGGCAGGGCAAGCAGAGATGTCTGCTAGGATAGTTGATACCCTCTGGGATCCATTGCTCTAAAACTGTGAAGTGATCACCAACTTGTTTCACCTGAATTACTGGTAGTTATGGTTTCATGATAGCTTTTTTCCTTCCCCAGTTTCATAATTGCTGAGGGATAAAACATAAATACATGAAATACTAGTCAATATCCTCTAGTGTAACCTCTTTCAGAGCAGGACCCCAAAGGGATTCTCTGTGTGAACCCGGTTATCGCAGTAGAGCGAGGCCGAGGGAGGCCCGTGCTCCATGGGAGGGAGCGGGGGAATTGGGAGCAGCCTCTGTAGGGACAGGGCTGTCGGCAGCTGCTGCCCCTGCTCTTCCTCAGAGCGGGGTCTGGCTCCGTGCTCGCCTAGGTGGGAATGGCAGCTGAGCTGCTTTCGTGCAGGTAGCCCGCAGCCGCTGGGGTAGCTGCGGTTGCAGGGGGTGGGAAAGGCTGTGTTCCTGTACCCTGGGTGGCTCCTGTCTCCGGATGATGGTGGCACCTGGCTCTTCCTGCAGTGGCTGCTCTGTTTTCCCCTGGGATGGCAGGATGAGGAGGGGGCGGAAGCAGCAGGAATCCTTGCAATCCCAGTGCTGCATCACATGCTTTTATCTGATAGTCACAGGCTTGTGTGGTTAGTGTGCTCTTTTGGGCTCTGCTCTCCTTCCATGGACTGTAGCCCGGGTGGATGCGGAGGCCTGTCTTCCTCCAGGGCCATCGTTCACCAGCAGCACCCGTTACTGCCGGGAGGGGTTCATAGCTGGGTACTATCAGCCCAAGAATTTTTCCTTAGGAGTGCTCCTTTTGGAATAATTTGAGGTCACTGGAGGTCCAAGTGCAGAAGCTGCCCCTAATATTTCTATCATCCATGATTGTTCAGAACCCATCTCTGAAGATGAATTGGTTAATCACTTGCCTTCACCATGCTCACTTTACAGGCTAGGATAAGACTTCTGAAATGACTGTGCATCTATCTATCATTCATGTTTAAAATCTACATGACCAAACTCATTCATTTTAATTGCATGTATTTGCATGGTCTCTTATTTTGGGTATCTGTTTAAGGTGAAATCTAATCTGCTCTGTTGGGGATATAGAGAATCTGAAGACAGTGCAGTTAATGGGGTCAACTCTTCCTCGTCTCTAAGGCTGCATATTTGAAATCACTTCAAAAATTTCAATGATGGCAAGCAAAAATTCATTAAGAGCTGTGCTCTGCTCTCCAGTCTCAGTTTACTCTTCATGTGGGAAGCATTTAGTGCATCATGCCTCGAAGATGAGCACTGACTTCTCCAGAGCAGGAACTGTCCTTGTGCAGGCTGTTACTATGAAGGCACTTGTTCGTGCTTCACACTTGCTCTTGCACAGCTCAAATAACTTTTCTGTGGCACGTGAAGGTAGGTAGCTTAGTCCTGTGCCTTAACCAGTTGCTGTTGCAGATGTGTGGAGTAAGAAACTGTGACTGGGAGAAATACTGCAGTTAATTTTCAAACTAAGTGTGTTCTCATAGCCATACCTGCTTGTAAAAAGCCACAGAATTTAATCATTAGATAATACGAACTGTGTATTCCAGTGAGAAAGTTTGTCAGTGTATTTTATGACCAGTTTCTCTTTCTGAAAAGAAGGAAGAGTGGTTTTGGCTGTTTGTTTCTTAAAGGCTTAAAGATGTTTATAAATGATCAGTTAATGGGTAAGATGATAATCAAGTGATAGTTGTTATACTCTGATTATTTTGGGTGTTACCACTTGGAGGGAAGGGAAATAAAACATTTTGACCTTGAAGATCGATGCACACTTCAGAGCTATGCTAATAACTGTTGTGTGTCAATCGGCTTAAGTAACTTTCTATCTAAATTATATACCAGCACTTCGCTGTGAGTACCTGTCCAGGAGCAGTGAATTGTGTATTTACCTTGGGGTGGTTATTCAGCTTGACTTGTTCTGTATTCTCTCTGTCAACCAACCAACTCATTATTGAGAGATCTTTCCAAATCGTTGACTTCTTCTAAGTCATCATTTTCTCAAAATGTATTTTGCTTCCAATAAGTCCCAATAATTTCAGGGCCAGAAGGTCTCCTTGTGAGGAACGTAGTTCCCTGAGATGGAGAATTCCACATGAGACTGTCAGCAGGGCTCAGGCTGTAGGAGTTATTTACCAGAAATTCAAGAATAGGTTGGAAGGTCAAATATTTTCTCAAACTTTTCCATATAAAAAATTCCTACTTTTCCGTATACAAATTCCAGCTATTTGTAGTTGCATTTGACCAATCTGAATATAGAGGCAGGAGAAAGAACTGGCCCTGATTCAGAAGGAAACAGTATGTTCAATTGCATGAGTGCAAAGCTACTGTGAAAATAGGTATTTAAAACATCTTCAGCTTTCCTGTACCTCACTTTGCTTCTCTCTCTCTATAATATTTCTATGTATTTTTGTTCATTTTTTTAAAACCAAACAAGCCTGCAGTTTACAGTTCAGATTTCTAAAGCAATGTGGTTTTCTTTGTTTTGTTTTTTTGTTTTGTTTTTGTTTTTTTTCTCCAATTTCTTCCTTCTATTTTGTGACCCTGTGCTTGGGTCCCAAATTGCAGTTGCTGATGTCATATTCATTTTTTTTCCTTATGTGACAAAGTGTGGAGCCATTAACACAGGGCTATGACTTAACTGCAGACCAAGGAGAATGCACAACTGGTTTCCCCAAGAAAACCTCTCATTTCAATACATGTATCTTTGATGAGAGTGGGGGAAAATACAGAAAATTACTGTCAAAGTAAATTACATTTTGTATGAATGCCATCTCCTTTCAAGTTTGCCTCAGCATGATAATTCTTCTTTATTTAGCGGTGATGCCCTTTTCTCTTTAGAGACCTTTAGTGAGTCTTCTCATTTCATGTATCACTAAAGTGAGTTAAATTACCAGGGATATAGTGGGCCTGACATTTATTTTTAATTATTAGCCTAAATAAAAAGGCATACATATTCTACATGAACTGCAATTATCAAAATATATTTTGTTCATGTATAAAATCAATTAGATGATTTGGGAGCCCACGGTGATCAGAGGCAGATCTGGTTGGTAATTCTCTGTATAGTTCCAACATGCACTGACAGGGAAGGGCCAGCAACGTGATTTCAGTGCCCACTCAGTTCCTGGCTCTCTCTGCAGTTTCTAGGAAGTAGTAATTTCATAATATTGGCTTTAAAAAAACTGAGTTAGGAAAAATGCTGCAGACCTGCTGCATCACAGCCAAGTAGCTGTGCTGCTGGGTGGCACCGCTTTGCACATCGTGTCTTCTGAAAACAACGATTTGGTGATTCTTGAACAAATGCTATATCAGTAATCACACATGCAAGCCTAAGATGCTCAGGAAAAGAGTCTTTTCAGGTATAATCTACAGATGTTACTGGTTTAAATTTTGGGTCATTTCCAATTTTGGAGGCTTCCATAAGCATTCAAAAAGCTGAGCCACATTCTGCTGACGATTGCTTCCACTCTTTCATTCCATTTGTATGTGTAAATAAACACTGCTTATAAAATATATTCTTAAAATCAATCAAATTTGATTAAAATGAAACTCCCATTTGTTAAAGTACTCTGCTATAGTAGATTGTTTCCCCTCTTTTTTCATGTAGGTCTCACTATTTTTTCTCTTGCAAAAAAATCTGTCTCAAAATTGTAGGGTTATTTTTTCACCCACTTTTGGTGAGACTGGCTGCTGTATAACAGCTAAATCAACTGGTTATGAGCAAATCCTCCCTTTTCAGATTAGAAAGCAGCAGATTAGGCAGTTTCTTTGAGAAATGGGGAAAGAAGCTATTTTCCTTTTCTGCTTTTGTTGAATGACAGAAATTGCACATCTCCCAGTGCTAGACACTCAGGAGTCGTATAAAAGAAGTTACATCCTAACTCTTCCACCTGTTCTGTGGACCATGAATTTTGATTATAAAATGGTGTAAATGAAGACGACGATGCTCCTGGGAATGTTTTCTATTTGGAGATTGCCTCTGCTGTGCCCAGACCACACTTAGCTCCAGGGCTGCTGAGGTCTGTGTGACTCTTTGCCTTTGCCGGGGGCTTTTCCCTTTACAACGTGTCCCGGCTCCTCAGACCAGCAGGTTTTTGTGGCACTGTCTCATTTGGCACATTTGCCACCCATGACATGTTTAGGTTCTCTCTGTTGCTCAGCAGAAGGCAGGAGATTGAGCTGAATGCCCACTGATATAATGAGGCATTATGGTAATTTCATGATTTAGTGTAAATTCATGAAATTGTTGTTTAAAGGCTTAAGTAATTAGTTAAAATCTTTTTGATTAATGGTAGCTAGCAGCTTGTATGTATGAATATAGTAGTGCTGAGTGGCTGAATTCCAGGTGAAGTGATTGATGGTGTTCTGGGGGTGCACATATGTTCCTGGGCATGTATAAATTATTGTTAGTCATGCAGTTTCAGTAATGGGATTATTTTGGGTGATATCTTTTCCATTTTAATTCTAGACATTTGGCACTGCCCTGGCTCCCTTTGTAGTTGTTCCCTTGTTCTCTTTCATGTAGCTGTCATACCTCAGGGACAATGACAACGACAGGACGAAGGGAAAGAAAATGTATTTTGATGTCTTGGTGAAAACAGCGATTTAAACAAAAATCTGCATTTTGAACAAGTAAAAGGTCTGCTCTGGCTTTGTTGTGACAAGGCAATTTGGCTTTTAGGTTAATATTTTCACGAGTGCTCTGTGGCACAGATAAAATGGCTTAAATGCCTGTCTCCTGTTTGCGTCGGCTGGAGGTGGTTGTTTTCCCCTGTACGCTCTGGATTCCAGACTCTGAAGTGTTCACACAGCCTGTTCCTGGGGACACGGGCACCAAGAGCACTCAACATGCAGTGAAACTCTTCTTTTTGTCACTAAGGTTTTTTTTTCTTTAGTGTGTTTTTTGTTTAAGGCAGCAAATAGCTAGGTGTGCAGGCCTAGTTCTCTGGGTGCTCCACATAACCTTCTGCACCCCCTGTGTGGTGCGGCTTCATGACCTGGTGTTAGGATATGGCCAGGGTCAAGAGGAGTCTGGCCAAGGCTCCTCTGTGTGGTGCTGGGTGCCATCCTGGCCTTGTGGGGACTTTGGCACGTATTTTGGAACAACTCACGAGGGAAGCCCACCCAGGGGAGGTGTTAGCAGTTCAGCTTTGCCCCTGGTCTCCGACACAATGTCCCATTTGAAGAATTGTCCTGAAGAGCTGAATATGCAACTCTGGTAGCAGTAGCAATGGAGTGCTTAATTTGATTCAATAATACAAGCAGAAAAAATAAGAGCAAGAAAGCCCCATGCTTGTCATCGTTCCCTATGCCTGTGAAGCTCCCCTGGGGTTTTTCAGAGTTCCTTTTAGACAGTTGTTCATGTGTCTGTTGAGAATTTGGCCCTTAGGCCCAGCCTGCTGTGCTGGCATTCAGTGGGCAGGATGGCTGCCTCCCAGCCTGGTCTGAGACATCAGCTCGCTTCCCACGGGGCAGAGAGCCCCCTCAGACCGCGGCCACCTTCAGCCCTCCGTCCTCTCCCTCTGTCACTTGTGCGTTACTGTCACTTCTGCCCCGCTGCGTGTGCAGCACAGCAGCCTCTAGATGCTCCGAGCAGCTCCTGTATGCAGATATGGAGTAGGCTTCCTATCAGAAATCAATATTTCAAATGATGTTTTCCCTGGAAGATTATCATCATTGTGAAATCAAAATATTTTGCACTTCTTGAAAGCTCAAAGAATTTTCTGTGTATGAGCTGACAGGAAACCATAATCAAATTGTCAAGCAATTGCTCCTGCTGTGGCAAAGTGAGAATGTTAGATTACATGTGTCAGCATGTGAAGATAAAGACTGCATAGTGAACAGCACGCCGAAGGCTCGCGAGGAGCTGAGGAGTTTATCGCTGTACACGATCGCCTAGTGCAGACAGTTCTGCTACCTCAGCAGTCCTCAGCTTGCATTAAAAATCTCTATGATCAATAAAGTGTCTCAGTTTTGTCATTTGGCAAAGGCATCTTAAATTTTCCACCAACTCTATCTGGTCAATTAAACTGAAGACTAATTGTTATTCCAAAGGGTTAAGTGATGAAGGATGCTGAATACTAATATGCATATGCTAGTTGTTTACTGACTAATATTATTATCACAACTCTAATCTCTTCAAACAGGCATCTGAATACATGTGGCAGTGATTGTGTAAGAAAAATGGCTCATTTATTCACCATATGCATTGGTTGCTAGTCTGGATTTTTAGGTGTTTAAAGATTTATGTTCAAATTATTTTTTCCCCCTCTGTTTTCCTGTCTTTTTATCTATTCTTCCATAAATGGCTGAGTCTTCCTGCTCTGCCTGCTGGATGGTCCCTGGGAACATCTTGCTGGGGTCTGAGTGTGGGGCTGTGGCCTGGTACCTGCTGACAGCTCTGTCATTCTGTGAACTCAACCTCTCGTTAGGGTCACTCGGGATTAATGACTCATCCCCTCATGAGAGCAGGCCTGGGGAGCATCTGCTGGAGCGCTCCGGTGGCTCCATAGCCCTGTGCTTTGCAGCCGGAGGATCAGGAAGGAGATCTTGGGAGTGAAATACAAAAGGGTTTTAGCCCTGTTATCCAGATTGTCATTCAACCTTATTTAGCTGCAGCACGGAACAGGTGCTTCATGTTAGCCAAATAAATTCAATCATTTTAGAAAAACAGAGCACTTAGCCACTGATCTGCTGCAGCTTTTTTTTTGACCTTGTGACAGCTTGCAATTCAAATTAAAAAAAAATCTAAAGGTAAAAGGCAAATAATATAAAATCGACGCTAGCCCACTAATGATGGGCTGAACTGGTGTCTCACATGGATAAGGTGACTGACAAAGGCCATGCTCTAGATTGCATCGCTTTAGTCAGCAGGACAATATTTGATAGGGTATATTCTTTAGAAACGCACTGGGGGAAATATAATAGAAAAGGAGAGACACCACACGTGTTTAAATTAATGGTGAGAACAGGAGAGGCAAAAAATGGATGAAGCTGTGAGTAGATGTAGGATGATTTAGAAATAGGCCTCTAGTCTCTCCAGGCTAAGGGCCTGGAGCAAGCTTCCAGCAAAACTAGTAAGTGGGAAATCCAACCCGTGTGTCTGCGGCTGAAGGCATCTTCCTCCTGGAAGAGGAGACGGGTTTGCGTTTAAAATGGAATATAGTTGGCTGGTGACATGCTCATGTAATGTGGTGCCCACTGTGGGCAGGTGTAGGCTTGGTGGCCTGGTCCTCGTCCTTCCATCTCATGCATGGTGTTCTATGGTCAGCAGAAGACGCGTCTCCTCAGAGTGTCTTGAGCATTTTGCTGAAGAACATGCTCTGATCTGAGAATGCAGGAAAATGATGACAGTGACTGGGCAGTGGAAAACCTCATAGAATTCGACAAAGCCAAGTGCAAGGTCCTGCACCTGGGGAGGAATAACCCCAGACACCAGTACAGGCTGGGGACCGACCTTCTGGAGAGCAGCTCTGCAGAGAGGGACCTGGGTGTCATGGTGGATGACAAGTTGACCATGAGGCAGCAGTGTGCCCTCGTGGCCAAGAAGGCCAATGGGATCCTGGGGTGCATTGAGAAGAGCATCTCCATCAGGTTGAGGGAGGGGATCCTGCCCCTCTACTCAGCCCTGGTGAGGCCACATCTGGAGTATTGTGTCCAGTTCTGGGCTCCACAGTACAAGAGGGATGTGGAGCTGCTGGAGAGAGTCCAGCGCAGGGCTACAAGGATGATGAGGGGCCTGGAACATCTGCCCTATGAGGAGAGGCTGAGGGAGCTGGGCCTGTTCAGCCTGGAGAAGAGAAGGCTGAGAGGGGACCTGAGCAGTGTCTGTAAGGACCTCAAGGGAGGCAGTGAGGAGGATGGTGCTGGCCTCTTTTCAGTGGTGGCCAGAACTAGAGGAAACAGCCGGAAACTGAAGCACCAAAAGTTCCACAGGAACTTAAGGAAAAATTCCATGACAGTGAGGGTGGCAGAGCACTGGCACAGGCTGCCCAGAGAGGTTGTGGAGTCTCCTTCTCTGGAGATCTTCAAAACCCGCTTGGACGCAGTCCTGTGCCACGTGCTCTAGGTGACCCTGCGTGTGCAGGGGGGTTGGACTAGATGATCTCTAGAGGTCCCTTCCAACCTTAAGCATTCTGTGATTCTATGACAGATGCTGCATGTCCTAAAGGAAGGTTTTTAAGCACAGTGAGAATATCTTTTTGGGGGGAAATCTGTGTTTCTTGAAGTCCACAAGACACTAGTGGTCTGTACCTTTTCTTTGCTAGAAGTCTGCAGGCCTCCTCCTTAGTCCATTAGTATACATTGTCAATCACTCTCTCCTCATCCCAAAGGATTATCAGCTCTATTCCACCAAGCAAATGCCTCCTGTTAGTGAGAATTTGTTGATCATTTTAGCTGACAACTGCAGCAGCTGATGGCTTTCATGTGTCACCTGTGCCTGAGCCAGGAATTCCCATTGGCTGCTTCCTTGGTGCTGCTGCTGCAACAGGAGCTGCAAACAGGCAGGAATTAAGTAATAATTGCTGCTGCCTTAACTCTTTGGTGGAAACCGCTTCCTTGTGGTTTATCCTTGCACAGCTCTCCAAGCTGCTCAGCTAAAAAGACATTTAAAATGTGTTCTGTATTCCTGGGAAGGAGATGCTGCCAAGGGCTATTATGATGATAAAATAAATGACAGCTGCTGTATTTTGCCAACAGCGTGTTGGACTATAACCTTTTCCTTCAGCAGTTTTCACAGCCGCTGTCTCAGCGGCTGCTGGGGATGGTGTTGGGTGAAAAGCCTGAGGTTCCCCAGGCTCCTGCAGTAGCTCCCCCTTCTTTCTGGGGCGCCGTGGATGCACGTCTCTTTCCAAAGTGGGTCTTGCAGAGGATCCTCTCTCATTTTCCCACCTCCTTTGATTTCTTAGGCAGTGAGTGGAGTTTTAGCATTAGAAGAACGTCTTTGTAGAATCACTCAAGGAGGAGTCTTTGTTGTCGTACATCTTAATAATTTATTACGCACTTGATAAGGATAAACAGGCTCAGAGACAGCCCTTTGATGCCAATGCTGTTAATTTTCTGGTAACTGAATTGGTCTTCTGTCATTACAGCTTAAGATCCGTAATTGCAAGATCATCACTTTGGGGAAAGTTACTACTACTTTTTTTTTTTTTAAACTACGAAATGACTGTATTAATCAAATCCTTCAAAATAAAACAAAACTCACACCTTTCCTTACTGATGCAGAAGGTAGAAAAACCTGTAGTGTGTAGGCAGTCTCAGAGCATTTGTAAGGGAGAAGGGAGTTACAATCTCCCTTCTAAAATTAGAAGACAACAGTGTTTTGGAATACAGTTTAGCCATTAGATGTGGGCAGACTAATTCAGTTTAAAACTGAATTAAACTGAATCCATATTTAATATTCAAAAATGATCAAGGTTGGAAAAAGTGTCATAATTATTTTCCCTCACTGCTACAGCCTGGCTGAAAATCCGTTTGTAAAGAGATGAGGCAACCTTAGCTGGGGAGATAAACTACAGAATATTTCAGGGAACTTGAGAAAAGAAACCTGAATCCTCAAGATTAGCCTTTGAGAAGTGTAACCCTTTTTGGAACAGCAGAGGAGAAAAAAGGAAAAGTTCTGGTCTGAAGTGTCCTGCCCAAGTGAAGGAGAAGCCTGCCCTGGGAAGCAGTTTCCCTGTCCCTTTGTAATGCCCAGGAGCACTGATTCCTGCTGCTAAGTCTTCTGGTATGAGGACAGCAGAAAAGGCAGAGCTATAATGGAGGAAATGGGCCCAGGCACAGCTAAGAAAAAAGCTAATTAAAAATGAAGGGGAAGAGGAGTCTGGAAGACTTAATAGTCCTGGAGAACCTTTCAGCCGTAGAACAAAGGGCGTCTTCTGAAAGATTTTCTTAAAAGCATTGTCAACGTAAGTTCCTTTCCTGTAGAGATCGCTTTCTATTCTGGGTATCTGTCATAAAACTGCTGGTCGCTGTATAATTGTAGCTGGCTCATCTTGTCCACCTAGATGTTCTTCTCTTCAAAGTGGTTTTATTTATGTTTCAGTGACATGGTTACCCTATGGATATCCTTTGTGCCGTTTCCAAAGAACTTTTCCCAGCGCTGAACCAGAGCTGTAGTTATCCATTACAAACCAAATACTACGTAGCTTCATAAACAGCATTACTGAAGAGGCACTTTGCATGATTTCAAGTACCCACTTTACTAACACGTGACTATTCTCCAGAGTAATAAGGGCTGTATTTGAGTCTCGGTAATATAATGAACAATTCAAGGGCCAGGGTCCTGCCTCAGTTGCATTAGGATAAGTGTACAGTAACACCATTGAAGTCAGAGAGAGTATTATGGCTTTATATTGGGGCAACAGAGATGAAAATGTGATTTACTGGGTTGCAAATCAGGCCCTTGGAGTCCTAGTATGTAGATTATATTTGCCAAGCACTTATTTCTTCCACTTGGTACTAAGATAGTTAAGAACTTTAGAAAAGTGAGTAAGTGGGAGTTAGTAATTCTTAAAGGCACTCACAATTTTTGTCACTTTACAGTTGTTGTCTTGTTTTTCTGTAACGTTGTCTGAAACTTCCCATCTAATCTGAAAAAAGACATGATGAGAAAGTAGTAATATCTTTTAGCATTTTTATAGTAACAATTATGGCAACTTTAGACACTTGTGTCATGCCAGTCAGTGTTTTAAGGTAACTTGAAAGCATTGTAACAAGATTTTTAAAAAAGTGCTTTTATGCTGATTGTAGCTGACTTAGCAGCAGCAGGAGCCTCAGCTCATTAGCACTGGTGTAGCTGGCCTGTTGCACCAGCTCCACCACCTCATAAATGAAACATGAGAGACTTTCAAAGGAGGCTGAGGAACATAGGACCGGAGCTCCAGCCCAGGATAAATTCTTTTTAGGATGCTTCCTCTTGTATCTGGTGCCTGGAGTCAGTGTCCAGCTCTTTTGGAGGCTCTTTATGGAGTGAGATGACCCCGCTGGTGGAGCGGGAGCCCTTTGGCTGGCTGAGACGTGGAGCTGGGGGTTATTTGTTGCTCTTGCCCCTGTGAGCAAGTGCCTGGCATGGGTTGGTCCAGTCTTCCTACACCTCCCTCTGCCCAGCAGTGTGGTAGGTTTGGTCCCTCTGCTCTGCCAGGGGCAATGAGGTTGCTCCTCAGTCCAGCCTGGATGATGCTAGCAGGGACATCCAGCTCAGGGGTGTGCTCAGGACCTTCCTGGAAGCAAGTTACTCCTGAGCTGAGCTCTTTCTAAGTGAGGAAATCGGAATTAAGGTATAACTGCTGTCCCCAGGAGCACCTCCTGCACAGACACTTGTATCTGAGTTGATGCCTTGTCTTGGCAGGGAGTCCAGGCTCCCTCGGTCCCTCCGTGGACAGAGGGGTTCTGTTGAACCGCAAGGTGCCGGTGCCCAGCTCTGTGCAGGAGCCGGGGAGCGCGATCCGCGGGAGGCTGCTCCCGCACGCTGAGCGAGCAGCCCGTCTCTGAGCCCAGCCTGAACACGTCCTGAACAGCAGAGTGGGAGTGAACAACGTTTAATCTTTGAGTTCGTACCGTGCTCTCCGGAGACATTAGTGGAGGAGTGAACAAAGTACACGATGACACATCCTGTAGCGTGGCACAGAAATGTGCTCCTTTGCTCCGGCACTGCTGCCTGGTACCAGCTATTGACAGGAGCTCCCTCGTAGCTAGGCATGGGGCAAGCGCAGCAGCAAGTGTGGAGCAGGGGCTGTGTGTGACAGCAAGTACAGACCCTTCCTTTCAGCGGCTGACGTGTTTGCTGTTTTTGAAAGTTTGACAGCAATGTTCCCATAAAAATGGGAAGCAGATGCTTCAAATGTTATGTAGACCTGCCCTGTCATCTCCAAACATGTACCCAAGGCTCAGGTTTCCCAGTGAACTTGGGAGGTTTCTGTAGATTGGCAGCTGTAAATACAGCTCTACAAGCGAAATATTCTTTAAAAATCAATGAGACATTATAATTTATGTTGCGTATCCCTAGAATTATGTGCAATTACTCAAGGTGAAGGTGCTCTCTGCAGGAAACATTGATATGCAATGTTAGGAATATGCTCTTGTAGTACAGCAGTAGCAATCTGCTGCTGGCTTTCGTGTAGCTTCTAGTGCAAAAAGGTAGCAAAAAGATGCCTAGAGGGTCTGTTTCGCCAATCCTTGCCCTGAATGACGGGTCAGTCTACACCATATAGAACAACACAAGGTAAAAATCCTTGATGCAGTTTCAAACCTAGCAGGCCGCCCACACCAGGCAGGGTATTGCCATGTAGCAATGTGTCTCAAAATCCAAGTAGATCCCACTTGGTGTTGTACACGTACGTGGTGTCCAGCTTCAGAGATAGCTTAGTTGTCATGTTGATCTGCCTTTGGTGTTGGCATGGATGACTCCTGGGGGCTCTGTGGATACCCAGCGATGTTCTCTGAGCTTGCATAGGCGTCCCTGTGAGTTGAGAGTGTGGGCAGCCTTAATGCCTGCAGTATGCACTTCCTAGCAGAGTTCAGTAACCATTAATAGCTTCTCCTTTACAGCCCATTTGCTCTACATGAGGGCTTTGATACCATTTCACAGGGCCTATTATGAAGTGGCCTGACAAAAATACCAGCTCTTGGGGGATCCTTATACACAGCATGCTGAATTATCTGCATGGAAGGCTGATAGCTTTGCTAGTTAATCGGGCATTTCACTCAAAAATATAATAGTATTTTTGGCATCTCCAAATATAAAGTAGAACTTAGTGTGGTAGCAAACATTCTGTTATCTAAAATGTTACATGTAATACACGTCTCTGTTACTATTTGGATAATTCAGAGTGTCAGTGCTCATCAGCGCTGAGATATGTGAGCATTTAAGCAATTTTGCCACGAGATGCAGATAGAGCCGCACGTTTGTGCCAGCCAACACCACGTGCCCTTTTCTGGGTCGGAGCTGGTGCTGCCCCGGTGGCAGATGCTGGGCTCTGGGCTGGGCAGAGTCACGATGACGGGGTGAGCGCGTGGCGAGAGCCTGGGAGGTGCTTGTGTAACCACATGGAAGTGACCCAGCCGTTCCCAGCACGGGAACGGGCTCCCCGTTGGATGGGGGCCCACACGATGTCGCCTGGGCTGTACCTCTTCGTTTATCCTACACAGTCCAGTAACGGGTGCCTCTGTCCTCCTTGTATTTCCTCTTTCCCTCAGAATAACTTGTACCGTTAGGGTTGGTGTATGCTCTTAGCCATAGATCCTACTAATGTATCTTCATAGATGTGAACCCATCCTACAGCCAGCAGTAGGTTAGGGCCTGATTTCAGCTGGGGCCTAAGGCAGAAATACAGCAATACAAATGAGTTCTTTCATATTACATCAGCTGTAGCAGCACGTAACCCATTCTAGAAGGGTGGGTTTAAAAGCCTAACTACGTTTAAATACAAATACATTTACAAATACAGTATACATTTGCAAATACATTTAAATACAAATACATTTAAATTTAAAAGCCTGAATACGTTTAGGCTTTTGTGAATATTATTAATCTGTTAACACACTATGACAAATCTCTTTGGTAGCTTTCTCATTGTTCTTTGTTTTATGTTGAAAGCATGTATGGTTCCCACAACAAATAATAGTTCTCGTGACTAAGTGCTGGGAGAAACTGCTGTCTGCGGAACAGTTTTCACTGAAGTCAGTGCTGATTTTACACCTCTTCACTAGCTCTAATTCTAGGAATATAAGAAACTATTGCTTATAGATAGCTTATACTTGAGAGCTTTTTCCAACTTCTTCCATTCCTTGGCTTTACTTCCTGCTAAAGTTGATTAAGATCTAGTCAAATCTTCCCTTCTGGGTCGATGGGTCAGGAGGTTGCAGCAGAATCCAGCGTGTCTCCTCACTGTGGTGTGCTTTTACCTACCTTACCATGCTCAGTTTAGTTTGCCACTATATCTGTAACATCAATAAATAAACCCCCCTCCACAAGGAGATCCTGTAAGAGCACAAGCCCGTGCCCTTTGCAAGCTAATAGCCGGGCTGGTGTCCTGGTGTCCCGCTGGCCGCGCGGGCGCTCGCGGTTGATGCTCGTGTGCCCTTTGCCCGCTCTGTGCGGTTGCTTTGGGCCGTGAACAGGCTGTAAAACACCCGGTGGTATTTCTGCTGGAGGACGTTCCATCCATATCCATCTATCTGTGGAAGGGGCTATTATTGATGATACATGTTAGCCATTCTTATAAATAATTTGTGGGTTTTTTTATAGCACTGCTTTGGCTCATTGGAAGTAATAGTGTAGTTCAGATAGGTACTTTCAAGACTTCTATGTGTAATCTTCCAAAACATTTAATTTCACGTTGTGGGTTCTCATAATTATGTTGATGGGCGCTTTAGTTGTCAAGCATCACATGTGGCTTATGCCGTGCATAACTTTTCACTGCCCTGTGGAATAGCTTGTTGTCTATAGCCAGTATGGTAAAAATCCTGCTGCCTTCTGACCTGCAGCAGGTTAAACGCTGTCGAGTGCTCTGCTGGCATAGCTGCTTCGGCTTCGCTGGATTTAGTGTCCTGGAAAATACCATCCGCTTCACACAGATGTACATTAAAATGATCACACTTTGTCTAAGGATATTCATTAACCTAGGGAATATCATAAAAGGTGAATCTTTAAATATCCGGAGAAGGGGAAAGAGTGACATCTGTCTGGTAAGTAATTATTCATTCCTCTTAATGCCTGGGGATCAGAGATTGTCACCTGGCTTAACCCGTGACAACCTGCAGCCCGTTAGAGTTGTGGGGTATAGAGGGTCTCTCTTAGAGACCTCCTTCCCTCGTGCCCTGTGTCCGCAGTGTGTAACACACATCACTCGCCTCTCAGCCACGCAGAGCTGCTCTGGGCCTCACTGAAAGTCCAGGTTATCTGCGAGTTATAATATCAGCCTTTCCTGCTCTGTGAATAGTTGTTGCAGGCAGGAAAATAGAAATAATGTTACTCCCTATTTCTGTAGTCCCCTACTTTGAAAGAAGGAATGAGAGAGGGATAGCTGTAAGTTCATGTGTATCTGTCCTTAAACAAGAAAGAGTGGCTGTAGTGTATTTTACTTAGTATACCTAGTACTGCTAACATCTGAACTTTCCTCTCAGAAGTTACAGAACTTTGAATGTGTGTAATGACTTTCGCAAACATTGTTCAGTATTAGCTTTGCTTTACACACAGGATTAGGAAAGACTGGTTACTTTGACTACTTTAGCTTCTAGTGTTTGGTTACCTTAGCTGTGCAGCAAGTGAATGAAAAAATAATCATATGAGGTCATTTCAGAAAGAGAATGAAAAAAAAAAAACACAAACAAAATACCAATGGAAACAGAAATAAGCATTTCTGAGTGAGAAACAAACCCACGACTTCATTTATGATCAGGTTAGGAGTTGTGAGCATTTAGTCCCAAGCAGTGCCTTGCTGCCTACAGTGTTTGGTTCCAGACATGCAGCATGTGCTTTCTCTGCCATTGCCATACGCTTACGTTCAATATCCCCCAAAGCACTTCTGGAATCCTTTATCATTTTGTCCAGTAATGGTGAACCTCCTTTTCAAGGATATCACCTTGAAATCTTGATTTCTTCTTGCATTTCAAGCTTTTCACTTCTAAGTGGTTACAACTGAGTTGCAAACATCTGCGGTGGCATTTTATAACATGTTTTGTATCACTTATAGTGTTATTTTAGTGGGGTAAGAATAAAATAGCCATTCCTTCTAGCATACAAAAATCTCTCAATTAAGTTAAGCTTCAACTTAACCAGTTTTGACAATGCTGGAAGTTTCTTGGGGGAATGTGTTCCATACTTACTGTCAGGGATCTTGTGTGCAATTTTTGGATGTGACAATCTGCAGCCCTTCCCTCCCTGGGGAGCGGGCTTGTTGGGTGAGGAGATGCGCGAGCACCTGCAGCAGCACTGAGTACATCTCATTCAGAATCAGCAGCCAGGGTCATTGGGGGCCATGCATGCTATTTGCTCAGGTGCTTCAGCATCAGGAAGGATCTTGAACTTCTTTTCTCTCATTTTGGCACTCTCCAGGTGGAGACTTGTGGCTGAATCAGTCTAAGCTCACTTGCAGAAAATGTTCATACATAGTTGCTGCATGAGCCTGGACTGACAGCCTGCAGTCTGTTAAGGAAGGGCAATATAGAACCAGAAGGTTTCTAGTGTCAGTAATTTGCAAAAAGGCCCATATGGGTGCATTCATAGTGGAAAGCGGACTTTAACAAGGCATGCCCTATTACAGATCAGTGAGATACTGGAAAAAGAGCCAGAGCGTAATGGTGGCAATGGGGAAGCATAAGCCAGGTCTCAGCTGTGGCCCTAGGCAGTCTGGCCTCAGCTTGCAGCCCATGAGAGCAGCTGCAGGGCAGCACGACAGGTTCCAAGCCTGATCTGGGCTGCTTCCTCGGCCATGGGGTGGTGGCTGCATCGGGTCCCCCTGGTCAAACGGGAGCCTCCTGCTCGACGGCAGCCCCGCTCTGCGGCGGGGAGTCTGGGCCCGTGTCCCGAATACCTGAAACGTTCTCAGCAGCCTCGTGAAAGTCTTGCTCCTTTTACCAGCTGCCTCAGGCAACAAGAAGAATCTGGGGCTGAAGCCAGAGACAAAACTTCCTGCGAGATGGTTTGTTTTCAACCAGCATCCCTTGGTTGTATAATGTTATGGATTGGGGCAATGAGGAGAGGCTTGGGAGCAACAGTTAGGCAGGATAAGAGGGAAATAAAACCAGGGCTGTAATAACGGAGGAGAAAGAGCAGTCGCTTGGGAGCCTGAGTCACCGCATGGCTCAGCAAGCCCTAAGCAGCCAGCACCCAACACGGGGCAGTGAGGAGGTACAGCGAGCAAGGACAGGCCAGCCTTGGGCTTAGAGATTGCTCTAGATCATACAGGACTGCTTGATTTAACTAGACTGTGCAGTATTGGATGACTGGTGGAAATGGGAGACTCAGTCTGTGAAGAGCAAATGCAGAGGAATGCTCAGGTCCAAGGAGCTGTATGCTTTGCTTGGAGTGCGTGCTTGGCTCTCCCTGAGCAGCTTAGGTCTCACATAACCATTTAAATGCTTTTCTGCGTTGGACGCTAATGCTCTCCAGCTACCTGCAGATAAGAGTTCAAAAAAATGCATTTTATAATGTCAAAATATTTTAAATAGAAATAAAATTGTGGTGCAGGACACTGCTTTCCCAGGTATTAAGGAAAGGCCAATGACTCCTCACTTCTAGGCACTGAGTGGGGGGAATTTCATGAACTCAGGTGATGGATGAAAAATGGATGAAAAATAAATGTGTGTTCCTTGACTGCATGGGGGAATTTTAGCTACTTCCTTTGCTTTTTATAAATAGAGATATCTGACCAGTCTGGAAAGCAACAGGTCAGATCCCTAGCTAGTTAAGGTCAGCCAAAATACTGCCTTCTGCTGGCCTAAATTTCCCTTCATAATTGAATGTGTAACAATGTCTGAGGCTTCTGTCTTGGACTGTCAATAATAAGTTTTTCTAACCCTCTAGAAGATGCTATTCTTAGTTATTGTAGCACAGTCTAAAAGATCTTATATGTAAATGGAATTTGACATTGAATTGGAAAATCTGTTAATTCTCAATGACAATAATGAAAGAAAAAGTAGGTTGTTCTTGGTTAACATCTTATCGCAAGGTGCTGTAAAACTCTTTAAACTTTTTTAGAGAGGAAGTCTCAGACCAGAATAACTGGCCTTCCATGACTCTTTTTCTCTATGCAACATTCAATAGCAAGAGAACTTTGGCTGAAATCAGCACAAAAAATTATTAGATTTTTGTCAACCAAGGGAGAGTGCCTGCCAGAAATATTTAAAGCAGATATTGATTGAGATACTGGCTTACAGTCTTGTCAGCTAGATGGCTTTTATACTGAGCGGAGAAAGCCAAAAGGCTAAATTCTCCAAAGAGAAGGGTGTTCAAAAACCTGCCCAGCCTCATGACCCAGGGGTGGTCTCCTCAGAGCACTTCTGAGCAAAACAGTCTATTATTGATTCAACAGGCTTTTTCGCTTTCCTTGTCTTTAGTTTCCTCTCTGTCCTTCAGTTGAGTCATTTGGGGCTTTTCAGGAAATCTGAAAGAGGAAGTATCTGATCTTTTGCTTTGCAATTTCTATTATCTGCAGACAAAATACCTCATTGCGGTGCTACAGAGGCTTAGAACAGGGTAGTAACTTCAGGGTGAAGAACGCAGAGAGCATCGTATATAAAGTGTGCACAGATGTGAGGGGTGTGTGAAATAACGTTCTCGCATGGTTTAAGAAGCTGCCAAGGCCACTGCCGAGGCTGAAATTCTGAGAAGGCAGGAGCTGAGTGACGGAGGTGGCAGGCTGAGGACATAGCAGGGCCTGAGGCTCGAGGGCCCTTTGGGGCTGGTCCGTGAGGCGGCGGGCAGGAGGGCTGTCTCCTTCCAGGAGTTCCTACTCCTGCCGGCCTCGAGCAGAAGGCTGCGTTTTCACCTAGGCTAAACTGTCCTGGCTCCTTCTGAAAGCCGTGGGCTAGGCCAGGTCATACCAGCTGTGAATCCAAGTCTGTTTTTATGAGGACAAAGGAGATGGGTATGGCTGCTGCTATCGCATGGAGCTGGAGTTTTAGTTGAGTTTTAAGGTTGTCTGGTACTGTCCACCAATGACCTGGTTTCTGCTCTAAGAAGTGTCATTTGATGTTTACAGACCTCCCCGCCCTTTTTTTTTCTTTGTGTAAGAAACAAAAATGTTGCAAATCAAAGGTTGAAACACTTCGTGGGTATTTCCTCCCCATTTCTGTGTGCATGCTCTCTCTGCTGGTTTCTAATTCAGCTCTTCAGAAAGAGAAGTGCTGGTCATGGGGTATTTAAGTAAATAAAAATTGGAAGAGGGGGTGAATCTGTGCAGCTGAGTTTAGGTTATAAATAAGTCTGATCATATCCAGAATAAGGGTATCAATTGCAGCATTTAAAAGCACAGAGCTTATATGTACCTGTTAGCGTTGGGCTCAGGAGAGAAGACATGATATTTTGTTTAGTGTTTGCTGCATTCAGCCATTTGCTGTGTTATCAGCTTCCTTCCTTCTGTTTTGGTTGAAATGCTTCTATTTTTAATACAGGATCCTGGAGCAGCAATACGCAACCTCATTTTAGTTTGTGGGATTACAAATACTTGAATTGTAGCAGTAGATGGTCCCATGTGTTTGGCTCTGACATGCTTAGGGATATGATCCACAGCCTAAAGAACTTACAACGCAGGATAAATAGTGTGTTTGGATCCAATCCATAGGGATAAAAGTCTCGGTTTACATAGTGCAGCACAGAGGAAGGATCCCTGATCTTCCTTACGCTGCCACAGTGCTTGCTGACCCCTTGGAAGGGGAGTGCAGGCCGTGCGGGAAGCTCTGCAGAATGGCTCCCTGGATGCAATATAGCGAGTCAATTATATATATTCATTTCTTTTTTGGTGATTTGCTACTGGCTCCTTATTGATCGCTGATGAAAAAGTATTACGGAAAGAAATTTATGTGCCTGTAAGCTTGATGGCAATGGTGATGAACAGGATTTGCATGCAGGGAGAGCTACCACTTATGTTCCCAGCAGAAAAGGGCGATATTGCTCCAGCTGATTGCAAGGGAGAAATGACGTGCCCTGTCTCGGAGACGCAGGTGTTTTGGGGTACGTACGTGTCGGTACCAGTGTGCAGGTAGTACGGGGGCTTTGCAGGTGGTGCTTGTGCCCCCAGAGCAGAGGAGGCAGGAAGGTCGAGCGAGACCTTTCCCCAAAACCAAGGCAATGGGACACAGCCCGTGCTGACTCCCTGCGGCCACTGCTTCATGTTTTCAAGTAAGTCATAAAAACTGGTGACTTATAATAACCTTGTGATCCATCCTCAAGGTGTTAATCATCCTCACAGTACATTAAACAGTCGGTTTTATCTGCGCATCAATCTTTCACAAAATGATGGGAAAAACAACATCATAGTAAGACAGCCCAGCATAATAATTAATATGCAGTATTAAATCTCTCATAAGCAAAGAGTAAGGAAAAGAAAGCTCAGTCATTATGTTGGATTTAATTTGCCGAGGGAAGCAGCCTTCACACCTGAGCCACAGTCACAGCTTGGTTTTCTCTCAATTAAATCCATGCTTGTCTAAAGCAATGAGGGTTTGGAGGACAAGATCAGGGCACATGCTAATGAAATTCCCTGCAGTACAAGGGCATTAGGCAGAAACTATTACAAGGCAGGAACTACATAATCTGTATTTAGAATTCTTTCTAAAGCAATGAATGTAAGATCCTGGTGAATATTAAATAAAGACAATATTATTAATAACCCAAAGTGTTGTGTCAGAGTAAGGTACTGCTATGCTCTCAGAAGTCTTTCTGATAGATTTAAGCAGTTAAAATCAAGAATGCTTACACTTAAGCATGTATTTGCTCATAAAATCTGTGTATCTTTAAACTATAAGACTTAAAATATGTGTATTTTTGGGTGACAGTATCACATAGAAACACCTATATCATAAGATATTTATTTTTTATTCCTACCATTTTGAAATCCAGTGTAATGATAACAAAGAGTTGATATTTCCTCTTACCCAGATCCATTTTGGATTTTTCCCTTCATATACTATGTCTTGCGCTGAATCAAACCATGGTACCATGAACTACAGCACTACTGTTCTAGTTTTGAAGTACATGAAGTAGTTCATATCGACAAAAACACAGTACAATAAAATAACCATAACTGATCAGGGATAGGCCAGCCCATTTGAATAATTTATTTCTGTGGGAACCACTGAATTAAAAGTACTACAGATGAGAAAGAGGACGTAAGAAGTCAATTACTTCTCTTCTCTCCCTTGCTAATTTGAGCTTTTGCTTGAGCTTGCCTAGTTTTAAATGCCTTGGACGACCTACTTACCTCTGCTGGATATTTTTCCAGATATTCAGCTATTTTTATCTTAATTTGATCCAACTTGTGTCATGTATGTCACATTTGTGTCACTGCAATTCTTCTCCTCTCCTGGAGTTTATATGTGTGACAAAAACCCCTTATCTGCTCCCAGTCATCAGGCTCCTGTGCATAAGCTCTGAACTTTCAAAATAATGAACTCGATTTGAAACAGGAAGCAGAGACCTTAAGAAAGGATTAAAAAAAGAGCTGTATTTTGATGGCTACTTTATGCCTGTGTCTCAAACACACTGATGTCCTCCTGTCAAGAGCTGTGATTAGCTGTGCTATTCACAGCACTGATATTTTAGTCTTTCAGGACAACTTTCCTACTAGTAATTTATTGTTTGGTTTGGTTTTGCTGCTTGTTTTGGGGCACTTTCCAGTCAGCCTTTTGGCTTTCTAAGCATGTCTGTTTGTGTAGCATGACTGAAATGAGCAAGAAATGAACCATCAACTCTGTGCTTTGTTATTTGTGTATGCAGCAAAAAAAATAGCAGTAGCCTTTTCAATACCATATCCTATGAAAGATGCAGTCTTAACACCCCCCCTTCCCTTTTCTTCCATCCATGCTCTTGCTTGGAAGTACCACTTCCCATACTTGCCTTGCACTGACTGTTCTGGTTTCTCCTTCCTTTTACTGTTTTAAGTGTCCAGTTGTAACCTCACCATTGAAAATTCACAGTGGCAGAGGAAAAGAGAAAACTAGAAGTTCCTCAGTGTGTGATACAAACAATCCAGCATCAGCATAGTTATACAGCCAACGGCATCTTTGGGATGCCCTGTTTCCATGCTGCTTTCAGGGAATTGCCTTGAGTTTCCCAGCAGGATTTGGTTATTTTAGCACTATCCAGGCTCTTGGGAATTCTGGGCTTGATGAGCATATGAATAGCCCATATGTAATTCTGCAGGTTTCAACAGAGTCAAAAAGACAACTCGCAAAAAATGAAGAGAATATATTAAAAATCCAAATGATGCAAAACTTCTAATTTAACTGCATTTAATAATTATATTTAGTAGTAAAGCACCAAATAACCCTTTCCAGCCAAACTGCCTAAAAGACTTAGGGATGTAGCCTCTCTAAGTCAGAAAATGAAAGATGAAAAATGAGTGGCAATGAAAGGGATATTGCTGTTCTGTGCAAAAAGTAATAATGCTAATTAAAAAAAAAACTTGTCTTACCGAGTGCTAAAAATGATTTTAGAAAGAGAAGGATGGTGCAGTGTGATACTAAGGCAAGCTAAGAGAATGATTGGACCTTTAAGCAGTGCTAGAGGTCACAGCAAGTGAATTAAAAGTGACTCAATAACATGACAATATGAAATGTTAAATATTTCCATGTTAGAATTTAACATGAAAATAGCTGACATGATTTTGTTGTATTCAGTCTTCCCCTTGAGATGCAGATGTATTGTGATAAATCATTATTCATTAATTCATTCTGATCACAATTGCCCTTGAGGAGATACAAGAGAAGGAAACAGAGACGCCTTATAACTACCCAGATTTAGTGCTCATTAGCAGCACCAAAGCCAGGCAGGCACCTTGGGGTCCCAAAACAGCGCTGGGAATAAAGAACCGGTAGGGAATAGTGCTGCGGGAGCGGGAATGGGTGCATAAATGAGGGAAGAAAACCAAGAGCCTTCTGAAGCAACAGGAGCTTCAATGCATTATTGAAGGATCTTCTGAAGGAGACCATAGTGCAATGGTCTATATTACAATGTCTTTAAGATATATAAGAACTCTCTAGATACAATAAGAAAGTGGAGAATTTTGTTAATAACCGGGAAACGTAAATTAATTTCCACAAAGGGAGTCATCGAATCTTTTTCTTTAAAATTTAAAGCATGAATGAATATAGCTTATTTTTGTTGATGAAGTAAACAAAATACCTGGTATGTTCACAGGTGTTTTTTTGTATTCAAAATGAAGTTCAGACTTCTGGGGTAGAGAGGCTTTGGAGAAGGTAAAAACAAAAGCCAAACCTTAAAGATTTGAAAGTAAAGGAAGCTTCCACCCCCATGGGACTGCAAGGACTGCGATCCTCAGGCCCTTTTCCTTTTGGAAATGATATCAAAAAAAAAGGGATGTCAAACCCTCTTCCCTTAAAAACAAGGGGACTAGATGGTCAGCACTGCATGCTGATGTGGTGGAAACCTTGAGAAGGTAATGGAAATATGTAGCTGAGAATCTATAACAATAGATTATTTCTATCTGGATATAATTATAATAATATATAAGCTGATAGTCGTGATAAGCTGATGTGTGCCTTGGCTTCTGTAGGACTAATAGGCCTGTGCAGGACAGGGTGCTTGTGGTGTGGCTATATGGAAAAGGCATTGCCCAACCAGGACCTGCTCGTGTTGTAATAAAAAGAAAAATCACAATTTTTCATGTCTTTGGGTGTAGTCATCTGAATTTCAAGTTATTTATACCAAGTCCATTTTCTATTGAAAATAAGTATACTCTTTTACAAAGATTTTTAAGTCACTTGAAATTTTTCACCTTTTAAATAACCAGAATAACCAGCCAGACTGATATTAGCAATTCTTGTCCTAAGAATAGTGCTGCTTCCTCGTGTTTGGAGCCAAAATCATGCAGACCCCAGGCACTTGGCATCCAAAAAGTATGGAAGGATTTGCCTTCCTAAATTCTAGAAATGAGAGAAAATCAAACCAATTGTGAAGTATATGTTAGTTACTGAATACAGATGATGCAGTGCCATATCTAGTGGTTTGGCCCAAATCCAGTAAAATCTTATTTTATCCAGATTTTTACTCTATACTTGCTAAATTAATCTCTGTGACAACCACCAACTGCAAGGAGCGCTAGAAGCAGTGCATGGGGGAGGCATGCTACAACATATGCTCCAGTTCTGCCCTTGAATAGGACAGTTCTGAAAACAAATTATATAATGTGTTGACAGAAAACTCTAATCCCTGAGGTAAATTTGGAAAAAAAATATTCTCTAAGAATCATTTGACAGATCTTTTGGGAGCATGGATATTTGGTAAGAATGGGATAGGGATATATGAGGTATATTCAAATCTACCCAATTTTCTTTCAAAGACTAGAAATGACCACAGTTTATGGTGGATATAGGAGAGAGACTACAATATTTGCTTATTTTTAGAGTAATGAGAGAGCACTGCTCAGCTGCCAAGTGTTCATTCTCGAGCCTGTGTCTAGAGAAAATGGTCCAATTTTGCTGAGTCCTGTGGAGAATTTGGTCAAATTTTCAGCTGAGCTGATAACAGTCCAGAATAGCAGTTTCCAGCAGCAAGGGCTGCTGGGCTGGTGCAGCAATAACTGGCACAGGAACCTGACTCAGTGACATGTTATTGCTAAGTGGTGTCTCCTTTATAAACGGCAGATATTAAACTTAAGGTTTCTTAACTGATGCAGGTTGGAGGAGAGTGTGACACTCAGGGCATGCCTGATGCTTGACAGCTGTTTTTCAAGTTTTCTTATTTTAGCATGCTTTAAAGACATGGCAGTTTCAACAAAAAAGGCACAATACTATTATGTAGGTGTTAGCTACATTCCAAAGGAAAACAGATAGCCCTTTTTGTTTTATAGCCATTTTTCGCAATAAAAGCACTTTGGTGTTTACAATGCACACTATTCAACTGTTGTATGGTACATAAGCAACCTTAGCAAATGCAAGGTTTACAGTGAACCTAGGGAAAAGTTTACCTATAGGGAAATCCCTTTCCTTTGTTGGCAACTGCTGGTCATTTACAGGAAAGGCAGCAGCAGCGGGGACGTTTGCTGAAGTCAACGGGAAGCCCTCTCTGATGCACAGGGTGTTTGGAGAGCTAAAAGCTTGGGGAAAATCATCTCTAGCCTGAATTCCTCCATTTGCTGTGTCTCTCCCTTTTTCATAGTAAGCTGTCTCACATTATGTAATAAAAAAGAGAGAAAATGTGACTTTTTTAATTATTCATTGTAGAAGAGAGGGTTATGATGGCCAAATTCGGATTCCTGCACCCTTTGAATAGAGGAAGGTCTCGCCAATTTTGTGGTCGAAATTTTGTATTTTCTATACTTGCAAACTCTGCATTTTTTATGATGTGGACAGTTGAGCTTATTTTTTTTTTAAAGCTGGAGCTATTACTTTGTTAGACATTGTTTTGTCTCATTGGAACCAACTCTGACACTTCAGATATAACCCAGCTTTGAAAGGAAAGTGAACTGAGAAGGATTTCTTCACAAATCCAGCCTGTGTCATATCAGAAATATTAAAATACCAAGGGAAATGGTTCCATCTTGCACAGGTCAGCAAGAGAGATGTGGCTTACGTCTATTGAAGTTATTATTTTACTAAAATGCTTTTTTAAAGAAGGGGAAGTGGAACAAGAGAGCAAGACAATGCTGGCTGTAGCCTATTTTACAGAATAATCATGAGGACATTTTATGGCTCCTTTTATTAACTGTAACTTCCTTGTGAAATACTAAAACGATTAAATTAACCCCTCCAGACAGTTTTAAGAGAAAAACATTATAACTGGTGATGGTTTATACTTGCAGGCTGGCTTTTCCTTTCTACATTATCCCTTGTGGCATGGGCAGCCTCCAGCTTTGACAGCTTTGGCCTTCGTCAGGCGGTCGGAAGTCTTCCTCATTTTTAGTTTGGCATGAGCCGCCTTAGGTTTCTTATTTAATGCTTTCCTAACCTTAGTGCGGTAGGAACATCTGCTCCACTGGCAACCGTTCTGCTCCAGCTAAGAGGCCAGGATGCTGCTACTGTCAGTGCTGGCCACAGACCAGCCCCCAGGGGCTATTTCAAGAGCTATGAAGTGGTCACACCTTGTCCCTTGACAGCACGTGGCCATGGCCCTATGCAAAGCAGGAGCGTGAGGTGGTGGTGGTGGCCGTGCTCTGCTGTGATGATCCCCCAGCTGCCCTGGTGGGGACAGCAAGATGGTTTGTCACAGCATCTTTCTGCTCCAAGTGATTTATTTTGTATTTTTGTGTCAAGTTTTGAAACTTTTTTGGGCAGTTCGTTAACTTTTTTGGTTTCTTTTTTTGTGTTCTTTCCTACAACGTGTTTCCACTCTGCCTTGGTGAGGTCTTCTATGACACTCATTTGCTCTTGGCAGGGAAAGCTGCCCGTGTGCAAGCTCAGGGCGAGTCACAGGCTGCCTTGGGGGCAGCGCAGTGGGTGAGGTTGCAGCATGACACTGTCGTGCTCAGAATTATGGTCCCTCTGCCAGCTTCGACAGAAAACGGAGGTACTTGTGAGCAATAGCGACTCTTTATTCTACTCACACACGTTATTCTATTGATTTCCAGTGCTAGAATCCTGTTTTATTGAAGGTATCCTCCCCACCAACTGCAAAATGTCAACACAGTTTACAAGATATTGCATCTTTTCCATCACTGAATTCTATTCAATTAAATGTATGACACCAGCAAACATTAAAACTCCAGAGCCTGCCGGATGAAATAAAGCAGTGCAGGATTTTTTTGTTGTCTTTTTTTCTGTTCAAAGTCTTCATTTGGATGAGGTAGGTTAAGACAACTGTCACTGACAGCCAGCTTTGTTCAGCAGCTGAAAATAACTGTAGGGCTACTGTGTATCATTCACGTTTTAGACCAAGTCCATCTTTAACTATTTAAGATGTAATTCAGAGATGCTTTCCTGAAGGCCATCCCCCCCAAAAGATGCCTTCTCCTGCCCTTGGGGAGCCCTCCTTGGTGCAGGAGAGAACAGATGTTCAACCCACGGAGCGTGGAGTCCTAGTTTCTAGTGCTCTGTGCCAGTTTGGATGAAGCTGGCTCCACAACATAGATTTGAAAGGATTGCAAAGCCAGTGACTCAGAACTGCTGATTTGGGGTCAGGTTGGATCAGCCCACAAGAACTTCAGAGCAACAAATATGCTTCATCTGACCTGCTTGAAAAGATCAGCTCTAAAAAGGTGGTTGAAATATGGCAAATGAGGGAAAAAATGAGCTAAGACTCTGACCTCAGCTAGGTTTTTTCAGTGCTTTTTCACTGAAATCAGTTCACTTTATACAATAGGTCAAAGGTGCTACATAGTCTCTCCAAAAAAACTCTTGAATTTTAACCTTTTTCTACTCTATCCTGATGCTAGTCATTAGCTTTCATTCCTACCTTGCATACTTAATTCTACTGCCAAACAAGGCATCCATTTTTGACTTGAATTACTCTGTATCACAAAATTCAATTTCCTTGGTCAGGCTGTATGAGTAGCTTAGACAAATAACACAGTAATCTTGTTTTATGAGCACTGTGATCAGTGTTTTATCACGCCACACTTGATAGTGATGATGAAGACCAGGGCATGTGAATATCTATTGAAAAGGGTTCAAGTTGCACATACAAGCGATACATTTTCAAGTGACTGTAGGACACTAGGACCAGCTTTCTCTTCCTGGATGCTGAAGAGAGATTTGTCCTGCTAGAGCTGCTAGCTAAGGTACAAAAAGAAAGGGCCTCTTTTTTATATATGATCTCTTTGGAGTCTTCAACATTTTGAGATTCTGTGCAAACAGTTTAACCAAGCAGCTATTACCTGTGTCAGGTTGGGAGGCCAGTGTTCTGCTTGCATTTTGCAGGCTTTGCCTCTTCCCATACATCCTAATATCCCATTTATGGTGGGTTTTTTTTGCCTCCTTGTCAGTGCAGAAGCTTCTCTTTGTGGCTTCTGAACTCTGTCCTATTTTTAAAATGATTCTCTCAATTTAATTGTCAAGTTTACTTCAAATGCTAATCCTGCTTGTCAACATACCTACCGTCCCTCTCAAGTCTGTGACACTTATCTGGTTAATTTTGCATCAATCTGGTAATTTCACCTGCATCCCATTTCTCAAGCTTTGTTACGAGAATGCCCTGAAAAACTGTGTCAAAAGCTCTGCTGAGGGGAAGGTACATGACACTTACTCCTTCTTTCTTACTCCCACAGTCTGTCTTGAGGGGAAACTGGACTGGTTTGGCATTTGTTCGACAAGTGCATGCAAGCTACTGTTAATCTCCTTGTTACCATGCAAGCACTCAGAAATACTTTGATTTCTATGTTCTAGGTTCTTATTGCATATAGAAGTTAGGCCAAATGGTCTAAAATTGTGCAGTTTCTTTTCCTTGCTTGTAAACAAACCCACTAAGAGGGAGGGTCTCCTAATTATATGCTTTATGATATGGCAGAAAAGACTGCAAGCTTGGACTGGGGCTATTATGAAAATTACTTGTTTCAGCAAGTTTGAATCGTTTAATTTTAATGCTATCATTTTAATGTTCCTACTGTATGAATATAACAAGGCACACAAGACTAAGATATCCTAACTCTTACTTTCCAAGCATTTTATATTTGTTTAATGCAGAAAAGGAAGGCTGGAGGAAGAAGACCTATTTATTTCCAGAAAATAAGAGGCTAAGAAAAAGGGAGTAATTGCCTTAATTTTAAGAAAACATGGTTTAGATTTAATAAAAATGTGTTAATTATATAGATTTTTAAGAACAAAAAAAGGCTGTCTTTGAAATGCCCTTTCTGGCAGAACTAATTATAGGTTAGACAAATGTCTTGCTCTGATGGTACAGTCTTTGACCTGGTCTCTGTTATGGGGCATAAATGCTTAAGGCTTATTTAAGTTTTTGATTGTTTTTGAGATAAAATTTCAAAGTGATGGCATCTAAATGAAATGTTTTGAAAAACTCAGGTGAAATGGATCTGATATGTTCTTGCTAAAGAATAGAAGCCATAACCTTTGATTAAGCATGGTTAAAATTTGGATAAAATTTCAGCTCAGACTGTCTACTTATGATAAAATTTATAAAGATGGCCTAGTAAAATGTGCCTACTTTCTGAAGAGGAAACTGGAGGCCATGCGACTCCCTAGCTCATTTCTGACCTTATTTACTGCAGCTCTCTAGCTGTGCTGCTCTACCCTGCATTGGAGTTGCTGTTTTTGCTTTTCAAAAAAGAAAAAAAAAAAAAAGTCCAACAAACAAACAAAACAAAATAACCCGACAGAAGCCAGTGGGTTACCAGTCTATGCAAGGAAAATGCTTGTAAGCTCCATCCACAGTGTAGGCTGTGTTAGTAATTCTTTAACAGATACAGAATTTCAGCCTGCAGGAAGTTTGCTTATGGGTAATACCAGGGAAGGAGCTTTAGACCGAATAGGCAAAACCACATGAATGTAAGAGTATAATAATATGTAACTACATAAGGTGACGTTCACGTTCACAAATGGATGTTTTGCACCTGCTTAAACAATCAATATTGCTTTCAGTCTCTATTATTTAACACTGTAGCTTATGCTTCTAAAAGCTGTAATTAAAAGCAGTCTTCCCACAACCATATCTCAAAGGAAGTGACTTTGCCTGATGGAGTTTACCTATCCAAAACCACACGGTTTCAGCTGTTCAGGGACACATGTTGCACCTGGGATGCGAGGAATGAGTCATGCCTTTGCCCAGAGAAAATGGATATTATGCATTATTATCTCATGTTTGTGTGGCACCAAGTATGACCCAGGTGCTATGGAGATAGGTAATAAACCAAAGGCGAATGAGCCCCAAACACAAATTACCCTGTTCTGCATGAAAGTGGATCCAGGCGCAAGCAGGGAATGAGCTGAAGGAAAAGCACTAAGTGGGTTTTAGCCTGCAGACTCAGCAATTACTGCGTGGAGCCCATGAGTGCTGGGAAGGGCCGGGGTGCAGGGTGACACTGCAGGGCTGACCCCCGGCCTCGTTACGGAGGTGACATCGTTTGGGCTGGTCGCAGAGCCCTGCAGGGAGCGCGGGTGGCAGCCTCCATGTCCCCAGCTGCCACCAAGGACAGAGGCTGCAGAACCGGCCGTTCCGAGGTCTGAATGCAACTGCTGTGAATGTAACGGTCAGCGATGGCAAGGAAATTACAAAAACAGAACCCTTGCCTCGTAACCACCAAAACAGCACCACGCCGGTATGGAGTGTTAGAGGTAAAAACGCTTAACTGCTGTCGACGGTAATTTCAGGAGCTTCGTGTTTGGCAGTAACTGCTAGAAATCCTCATTAATAGACTTATACTCTTATACATTCCTTAGTGAAAGTTCATCTGCCTGGGGAAAGTATAGTTTTGAGTAAGGCTATTAGCATTTCTGATCAAGAAAGAGATTCCAGTATCATTGGTTTATCCTTTGACCCTCTGTATCACAGCTAAGCAAGAAATGTTGCCTAGGTTAGCAGCTGAAATTCAGATAGTTTAGCATCTAGTTTCCTGACATTTGTTATAATTGTCAGGTCCCATGGGTCTTTTTCTCCCTTTGGGAGAACAGCAGCATAACTGAACCCTGCTTGGTCCTGAGCAGAGTTATCATTACTTCTGATTTAAATTAAATACATACTGTTCAGAAGTACTGGATAAAGTGTCCAAGTTTGATGTACACCAAATGGCCGAGTTTGGAGCCTAGGGAGGAGGCTTGGAGGGGAAAGGAAACACAACTGCATCCAGGCTGCTTTTTGGAATGGAGCTGGGTGAGCTGCAAATGAGGCAGAAAACTGCAGGCAAAATGTAGCCAAAGCCAAACATTCAGAAATGACTAAGGGCCTCAAATGGAGCCAGTAACTCATGGGATGCTAGAGAATCTTTAGTTGTTCTAATGGATTTTTTGGGGGGGCTCTGTTAGGGGATGTGTTTTCAGCTTCCCTCTCTGGTTGTGTGAAGTTTCTTCCTTTTTCCTTATAAACTCCAAGCTGACTTGACAACACCACCAGATTCCAACACTTAAAGACAGGCTATGAGTTATGAAACAGGGTTATAAAACTGACAGACTGGGCAACGTGAGATGGAAATCCGTAAGAATTAAAGGCAACTAAATAACTTGGAGCAGAAATAGGACTGAAATAAGGGGGGAAGCAAGTGACACAGGCTGATTTGCCCCATCTTATAACTCATATTTGTTCCTTGTGGCCAACAAAATGTAAAAATCTCTGCGACTGGCATGGAAATGGAAGTAGAGACATGTGGGGGCTCCAGGGGGAGCCCAGTGCAGGGTTATTGTTCTTCCTCACATCTGTGTCTTCATTTTCAAGTGCTGTTTGCTTTCCTATGGTCTTCAAATCCGGGGACTCTCTCCCACAGCACTAATGGTCTTGCACAAAATTATCTGCTACTTTTTTAACAGAGGCTAAATATAAAGAGGCTGTGGCTCTTGAAGTTTTTCTTTGATTGAAGTCAATGAAAGACAAGAAATTTCAAGTTTTTCTGTTGCAAGAATTGAAGGATGACGCATAAGCTTATTTTGATGCTTTTGGGATCTGGAAATATGTGTGGGGGTGGTACGCCTGTCTTGAAGTTCACAATTTCTGAAAAGAAGAGGAGCTTCTGCTTGCAGTGTTTTAAAATGGGGTTTTCTGTCCATGAGTTTCTATTAAAAGTCTGAGTTAGTCTTGGCTCCATCTGTGGAGGCTCTGAATTAGGTGAAAGTGTCAGTTCAACCAATAACGTAATTATTCCATTTTGATCTTTCCTTAAAAAAGAAAAGTAATAGGAGATGAATTTGGTTACATCACTTGTCATGTGCACCTTCACAGGCTTTCTGGAAGCGTAACGTGGTAGGAGTTTGAGCTTGTGCGTGGTATGGGGAAGAAATGGTTTTGTATTTAGTTACTCTCAATGAACCTTTCCTGTGCCTTTCTGTGCTTTAGTCAACGCAGAATTTCCAATAACTACCAACACACACAGATTTGCAAAATATGGTTTGCATGAATATAACACTTTTTTCTTCCTTTTTTTTACCAAAAAAAAAAGTCATGAATTTGAATACTATAAGCCTCACATTGCTACAGTGATTAACTACATACAGAAATGCAGTAAATAGTACAGTGCTGGTGTAACTCTTCAATGGATTTTTATAACACAGATTGTGACCACTTGTAATTTTCTCTCGCTTCTGAGTGTTTCTGTGCTTTTCTCTTGCATGGCAGGTGTGATAAAGCAGGAAGAATTGGCAGATGGTGGAAAAGCAGGTGAAGTGATAAAGTGTTTTATCTGAAATCCTTATTTTTGTTTGCTCTTCTGTTGGAGCACCATCCCTTGGTTCAGCTGGTAAATTACACCGTGTTCCTGAGCTTCCTGACCTTAAAGTAGGGCTGTAAGCTAGGATCTAAGGGGGAGGTAGGTAGGTAACTGGGATAGCCCCTGCACCAAGGTCTACTAATACAGAAGGTTTAGGTTATTTATGACAAGCTGAAATGAGAAACGGGGGCAGTGGCTGGGTCTACAGAACACCTTTGACGTCTTTGGGTTAGACCTATAGAAAATGGAGAAATCTGATCTTCTAGTGGTAGCTTGTGTGGTGAGCACAATGCAGTGGAGAACCTACTGACAAGGACTTTTAGAGCAAATAATTTTCAGAAATAATTCATGAGGGGTCAGAAATCTGTATCCAGAGAATCAATCAGTCTAGGGATGAAATGAATATTTACGTTGAATAGGGTTCTTTGCTTGGCGTGTGTGTGTGTGTTTTTTTTTTTTTCCTTCTGTATGTGTTCATTTAGCTTTTAGTAAATGAGCTAGAGGACAGAATAGGCTGTCAGCTTATTAAATCTGTAGAAGGGGCACAGCTGGGAGAGCATGTGGATGTGTTGAAGGACAGAATTAGAATCCAAAGTTATCTTGACAAATTGGAATAATTGTCTGAAGAAGAGGGATGAAGTCTGACGGTTGCAAGGACATGGGGCGCTCTGCTCGGTGGCAGTGAAATCCGGGGTGGCTGCCAAGTAGTCCTGCAGGAAGAGGCCGTGGGCTTCAGTGGAGCGGGAGCTGCACGTGGCTCTAGTTTTGTTTAACAAAGGCTCATTAGCTTTGCTGTGGCTGGGAAGACCTATCATGAGCAATTTATGGAACTGTGATTGTATGGAACTGTGAAAGGGGTATGAGCAGAAGTGCAACCTGGCAGATGTGGGAGATAATCATGCTGCATGGTGGAGCAAGGCTCAGCTGCAGCACTCCCATTTGGACACTATGGTTTGAGATAGATGCCCACAAAGTGGGAGATGCTAAAGATGAGAGCTCTCAGGGATATAGAAAAACAGGCTTTGCAAAGGAAAAAAGTGAACTGGGGAAGAAAAGACTGAAGAGATGCAAGTCTTCAATGTTATGAAATGCTGCCACAAAAAGGGAAAGGGAATAATCTGTTTTCCATGTCCCCAGTGACTAGGACAGGAAGAGATGATCTTGGTTGCAGCAGGGAAGGCTGACATTAGGCATGGGGACAAATTCTGGTGGTGTCAAAACAAGGCAGTTTGATGCAGGCAATGATAGCCTGGGCAGGTTGTGGGATTTCAAGGAGTGGAAGAGTTCCTGAATAGAAACCTGTCAGCACTGATGGTGGGGCACAGGGACAGAACCTGTAACTGCTTGGGATGTCTGGCAGGCATGTCGTCTTGTGTCCCCTGGTTTTTATGATTCTATAAAAGAAAGCACAAAATAAATCAACATGAAAAAGCCCGAGGTACCCTGTTTCATCGCTTCAGAGTGTTCCTGACTGTTAAGAGCCTGTTTTTTCCTGGTTGCTACTTCAACTGTTAGTGATGTAAATGGAGCCTCATAAAGTTTTCTGCCACTCATGTTTAACCAAAGAGTTAGCTTCGCTGTGGTGGCTACTCTTGCTTACACAAAGAAGCTTTTGCATCAGAGACTTCAAATTAAATGCAGAGTTATTTCTATTATCTGCACTTTCAGGAGTGGGATAGACGGAATGACTTGCCACCCCTGAATTAGCACTCTAACCCTCATACATCTGACACATGTGAGAGTTGTTTATATTTGTTTGGATCTGGGAGCGTTTGGAGTTTCCACAAGTCTCTGTTCTCCCCATGCCGGTCCACTCAGCAGCGCAGGTTTGTAGTTAATCATTGCGGTAGAAGGCTATGGAAAAGTGTGATCATTTAAGCTGATTAAATGATTATATGAATCTTATATGTTAGCTAATTGTTTTCAGCCCGAGGAGTGCACCAACAGACAGTAAGTCTTCCAAATGAATTCAAGAGCTTGACAAAATTTTTTAAACAAGTGATGTTAAATATACAGCTGTTATCTGGCAGGGAGGACTGATGAAATGTGTGTCTCATAGAACAGCAAATGCATGTTTTTATTGAAGGATTATTTCATAAAAGCAGCGGGTTTTGATCTTTATGACATTTTGTTCCCACATGCTTTTCATATCAACATTTAATTTGAATTTGCTAAATATTGTGCAATATTTTTATTCTTTCATAACACGCATGCTTCATTGTTCTCATAGAAGTGGAAATGAATGCATTCACTATACACAGTAGTTTAGAGCATATTTTAATAGAAATACAGTATGCCGTCATTTAAAAACCAATTTGTAAAACATTGTTTTGCAAATAAAATGAAATGCAATTGCCCAGCATAGACACAATATTTGAAATATGACAGATAGCACTTTCTATTCTCATGTGCAAGCATTATTATTATGAGTTGTTATGTGTGGCTGAGCTCTTAGTGCTTCTCAGTGTGACCTGTACATCCTTGGCACGAGATGTGCCATTTTTGCTCTCAGCTTCTACCTCCAGCAGAAGCTGAGTCAGAGCAGAGACCTGTCCTCCCCACTCCTTTATGTTCTCTAGATACTGGGCGATGGCAGAAGCTGGTTGAGTTTAGGGATCTCTGTCTGAAGCTCTTCTGCTCCCCTGCCGTGGCGGCCCGGCAGAGCGCAGCTCGCTGGGTTGTAAGGCACAGTACTCTTAACTATATTTATATTGGGGCAGCTGTTACAAAAGATAGCTTTGCAGTTGTGTATCTGGGCATCTCTCCACAATGGTGTGATACTTACTTGCACATGAGGCTGATAGGTTTTCTTTTCTATTTTCTTTTATTTTTTTTTTCCTGAGTGTCACTGATCAGATGATAAGCTTGACTGTGGCAGGCTCTTCTCTGGCTGTTTACACAGAGGAAACTCTAGGCCTCAAATTCTGTAATAGGGCTGTTTGGGAATTTTCCTCATGTTCCCTAAAAGTTTTATTTTGATTTTTAGCATGTTTAAGTAGTCATTGATTTTTCTAATCTGATTTCCTTCCTGATATATTTAAGATAGAGGCAGATCTGTCATCCATCTGCAAATCACTCTGGCTTTACAAGTCAGATCTGCCATCCTGCCACAATTTGCAACGACTTGAGTCAGGAAATTAGAAAAAGGCTTAATTTTTTGGGGAAGTAAAAGATTCTTAAAGAACTTCAGCATCTCTTGTGACTCAATTTGTGACTGTTTGTTACAGTCCCTGGCTCATGGACTCTACTGATGTATAACAGACAGCATATTGTAGCTGACTCAACTCCTGGCAATAAGAATGGTTGTGTACATATTTTTTTTCTTTTTTAAAAAAGAAAAGAATCTTGATTTTCATTTTCTAGAACATATAAATTTTAATGGCAAGGTACAGAATGAAAATCTAATGCATTAAAAGGAGGCTGTAGTGTAATAACAGTATCTTTTTACCAATGTACCTTAAACTATTTACATTTAATTGCTCTTATTGATTAATAGGATTATGTCCTGAACACCCTTGATTTGAAAAATGACTTTATCAAAACTTTTTTCTTACATTGCATTCAGAATGTGTATCATTTCCAAAAGTAAAATTGAAGTCTTAGTAAGACCAAATATATTTGTCTCAATGACGCTCGTTTCTGACAGATTTCTAAAATTATTTAGAAAGCATCATCACTCTTGTTAAGCTTTTGTCAAAGGTGCAACTCTTCATGTCTTTCAGACCTAGCAGAACGGTTCATTCCCTTCATCTATGGCTGCTACTATAGCAGAAATTTAAGGGACTCAATATCTGGAGCTTGTAGGGGCTTGCTATGTCATAGCATTCAATAACAATATCTGTATTTCAAATCTTGTATAATTTTGAGCAATATTTAGAATTTCTACACTTGGATTCTGAATTCTCCTCTCTTCGTACTCCCATTTCATAGAAAATATTTTTTTTGCAACTTATGGGTTAGTAAGGAGAAGTGTTTTTGAAGAGGTAGCTCTGTACCTGGCCTAAGAGCAAAATCTGACCTTTGCGCTGTGCCAAATTCATCTAATTTCAGAAATGTTATGGGGATATCTTCATATATTTTAAATCACGTGGTGTTAACATGGTATAAAGATCAGGTTGTGTTCGTCTGGCTGAAGGAGACCCTTCTGTGAGCAGCTCCTCTGGCCCTTGCTGCCTTCATCCACCACATGCAATTGCTGTAGCTCCAACTGAGCTACAGGTGTCAGAAGAGAATTTCCAGCAAGATTAGAGCCTAGTAAATCGCTGACATTTTAGTTTAATATCCAAAAAAACAAAAAGAGGCATTTAAATCAGGAGTCCTGAATGCCTTGAAAGCACTGGCTGTGCCTGACACATTAAGGATCAAGAAAGATAAGAAAGATATTGTCTGAAGGAGCTGAGATGTACTGAACAAAGACCTATGCACCTGCAGAACATGAACATCAATGCTAGGCCTCATATGGTAACTTGTTTGTGGTGTGAATGTAGCAGGGCAGCTTTTCCCTTCAGGCTGATGTGCTTTCAGTGCTCTGCTGAAATAGCATCTCTTCCTGCCACATGGTATTGTTCCATGATTCCAAGATCATTTCCTGCTCACACCCAACTTGTATGTTCCTTATCAACTCATCCAAGGACATCCTTGGGAGATGCTTGCAAAGTTGACTCAGTCTTGTTATATGCTTCACAGATTGCTGGCATTGCATCATTTATAGCAAATGGAGAACTTGCCTGATAGAGAGCTGATGCTTTATAAAATCTCATTTTACTACTGAAAACTTGATGCATATGGACTGGCTCTGTGCATGAGGCTGTGCCTGATGTCGATAGCTCAGTGCAGACAGAGGTTGCAAGGACACAAACTTACTGCTGTGAAGTTGCTTGCTTTTCCTGTTGGGATGAGGCACAACAGCAATGTCCATCTGGTTGTGGCTGGTGGTGGTTTCTGGTGTCTCAAGCTGCCTGGGAAGAGATACGGCTGGAGAAATAAGTCTGCCTCTTTTCACTAGTGCAGTAGTCCCAGGGAATCCGATAACCACGTTGAAAAATGCATCAAGCGAAGGTTTAAAACATTATTATAAAACACTACATAAAAAAGTCAATCATGTACAACATCTCTGGATTTATAGATCAGAAGTATGAATTATAAGCGAACTGCAAGTTGGCTATGTAAGAGAAAGGTAGGCCTCAAATCCATTGGCTCTACGCAGAGGAGGGTTAATGATTTTAAATATTTAGCAAGGTGTGCCTTTTAACCTTGCCTCCCCCTGGGAAGCAATCTAAACTCTATCCAAATCATTAAATTAATCCTTAGTGGCCTCTGTAAAATCAGAATTTCATTTCTTTAGCATGCAAACGATACTATTAACGTTTGAAAATATACGGCACAAAGGAAAAAATCCACCCATGTGTCTGGTCAGGCCTGAAATCCTAGGCCTACTCATGTTACAGACACATGATAAAAAAAGTAATTTAAAATTTATGATTGTGATTAAATAGCAGAGCTGAGTTTTATTCAAAGGACAAAGATGAGTCTTTTTGGGCAAGCCCTGGTGCCCCAGGGCACCAAACCTCTGCCCTTGCCATGGGCCCGTGGCCGGGTTCAGGCCTGCGGGGACGCGCGCAGGAGGCGGCTGCTGAGGGCCCTCAGAGGCTTCGCTGGCCCCGTGGGTTTGTGCTCCATATCTGAGGCAGCCCCTCGTTTTGGGGAGCCTTGGTTCCTGTCCAGGCAGCCTGCGATTAGTCTGCTGCTGCGTAACGAAGCCAAGAAGGGCCTGCTTGAGCTGCTGTTAAATTACATTGGAAGATTGCCGTTGGAGTTTAGATACTTCCATCTGGATCATTTTAGAGCGGGTTAGCATTAGTTTAGAATCAGTTCAGAGTACTTCCCTCCCGCAGCAGTTGTGTATCTGCTAACACCTCTTCCCTTAGAGATGCTGCTAACCGGAGTTTTGGTGTCACTGAGGAGATGGTGCCTCCTGCACAGGCCTCGAGCCGTGGGGAGGTTCCTTACCTGTCCCTTATTTACATAATATTTTTAGAATAAGTTTAAGGAGCTTGTATTGGAAGCTGAGTGGGAATGATTTTTGGCTGCATAAATCCTACTATATAAATCCTTTATAAAGGCCCAAGAGGAAAAACCTTAGTTCTTTCCATCCATGAAGG
Organism: Tinamus guttatus; assembly: GCF_059628265.1. Lineage (NCBI taxonomy): Eukaryota > Metazoa > Chordata > Aves > Tinamiformes > Tinamidae > Tinamus > Tinamus guttatus. The sequence goes on along the minus strand of NW_028288745.1, from coordinate 1,323,849 downwards.
TGTTTCTTCAATAAAAGATACTTACAGTTACTGTGGTCCCATATGCGCACGTGTAGGATGTTCAGTGTTGGTTTCGTGGGCACACCTGTGAGTGAATTCACACCTGAGAAACATGTATTGGCTAAAGCTGGGCAACCTACATTGCAAAAGTACAAAAAGTGTTAGGGAAAACTATGGAAAGGCAGGGACATCCTGTTAATGAAAGTGATTGAAATTGCATTTTTGGATTATTGAGGAGTTAGGAAAAATGGATACTCAGCCTTTTTGGGATAGCTTTCTATTACAAATACACCTGGATCAATAAAAGCTCCAAAAATTTGCAACTACTGTACTTAGAGAAGTGAGTTTTTAATCTAATTCTTTCTAGAAAAAAACAATGCAAAACTCAAAACTTCTATTACTTTTCTTAAGACTATATAAAAAAATCTTCAAAATAAGGTGTGGTTGCATTCCAGCAAATCATATTTTAATAAATTATCAGGATTGAAAACTTTATGATATTTTGAAAGTGAGAAAAGAAAGACTAATTTGAAGATTTACTCAATCCAAAGCCCCTAGATTTAACCATGTTACTGAGATACCACGCAAAACCTGTACTTATCTCTGTTACCAAATCATCAAGTCAAGAAAAAGAGGCCCACTTCGGGCAACGCTCTGGGAGCTGTGGTTATTTGCACTGCATGATTGCCTTATAAATGGTGTTTGAGTGCTTACATATTTTTGCTAATAACTCTAATGACATATGACCAGTTTCACAACTCTCCAGCAGTCACCCAAGTCTGTGCAATATCTTTGGGGAATCCTCCTTCATGTTACTTTTAATGAAAGAGCATATGCAAGAGGTGATTTAGTTCTGCTTGGGGCAAATCTCCCTGTTAGGAGAAAGAGCTAAAGAAGAACCAAGGAAAGCAAAGGAAACACATTACCTGCTGTATCACATGGTTCCCAACAAATAATTTTCCTAGCAGTTACAGTTCAGGAACAGAAGTTACAGTTACAGGAGGAAGTGGGTTTTGGAATCCTAGAGCTATAAATATTAGAACAGTTGAAAAGATGAATTTCTATTCATTTTAATACAGCCATTGTGCAGACAGAGCATTCAGGTCTGTATTCAAACTAAAAGTAGTGAACTGGTCTAAAATAGTCAGTTTATAAATTTCAACACTATTTCCGTAGTTCAAAAGTAAACAGAATGGAAATTGAAGTAACTTGAAAAGAATGTCGTCAATCTGTCATGGAAATCAGGGAAGGAAGCATCTCGTCTCTTCTTGTGCTGATTTCAATTTTCAGTATCTACCGAAGCACTTAAAAAATCACTCTCTATAGAGAGAGACAAGATGATAATTTATAATAAAAAAAAAAGAATTAAGAAAATCTGATCTGTGATGTCCATTTTGAGCATTAAGGAATCCTCAAATTCAAGGACTCATTTTATAAAGTGTTGACTTTGCTGTGTTTTACTGAAGCATGAGGCAACATATGTCCCTGCATTTCATAGCCTTGTATATTTAGCGCAATCATCCTCCCACCTACTGCCTAACTGCATGTCAGAGCTGCTCTGCTTTATGCGAGCAGAACATATCTTACATGAGTTTGCTAGTGCAGGCAGAGGGTCAGAATATATATTTTTTTTGCCTAACTAAACAGCTCATATGTGGAGCCCTGCTGAAGGCTTTGTGGTTCCTCTGCATGTGAATATGCTGTCTATAAATTGCCCTTTTTTCTTGCACTTTTCCAATTAGCAGGGAGTACAGCAGAGTAGGATGTCATATTGGCATGTTTTGGAAGATGGTTTATTGTCAATATTAATTAATTCGTACTGACTAATGAATCCATCCCACGTCTTTCTGTAAGACTTGAAAGAGTGAATGAAAACATGAAAGTTTTTTTCTTTTTTAATTAAAAAAAAAAAAAGACTAAGCAAAAGCTCTCAGTCTCTGTCTCTGGGCACTAAATGTCATGGCTTGTGTGTGCTCAAGAACTTTGGTGTTCAGGTCCTGTTTCAAGCATGAGGTTTTTTTAGGTTGTTTTCCAAATGTGCAATATGTTTTCTGCATGTTAATTTTGTCACTAGTACAATTGTTTGCACATTTATCTAATTCTAAAAGCTTTAGGGATGTAGTTGATTAATGAGTATATGTGAATTATAGAGCTATAGAAATACTAAAATGGATTGCCCACAAATGTAAGACTAAGATATTATAGAACAGGCAGATGTTGGCACAGCAAGGAGGAAAACTTATAAACTGAGATTTCAATTTCAAGGTATTTAGTTATTTTAAATATCTTGGTTCTGCTTTTCTCTGCAATATTTGCTGTACGAAGCACAAGGAAAACTACTTTCATAAGAATCATATTAATTACTTAAAAGAGCCTGCTTATTTAGTAGAGCTTCTAATTATTCATTCTAGTTTGCATGGTCTGTTACTCCAGAGGGTGAAATCCAGAAATCAGCACTCGATATTTATGCAGACTTGATTGGACAACAGCAATTCCCAGCAGCTGGGACTTTCCCAGCAGGACTTTCACCTAAACCAGTTTCTGAATAAGCACTTCAGAATCTGGACCCTGGTGGAAACATGTAATCTGAATTTAAAAAGAGAGCTCTAGCATTCAGTGGCTGAAGAAGAGAACTCGCAGCTCCTAGGTTTTAAATTATTAATTCCCATGAATTTGTTATCCTCTGCTTTCCTTCAAAACTTTTCACTCTTTAAATATTGGGAAGGAGATTTTCTTTGCTGGTACAAGCACACTGGTGCTTAGACTTGCAGTATTTTCCTCCAGCAGAGGCAGGTAGCAGAGCCTGCTCGGCCCCTTGGAGGGCCAGGCCACGCAAATGACCCCAGGGCACTTGTGATTTCCTGTGGTAGATGAAGCAACCACCTGGGAACAAGGTTTCATTGCCCTGAATTAACCACGGAGCCAGGGCTCTTAGCTCACCTCGGGTGAAGAGGGTAATTTCACTGCATCATATGCAGTCATATGCTTTGGGTACCAGGTTGTTGTTCCTCTCTGAAAGCTTCTGTATATCACAGTATGCTAAGGGGTTATATTCAGAGTGTATTTAAGTAAAAAAGGGAAGTAAAAAGTAAGTAAAAAATAAATAAACAACAACAGCAACACTTCAGAATGGTTGAAAAATGATTTTCCTTGCTCAAATATTCTATAAAAGCTAATGCATGCAGCAAATTCTCTCACCTTTCAATGTATATCCTTTGGTCAGATTCCATGTTACTCTGAATACTAAATTTTGCCTCGATGCTGTTATTTCTTTGGAAGTGGAGCCAAAATACAATGCAATACTGGATTGTAAGAGTATCCAGCATGGAGAAGCAGAAATATGAACTACTTTGAAAAAGCATGGAGGTCATGATATAGTCCTGTTTCGGTGAATGTAGCTCAGCATCAGTTTCTGGCATGAAAACTATTTTTTTTTTTTTTTTTACAAATTCTTAATTCAACATCTTAAAACCCTGGGTTGCAATTGTTTCATATTTTTGTTTAGGTAAGCAAGTCCTTCAAAAAATTTTACATGAGAGGGAACTAGTGGAAGAAAAACTGAGGAATGGTCAAGACATTGCTGAAAATACAGAACTTTAAAGTGAATATGCGGTATTATTCAGGGAACCATATGGCACTTGCACCTTTACTGTGTGGATCAGTCTAGCACTCAGCTTGAGTAACAAGCAAAGGGGCTTGATCGTTTGAAGACAGTGAGATCTGACTCTGATCAGAAAAAACAGGGCTTTGCTCCCTGCTTGATATTTTCAGCCAAGTAGCTGTATTTTTGAAAGCTGCCATGGGTGTGGCATCTTTGATAATTAATACTTGTATTTATGTATGTAGACAAATATGTAGACAAATAATATGTGAGAGAAGAAAAGGAGGAGGAAACTAGCATAGGCTCTCAGAGCATGATGGAAAATGTCTTGATTGCCAGTGATTATGCTTTATTTTTTGGTGCTTTCAGTAGCGCTCTGTCACCTTAGTTTTAAGTGGTAACAGTGATTCAATATATTATCACCCAGTACACATTAAGCAACTGTTCTTCAGTCATACATACATATATAATAGTGAAAAAACATATGATTTTTAAAGAAACCATTGTGTTTTTTTTCTCCAGAATTAACTGTGAAATTGAATTTTCTCCTTCCTTCAATAGTTAGCAATATTTATTGATATATTACTGTATGTATATTTGTCCTTGGGCAGCCTGGGGAATCCCCTGTAGCTACCCAAGCAGCTGTTGATCCAAGTATCCTGTGACACCATCCTAAAACACCATCATATTACGGCCCCAAACTTCACAGGTGGATAAGGCAAATGTAGAATCAAAACCATGAAGTTATATTGAGGGAAAACTTCATCGAGTTTGGGAAATAGAGAACAAATTCTTACAACCATCCTTTCCTATTCTGTTTCATGGACTGGGAATATTTTCAGGTTCTTTCCCCATCCCACCAAATCACAGCACAGGGTTTCTCAGTGTCTCCTTTCAATGAAGCGTTTTGCCCAAGGCAAACTTGTCTCTTCCCCCTCAGTCTGCTTTAGTGCTCAGATGAGCTTGCCTTCCAAGCTGCTGGCATCTGCCTCGTGTACCTCAGGCTGCAGGAGAGCCGCTCGTAAAACTGACACAATTCAGTGCCATGGGTAACTCTCTGTCTAACAGCAAATTTCTTGCCTGTGTGTACTTTAAAAGCCATCATTTCATGTCTCAGGTCTGTGAATTCAGAGTAGTGAAAACTAACTTGTTTTTCAAATTGATTCCAAACCTATTGTAATTAATGGGAGTATCTCAGCTGCTTTCAGTATTCTTAGCCCAGAAGTAAGTGTGCATGTGTATAAAGAGGCACAAAGAAAATATGATAGGGTCTTAGAGACTTAAAATGAAACCTAGATATTTAATAATAATTATACTTAGGTATTTCATCACTAGTCAGTTGTTCTCTGTGTTCAATATTGATTTGCTAACTTTCACACTGAAAGACTCAGAGTTTGCTATGTTACTGTCTGGTTAAAAAATATTTAATCATTTGATGCTAGATGCATAATTTCCTTTTATTCAAATGTGACTATTGTATTGAACCACAAAAAAGAGCAGATCTTGCTGCTCTGTTTTACAGAAATCTTCCTTAAAGCTACAACTTTCTCAAACTAAATCTTCCTAATCAGGACAAAGGCATGGGATTTTTAAATAGAATATGCAGGAATTTAGACAATGTATTACATAAGACATTAAATGTGACTCAATCCCCATTAATTTGGCTTAGATCAAATGAAAAAGACTTTGCATCTTGTACCAAGCCAAACCTGTATTGATTATTCCTATTCATCTGAATCTATAGCAAGGGGAAATGGTGCTTGCTGGGCAACTTCGTAGGCTCATGGTATTCTCACTGTGACAGATTCGTTTTAATTAGTCAATAAACTGTTTGATACAGACTCTAATTAATGTTAAGGGAATTAAAAGAATATGCAAATCTTGTTTACTCCTGGTGAAAATGGGCAAGGAGTTGGATATCTCAAGCCTCAAAGAGTATTTCTTTGGCGAGATACACAGATCAGGTGCTCCTTCCATGCAGGAATTTATTTGGAAAAAAATATATATCATCATATATATATGATGATATAATATATCATCATTGTATATATGAAATATATATGATTGCGATTAATAGCAATAGCAAATTGCTATTAATTGCAATAGCAAATGTGTGTATCTCTACACACATATTAATAGCAACCATAAAGAGAATCTGGAAAAAACAAATGGTTGACTGGCCAAAGGTCAAATGGAAAAGCAGCCAGATGAAGAAAGAAGATGCTTCCCTTGGGTCTGAGTTTGATTTTTGCCTAGTGTCTATTTAAATATTTGATCCAGTGTCTGCTGAAGCAGGTGGGAAAGTCTCCCACCGACTTCAGTGCTGTTGATGCTAACAATTTTGTCACAAATTTGTGACAAAATGCTCTGCCTTTTTTTTTTTTAATTTTTTGTGAGGGGTAATGTGGAAGGTTTCTTGGATTCAGGTGTATGCCAGGTGAAATTAGAATTGGTTGGTGTAAGGGTCTGTGCTGCATAGTGTCTGTGCTGAGGTGGCTGCTGCTGCCCGCAGCTCCAGGAGGATGCAGCTGTGGTGCAGTGTGTGCACGAGGGGAGGATTTACAAGCAGGTCGCCCAGCTGTGGAACCAACTTTTGAGATTCCTGGTGCATTAATTTTGGCTTTTAACTAGGTAGACCCAAGCACATGATGATACTGGCTATTATCAGTGTGGTTATAATCCAGTCCATAAACCAAACCCATGGAAGGGCTCTGCCTGGTCACTGGGAAGCTCCCACTTGGGTGAATGTTCACCCAAGTGGAGCTAGCTCCTAATGAGCACCAGTGAGGCTGTGTTCAGATTAGCCCCCAGGTGAAGTTAGGACATGTTGCCCTTAACTGAATTCTGAACTTAGTCTCTTCTGTTTTGGACTTGTTTTGATCCGGCAATATTAGTACAAGGGCTACTTTGGGGTTTCATTAAATCTTGAGAAAGGAGCAGTGTCTATCCCCCAAGTTGTTATTAGAAAAATGTGCTCCATCTTCTAGAGGAGATTGCTGCAGAAGGCGGTGCGTTAGCTCCTTTGCTTGCCTTTCCTCGGGTCAAGGTGGAAAGAAGAGCGCACGCCGGAGCTCGGAAAGCTCCGTGTCAGCATGAGGTAAAGTACACCCGCGTGAACGCGGCTTCACCAATCACAACTAATAAGTTCAAAAACACATCAGCTAAGGTGGTTGTACCCTTGACTTGAAACGTAAAGGTTAATGTGGAAACAATCACATAGCGCCGTTAAAGCTCTTCCTGTCAAATCACATATCGCTAATGAGTTTTTGACTGCAAGTTAGGCTATTTAAATTGTCCGATTTCTGCTGTGCTCATCCGGGACAAACTGGTATTGGGATAAAAATACCTATGTTATGGTAACTTCCAGGCTTTAGGTGAAATAAATGTATATAATTCCTCTTTTACTACAAAATAACTACTGGCAAATCAAAATAGAAAACCCAAACAAACAAGAAGGAGGATTTAAACTAGTATAAGCAAAATAATTATTCATCAGTGCAGACTAGTCTTTTGCAAAGCTTTAAATAAAATATGCAGTGAGATTAGATGTCCCTGACAAGGAAGTTCTGAATTTTGCCCTATATACCCCTACGCAGTACTTTCTTTGAAGAGTACTCAGATTTATAGCATAGGAAACTACTTTTTACTTTAAAAACTAACTGAGCCCATATTTTTCATTAAATTTGTTAAAAGAAGAAAAACTTCACTGTGACAATTTGTTGTCACAGTCAAAATTCGTTGTTTAAAGCATACTGTTTAATGCTTGTCAAGGTAAAGTGCTGCTTAAAAAAACAATATCTAGGCTGAGAAATTGTAAATGACCTTTTCATGAAGCATTTATGGAACATCTGTCCGCATAATCTATTTTAAGAAAGAACGCAGTATCAGTCCATTTCTCCTATGGATACATTTCGTGAAAATACTTTTTGCTCTAAAGCTAATCAAACTTTTTTTTGTTATGAAATGGCTGGACAACACTACAGCAAAACTTAATTGGAAAGTACTAGTGACCAGCACAAACTTTTTGTGTTATAATTCCTGCTAAAGAATTTTGTATCAGTTGAGTTACCAAATGCGTGAAAGGAAGTGCAAAATGATCAGGGGTTAGGAAGAAAACTAGAAAATAGAGATATAAAGACATACTATATTAAGCCCTGAGGCAGTGCACCTTATTTATACAACAGAGAATGTCTACAGAATAAGCAACCAGCACAACAGAAGTATGACTAATAGATAGGTATGAATCAGTGCATTTGTATTCTTCTCACATTTCCCTCTTCCCAAAGCAGGGAAAATGAAAGAAACCCCCTCCTGAGCTCTTTTAGTCATTCATCCTTTTCAGATTTGATGCTCACAGTTATGATAGTTAAATTTTAGCTTTAGGCAGCCCAGGGTACTAATCTTACAAGACTCTTCCCAAACTAAATCATGCACTCATGAATCATTAACTTTGTCTTTTTTTCCTGGACAAAACATTACTAAAGGTCTGTCTCTATCTCCCCACCCCAGAATCCAGGACTTTTGTCTTGTTTCTGCCTAAACCTAAACCTTTTAAATACAGCATAGGTTTCCCTTTTGTGGGGTATGGATTATTCCTAGTTCACACTGTTCCTGCTTGAATTTAGTCACGTGGAAGGACATTTTCTAAACATCAGGTGTGTAACAACCCTTGAGTGCCAATAAATCAATATCTAATTGTGGTACTGTGAAAATCAATTGAGTAACTTGTCTTTAAGGTTTGCATAAACAAGCACCTACAAAAAGTGGAAAGCACTATCTCTCTGGCAAGATTAGACACCCTTAGCAAAATAGGTTTAGAGAAGCTCAAGGTGGCAGTGGAATCAATATTCCAGCCAGTGGCATGCCTTGCCACTAAACCAGGCATTTTATCACTAATTGTGAAAGTGAGGTTGGATCTTCCGCCTCTTTTGCAAATGTTTGCAGATTTTTTGAAGCTACAGATGTTTTATCAGAGCCACTTTGTGGCTCTGTGGCTGTAACTGTTTTCTGTGCAACTGGGGTCTGAGGAGGACTCCAGTGATTCATAGCCCTTGTCCAGGGTCTTGTACAAGAGCACATGAACCTTGGTGGCAGATGCTGATGGAGCTGGGTCTCGACCTTGCAGACACCAGCGTGTGTGTCAGACTGCCCTGGTGGCCCTGTTTGTGTCTCTGTTAGGTACTCACTGAAGCCATGTATGGGAGTATTGATTTTTGCAGAGCAAATAGTGTTAGGATGCAAATGACATCCTATTAATTATTTTGCCTTTTCAATGTAATACAAAAGGATGATAATCTGTTTTCATCTGTGGCCAGAGTTAGTGATGAGTACAAAAGGCTTTTGTACAGGCTACGTTTTTGGTTTTACCTAACTTCTGTTTCTAATTATGTATATTTTGCCTCTAATTAATGGTAATGTGGTTTTCTCATGTTTCATATTTATAGTTGGGCAATGCCAGAAATAAATGACATACTTGATTAACCTGAAAGCAAAGTAGGTGGGAGCAAATTTGCTAAGATTCTTATTCCTGTTGACAGGTCTGCCTCTTGTGACATTAATAATGCTTCAAGGATGTTGGTATAAATCAAGATGTAGCCAGAAGTGAGCCATAGCCATGATAGGGAGCTATTGGCTCTGCTTTCTTAGTATCCCTAGACCTGATAGCAACACTTCAGATTTCAGCTAACCTGGACACTCATGGAACAATTGTGTTCTGCACCTGACTCTATGTAATGATTCAAGTCGGGTACCCTTAGGGCTAAATCAGAGAACTTCATTTAAAATTCAATCCAAAATCATGTGCTGCTTTAGAAAGTCTTTTCATTGACTTCATTGGGCTCAGTCTCAGCACAAAACTGGCACTTACTTCTCAGGATACTTTTATGCCTTCGGAAGTCTGAGCACTCCGAAGTCAAAATAGCAGCTTGATCCTCTAATCCCTACATAAAAACACACATACTAGGATTCAGCAAATCAGAGTTTAACAGGGAATCTGGTAGGGTTTTCATGCAACTTAATTATAGGTCTCATGCTACAAGGGTGAATTTTAGATCCTCTGGGTGCTGCAGAGCCTCTCTCATCTTTTGTCCCTGGTGAAAGTGTATGTCCAAGCAATTGGCTTAGAATAAAAATTAAAAAAAAAAGGGGGGTGGGGGAGGGAAATCTATGTACAAGCTGCATGGTGGACAGGAACGAGAACAGGCCGAGGTGAGTGTCTGTGTTACTGTCCTGGCTACTGGTGAAGAGCCTTTTAGAAGTGAAAGACATTTCCTTTTCTCCTAGCATTCTGTTCCAAAAATACGTATTTTTAACATCTGCAGCTATTGCCTTTGCTTTTCTGATATTCCATGGTTGAGACAGCAAACATGAAGGGATAATACCCTGTCAGGAATTTCTCTACCCTTGTTTTTCCTCCTTGAAAGATGCTGCATGCACGGAGATCCAAGATCTTGGATCTCTAGGGAGGGCTTGTGGACAAGGGAGCTGATATTTCCCACAGTAGCACATGAGAAACTGGCATTGTCTTGTTTCTCCTGCATGTGAAGAAGTTACTTATTTTTTAAAGGAAAAATTCTTTTGAGTGCCAAGTTAGCTGTACTAAGCATTCAGGCCCACAGCATAATGTGGGGGGAGACTCTTGAAACTCTTCTGGCAATGCTCATAATCCCCCTCTCAACTTTCTGTTCCTGTTTACTTTCTCTGTCAGTGAACTCCTTCAAATTGTGCAAGTTCTTGAGTGAATAAAATAAACAGGAACAAGCAGCAGAGGTTCCTCAGCATGTAGAGGCCTCTGAGGTTCTCCTTTAGCGTGTGTGTTCATGTGTGGAGGTCCTCTCCTAGCGGACAGCTAGGTGACAGCTTCAGTTAGAAGATGATAGGGCCTCATGCCTTGTATGTGCTATCTCCAACAGTGTAACAGGATGGAGACAGGAAAAGAAAATCCTCAAGCCAACCCTTTGTTTTTGAGGAGCATGAGCTTTGTGGAGACCTGGGAGACCCATCTCACCAGTCCCCAGGAAACCAGGAGAGCTGCTCCTCCTGCTCTCACTTTTGGGACATGACTCTGCTCGCAGGTTGCTGTGCAGAGCACTGAAACCCAGCTGCAGGAATGCTCCTAGCTGATGTTGTTTACACATAGGCAAGTTTCTCCTACATTCTTGGGTTTCAACCAAGTTTGCTTCAATTTTGGTTTACCTTCAGCGTGTCCCTGTGTTTCCAGGAAAGAGACTATGTCTATATGAAAAGAGGCTATCTGAAGTTTTCTTTCAATCTCTACTTTCCTCTGTTCTCCTAACAACTTTTTTTTTTCCTGCCATGTGAAAAAAATGAGGAAGACTTTATGATTCATTATTGCTTAGCTTGTTTTTCTTAGCAGTTGGATCTTTTTTCATACAGAATATCTCTAGATATTCCTCTATTATCTTTTTTTCTTTAAATGTAAATAATTTCCACAACAATATCAGCTGATATATTCTCTTCATTTATATAACCTTGCAGTTCCCAGGAACTTTGATCCCAGAAAGGCCTGGCAAGCCCCAGGGTTCTCATTTTTCTTGTAATCTCCCTTCATTGCTATCTAATACAGCATTAAATACACAGACATTTTGACCTAGAAATACTCTTGGCAAAACAGAAAGGCAAGACCCCTTAAAAAATAAACAGATGGTGTCCATAGTTGGTGATAAAGGAAGATCCCATTTCTTTTCAAATACTGTAGTATTTTTTAGTGTATACATCTACTGTCTCTGCAGAGTTATATATTTGTTTCCTTCACCTCCTGACCATTTAACAGGGTCTTGACGGCATCTTATTTTTCAAAAATACACTCCATTTTTAATTTCTGGAAATGCCTTCCTCCCTTTTCTCCATCTTTACCTTTCCTTTTTTCCAATACTAAACAATGTCCTTTTCCTCTTGTCTGAGGAATTACACATTTTTTCTTTTACCTGTCCAAAGGCTTTTGTTTTATACCATTGTGCTTCCTGTTGACTAAAGTTCCTGTAGTATTTTGGAAGTCAATATTAGTCCCTAAACTGCCCAATGCAAGGACTTAAATAGTATATTAGCTTTCTCTTCAACCAAGAGAACCAGAATGTCCTATTCTTATTAAAAATACAGTGATGAAAACTTGTAATTTACTTTTGATACAGGCTCTCATTAAGAGAAATGGAAAGCTGATTTTACAGTCTGAATCAGTACCTTGATAATATAATAGCTTATGTCTCATTGACAGAGCAGGATAAAATATATTTCATTGATACAACACCCCAGTTTCCTTTTTAATAAGCAGAGAGTTCACAGTGTTATTATTTCAGACGACTCGTTCGGTGCTCAAAGTGTTGGCAGAGCCTCTTTAAAGCGCTTGCCTGCTGGCCACGTTCTGCCGCGCTCCTCTGTGGTGCATAATGCCATCGGGGCTAATTACCAGCGTCGTCTGCACAAACCAGGCTGGGGATTCTGCAGGGGGATGACTCCAATTCCAGCAGCGCCGCTCCGTGTCCGTGATGCTCCTAGAGCACCAGCGCGTCTTGGGCAGGTCGGGATGGCCCTGTCCCTCCAAGGAGGGAGCACAGCAGGAATCTTGCTGCCATGTGGGAGCCCTGGCTCCCAAAGCAGTGAGCTTGATGTCTTGGGCCTGGGGAGAGCTGCTCTGGGAGAAAGGAATGGTTGTTTTTTAGAGACTGAAATCCCTGGAGTCTCCATGACGCTATAGGCGATAAGATGTAACAGGGTGGAGTGGGGGCAGTTTACAGAGCTTGCAAACCTGTATTTTAGGAAATTAGTTCTGGCCGTGAACTCTTTGGCTAATGTAAACCTTCCTCAAGTGAACCTCACCCTGAAGCAAGCGCTGTACAGAGCTGTCCCTGCTCAGGGATCTGGTCCTGCAGTATCACTGCCTCAGAATGACAATGGCGCAGCTCGTGCTCTGTGTCACCTTCTTGTCCCTTTAATGTCACTCCGTGAGAAATTTTTTATTCTGCCTTTGAGTTTTTCTTTCTCATGCTCTGTTCTTTTTCATTCTCTTCCGTACTGGATTTTCTCTCTGCTCCTTCATGATCCATCATTTGTAGTGACTCGTAAGCAGAATAGCAATTAAGTAATATTCAGTTTTGTACCAGACTTCTCAAAACACAGTGTTCCATCTGACCTGAAATTAAGAACCTTGGGCACTGTTTGCAAATCCAGACAGAGATGTGTTTGCTACAGAGAGCAAAATTAAAACACTTCAGGAAGTGTATTTTAAAATTGCAATATACAGAGGAATTGAGCCATGGACCTGAAAAAACCCTACACTTGAATTCAACTTGTGAGGCTAATTCCACTAGCAATCCCCATGGATACTAGGTAGTTCCTAATGTTGCAGGATATGGACCTTATAAGACACATAGGATAAAGCAGTTGAGGTTGGAGGCCTATCTTGTGTTGTAAAATCATCTATGTGGTTTGTTTGTCCATGTTTTTGTACATTTACACATTGTATGTGCACAAAGTCTTAAGTAGATGGCATTTAAATACTGCAATTTTACCATCTCCAATACATCCTTCTTCAGCAAATAGCTTAACGCATGGGCAAGTCCTTTGGTGCCTTACTTAAAACTAAGCACATCCTTATGTACTCTGCTGTAGATAGATGTGGGCATAGAAGGTGAATTAAGATATATGGGCATGATCCTGTACCATTGGATCACTGGAAGTTTAATGATTTTAGAAATCAGATGGGAGTATTAATGTCTGAAAGTGTGAGACCTCATTTATGCCTACAAATTCAGTTAGACTTTACCATTAAAAGTTTTAGGCATATAAAGCTTTTTCTCCTTATTTAGAAGATATTCTGAAAATGTAGCCGTGTCATAATCATATCCTAAAATTTTATGTAAAGTTAGGTACTTCACCTAATGTGTCTAATAGTCCTGAATACATGTACTTATGAATTATAGACGTAATAATTCTGGCCTGTTTCACTTATATAGCACTACGTACGTGAATTAAAGTCTTGGATTCTGTGAAGCATGTAACTAGGCTGGAGTAAAGAATGAGAAATGTTTCCTGCAGATTTTTCTTCTCTAGCTGATTCTTTTGCATTCAAATTGCTTTCACAGTAATGTCTTCAGAAAGAGTTTTCAAACCACCATTTAGATTACCATATGAAACAACTCATACAATTCTTAGCTCTTGCACAAGATTTAAATCTCTGTTGAAAGACTTGGTTAATTTTTAATGATTTTTCTCCAGAACCAGCCCAACTTTTAAAAACTAAAGCTGATATTAGCTCACAAATGAATGACATCAATTGAAATGTGCTTTTTTTCTTCAAGGTGATTGATGTAATTTTGTATTAAAGTGACCTTTTTTCGAAATGTTTTGACTGTAATGATTTCCTGTCCTTTTTGCTCAGCAATCAGAACAGCAGAGCTGGAACAAGCCTGTTTCAGCTCCTCGATGTTAGTGCTTGAAGGGAAGTGAGCTGTGCAGTCCACATGCCTCTAGCACGGCCACAGTGTGGGCAGGTAAGTGCACTGCCTGCAGTAAGTGAGGGTTGAGACTCAGAGGAATGACAATATGGTTAAATTGCTATGTTGGATTCAGTTTGGTTGCATTAAATTTCTCAGCAAGAATTTTCAATCTTCAAGTGAGTTACACTTGTGCAGATATGGGCTGATTCATGTTCTGACTGATCCGGGGTTGTTGGAAGTCTGGTACTTGGAAAAACCTTATGTTAATAAATTCTCTCTATGTGTAGTTATAAAAACATACCTGCAACTCTATGGAAGTGACTGGTACTTTCTTGTATGAAACCATCTCATTATGAGCTTCCCGTATCGAAGTAGTGAGGGAGGGCAGTGACTCTTTTTAGAATCTGTGAATGAATGTTATATGAAAGATATTTTCATTAAGATAGGAGAAGTGATGGTGAATTTCACTGAGAAGGAATTTATTCTAAAAAATGTAAGTCAAAACTTCCATTCAGATAATCCCAGCTACATCCCCACCTCAAAGCCCCTGACACCAAAGCAGAAAACTTAGAGCCATATGAAAACCCTCTCTGTAGTCCTAAGCCTAAGATAGGACAGATCCTTGGATCTGATGTTGTCACGATCCTTCTCGTTTCAGACCATGTGGGCAAAACTTGAGGTCTGCTTTCATTTGAACACTGTTAAATACTGTATTCATACAGAGATACCTTATGTTAATTTCTGGAATGGAGAGACGTGTCCATGTGCCCACACACTGATGCACACACAACCATAGGCCAAGGTAGCAGATGACCTAGCTGACTTGTCTCTCCTTTGAGTCTCACAGACTGTATGGATTTACCTGAAATCAGAGCTAGAGAAGAGGCAGAGCCTACTGCTTTTAGTTTGCCTCTGAGACCAGGGCAGCATCTGGCATAGTTTCGCACACTTATAGCTTGCCCTAGTGTAAATCACAAAATCAAATTTGCTTATATGCTTGGTTAAGCCTGTGGTCAGGCCTGCGCCCAGCTCTGCTCCCAGGAAGGACAAGAATGGCTCAGGTATGTAGAACTTGGAGGCACTTTTCCGAGGTAGACCCTGGTGTTTCTAGGCTGTTTTTTTCTTGCTGTTTTTCTTCTGGAGGTGGAAGGGTGTTAATGATTGGGTCGTTCTGTAGTGCTGTTGGTCTGTTGGTCCTGAAGACATTGCAATGTAGCCTTCGTTTTGGAAGGTTCTGTCTTGGGAGAATGAAGGGTTGATACCTTTCATTGGATGATATTTTGCAACTTCCACAAAGCTTCCTTTTGCTCCCAAGATAACTGGGGCACTGTCTACTTTGTTAAGGTTTTAGAAATGGATTTGGGCTTCATTCTGGGGCATCACAAATGCTCCTGGCTCAGAAAGACCTGTTTTATTTAGCTGCCTGTTCGCCAGGATGTCACAGAGGATTTATGTGGGGACCAGTGCTCCCCTGCAAACCTGCACCTCCAAATCCAGCTGCCCTGGCAGCCTGGAAGGAAGGGGCTCGTCACCACGAGCTGCTTTGAAGACTGGCAGGCATCACTCATGGAGTTCTAGCTTTGTGGGGTGCTACAAATTTATATTTTCTTTTTTAAAATGTGATGTAGTGAGAGCACATGGACTCTCTGGGGATTCAGGTGATGTCTCCTGCTTTTTTTGTCTGATGTTGTTAGAATCAAAAAGCCATAGAAAGCAGGGACACGGAAAGCAGGAAAGGAAGGGACACGGAGAGGTCATCTTTGCCTGAAGCTGGGAGTAGAAACTGGGGAAGAATCATTCCCTTTATGTCCTGCTCTGATAACACTCCCTGAACATCAGCTACTGCCCATGGTTTGAGACAGGCTAGTGAGCGAGACAGTCATGGTTATTTTTTGGTTTGCTTAGTGTTTATTTTCTTAGTTTTCAATTTAAAGAAGAGAAATCTTTAATGTGTAAAGCCATGTCTATTGCCTTCAGTTCGTAGGAGGAGAGGTGGAAAAATCATTTGTGATATCCCTTCAACTGTGAAGTGCATTTTTTAGTAACATCATTTTCTTAATACTTTAGTGTAAATCAAATATGCAGAATATAACAAATTCAAGAAAAACTTTTTAAAAATTAGATTGTAATTACAGGCTATTCTACTACCAGAATTTATTTTATATAGTGTATGGCTTTTCCAATTAAGAACACTTATTTTTCTTTTAATCTTTTAAGCTTGAGTATAATACTTTAAGTTCCATTTATGTGTTGTCAGACACAAGTTAGGGTTGGACCTTCCTTTAAAATGCTTTTATTCTACTTCTTAAGTTTGCAATCCAAAAGGCAGTGTTTTCCTCTGTTGGAAAGTGTGCCTCAATCTGGCATTATCCTTTATTTCTACTCGCTTATGTCTTCAAGAAGATGCCACCTATTGCATAGTTAGTGCAATGCTGATCTTGAACACAACCGGAATAATGGTAGGAAAAGCTCTGTTGATTGCATTGAAGTACAGAATACCATTTGCTTTATTAAAACAGCAACATTCTACCTTTCACTATATTCTCTACATAATACCTAAGGGCTTAAGGCTAGTTATATAGTTTGAGCAAATAGAGTAGGGTTTGCTCCAGAATTTGTCGTCTTTCCTCCCTTCCTTTCTTGTATCTCCTGGAAGGCCCTAGTCTTGGCAGCTGTTAGCCATAGGCATCACCTCATTAAAATCAGCAGGACCGCTTGGCAGCCACGTCACCCTTTGGGTTGTTGTGTGTGTAGCAGCAAGCTGAGGGGAAGAGATTAAAGCAGACTTGGTGGGCAAATACGGGCCGTTGTGGAGAGGAGGTCTGGGCATGACAACTGGCCTGGCTTGGTCACGAGGTAGGAAGGATATGCTGAATTACACCAAGGCAGAGGAATGTGATGGGCATGGTGTAGGTGCCCAGGGCTGTGGGAAACGCTGTGTCTCCTGGTGCACAGCGCCGTGTTTGGTCATCTTCACCTCAGCACAGCTCTGCATGCTGCTCGCTGGCCAGCACTCCACGTGCAGGGCACGCTCGAGGCCAGACGTAGCTTCAGATGCAGCCCTGGAGCAAAAAGGACCTCAAAACAACTCAGTTTGTGCAGCTGCAGCATGAGCTGTGGCATGTATTTCTCAGAGCTGAGCCTATGACATCCTCAGCAGCTGGCATTGCCCTTGTGAAGGTTTTGACCATTTGTATCATCTTGAGTGTGTTGTGCCCTTTACATTTGCAAAGTGAGGAGCAGCAGAACGAGTTCAGCTGCTGCACAGAAGGTGCATCTCCCCTTCCTCTTCTCCTTTTCCCTGTTAGTATGTAAGCATGAAGTTTATCAGCCAATACATTTATGCTTTGACTGCCTCTAGCTTGCCACCCTTCCATTAAGTAGCTCTTAGTGCACGTCTTCTTGCTGTTTTCAATAGGATTACTCATGTAAGTACCACTTTTTACAGGAAAGATGACAGAATAGATGTCTAATTTGTCCACATCCCTGTTGTTATGACATTGAAATTTATTGTCTTGGATTTACTAGCAACGTACTGTTCCAAGCTGTGGCTTAATTCTGGTTCAATAGAAAGATTTTCTTTTTATTGTTTCCTCACGAAGCTCTTGTTGGCATTCAAAGATCTTTCCAGAAGTTTGTGGGGAAAAAAATCTCCAAATAAACACAGTAAAGAATTAATGCAGATTTCAGACTCTTTACTAGCTGTGGTCGTCAATATTTCTCTGTCATATGGGATTTTCTACGAAACATATGGACCCACAGGACTCTTACATGTAGGAATTCGTAAAGTATTACATATTCTTGGATAAAGGGGTTCTTTTTGGCTGCGTTTTGTGGGTTTGTGTGTGTGGAAATGAAAGTCCAGCCTGTCCTATTTGAGTTTTTTCTACTTGTTGGCTTATCAATAAATCATTTGAATGATCTTAGTCATCTACTGCAAAGTGGAGAAGCTGTTCTTTGTCTTTCCTGTCAAATCTGCTTCTAAGGTTATCTGTTCACAGACATATGAATATTTATACAGATGGCATTTTGAAAGCTTCTCTGGCCTTAGATTCTTAATGGAGAAATAACATGGAGCATAAATGGGTTTTAAAGTTGTTTTCTTCTAATTAAGTGTGAAGCATTATCACTGTTTATAACCTGATACTTCTAGTTAAAGGTGAAACTGAGGATGCTCATATTAGAATTGTTGATTCATCTGTATGCCTACTGGTGTAAGCAAGCAAAAGCCAAAATGAAAAGAATAATAAACAGGTTAGAGACAATTGGTGGACTCTAGAAACAGATTTAACAAGGTGCCCTCCACTGCTGATTACCTTCTAGAACTGAAACCTGAAGATTCATACAGACTTACCCTGTTGTTTTATTGTTGCTAGAGGAAGCCACCCTGCATTTCACATCTAATTCTGGATTTGACTAAATTCCCTTTATATCAAGTCAGGTTCTCATGGGGAAAAGGGCTGTAGCAACCACAGTGCACTGAGGTGTTGCGGTGGTTTTGGCCAGTTATCTGTAGATGAGTGGCAGTCTACAAATGAATGGTGTTTAGGAAGCACAGGAATAAGGGATTTTCAAGAGAGGTCTTTGGCAAGGTGCTCTTGGTGTGTTAGCCATTCCCTGAAGAACCTAAAAGCTCCATGCGCAAGGTCAGCTTCCAAAGCTGCCTCTGTGAGTAAGCAGGGAGCAGCTTTGCCAAGCTGTTGTCTGCAGAGTACTTAACAGTCTACATTGTAAAAGGTGATGAGGGAAAAAACCAGATGATTATGGCTTGGACATTTATTACGTTTCAACTATCAATTTGTTTAAAAGGGGATTATGTCATTTCAATAAAGCAACGCGATTAATCTGAGCCGCAGGGAACCGTCTGATCTGATCATACGGAATATTACGGAGAATGTTTTATGCCTACATATATTTGTGTGTGTAAGTGTATATAAATACGTGTGCATTCACCAGCAGCACACCTGCAAGCGCGGCGGCGGCGCGGGCCCGTTGCGAGCTCCTGGGAGCTGCCTTTGTTTCCATAGGCAACAGAGCTGCCGGGCACTATGGATCAAACGCATCCAGCCTCGGCTCCGTGCCTCCGAGGTAAACAGTCGCCTGCTGCACTACATAAATACTGAAAGAAAAACCCTCTTGGTAAAAGACCTGACCAGCATGAACCTGAGGGTAACTGCGGGCTGCTCAGAAAAGCTGAGCTCGGGCAGCTCCCTGATAAAGGTTCCCTGGGAGCGCGCCGCGTGCGCTGCCGTTTTTGCCTTTTCTGCTGTTTACTGCTGTAGGTTTTTTTTTTTTTTTTTTTTTTTTTTTTTTGAAGGGTGTGTGTAATTCACAGATTTTATAGTGGCTTAAAAACTGATTAAAATAATCTGTAGTATCATCATTTCTTCCCTCTCCTACCTCCAGAGAGAATATACTTTGGTTGTCTTGCCATAGTGAGGTTGGGAGAAAGAGCTCTCGGGTGTCTCTGCTTTTAACTGTTTGAACTGCAGAATCAACTGCAGCCCCTAATTTCGGCCATCCCAAACCACAGTGGACACAGCTAAATGTAAGAGTTTTAGAGGAAAAACTTTAAATATTGCCTCCCTTTTCAGAAAAAATCCTCTTAAGTTTAACCAGAGTGAAATTCAAACAATATGTTACAGATGAAGGCACATAAGTAATGACCTTTAAAGGAAAAAAAAAATGTTGTTGTACAACAAATATGAACCATGAAGATCACAGAAATGCTAGCTATTGACAACTTACTTGAATTTACAGAGCTTGTTCATTCATCTGATTAAAAATATATCATTTTATGCAATCTATGTTTATTGTTTTTTGCATTTCCTATTTATCTTGCTAATGACTGTTCTCTTTAAGGTCCACTTCAGAGGCACCACTTTCCCCAATGATTCAGTCCAAGCACAGTCTAATCCTGAATGAAGTATATAAAATTCTCCAGAAGTTGCTGTAAGAATTTCATTGATTTATTGACTGATTTTTAATGGTACCCACTGTCACAGCCCTGAGAACACTTTCAACCCCCTAAAAATAATTAAACACTTCAGGTTTCTCTGTGTAATATTAAGGAGACTTTTAGAGGAAAAAAAAAAAAAAAGTATATATCCTGCTGCTAACAGTGCTGTGGTGCTCACTTAGGTTAATGAAAAGTGAGAGCCTGACCTCTGGCCAGGACCTGCTCAAGGAGAAAGGTGGGCTTGGAGATTTCAGGACTTAAACTCTGCTCTCCCCAGACTCTTTCCATCTTATGCAGCCCATGGCTCCCATGGCTGGGACTCTGGTGCTCGTTTCCCTGGGCCTCCTTTTACTGTCTGTTTCTGTTGGGAGAGCCAACATCTCTCCCAAAATGGGTGCTGGAGGGCACTGTCTTTAACTTTGTCAGTCATAAAAGGTCAGATGCTGAGATATTTTTATTATTATTTATTGTCATAGATGGACTCCTGAAATTCATATAAATGTTCTGTTTATTTGTTCTGATTAAGGCTACTGAATAAATTAATAAATGAGAATGCAACAAAAATGCCATTTTAAGATAGAAACCTGTGGTGGTGATTGTATCACAGAGTGATGAATTTGTTTCAGGACAGTAATGCATTTCTGAGCTCTGTATCCTAGCTCTGTTCCACCTTTCCCAGCTAACATGAAAGCTTTTCAAGGTCAGCAGTACCATACGGGTAATGACGAGCCTGAGGTAGGCTTATGTTAAGTGTGTCCTCAGTGGTCAGGTTAATCTTTTCATTTGTGTTTTCTTTCCATAAATAAATACAGGGAAAGTCATTGCTTGTGTTGTACAAGTAATCTGTGCATCTTAAAAAAAAAAAAAAAAAAAAAAAAAAAAGAGAGAGAGAGAAGAAAAAAAAGAAAAAAAATCACAGTAGTCTATTTTTCTAAAAAGAAACTGACCTGTGCATTAAAAACAAAATCCGTTACAACAATCTTTTTTTATGTGCTCTATTTAGCAAAAGGTAATGCTACACTGCTTTGAGGTTGCTTAGATGTAAAGAGTGAGGAGGGATAAATAAAAATGGGGCAGTTTATCTGCACTTTTAGTACAAAATGAAACATTATTCTGTCTGACCTAAATAGGTGGAAAAAAAGTTAATGAATCAGATTATCAGTGTCTTGAAAATGGAGATCATTTTAGATCCTGCTGGGCTGAGCCCCTGTAGTCCTTATCTGATCCTGTGAGCTCCCCCTTCTACCTCCACTTTCCATTTATTTTAGTAAGAATTTGATTTTCCATTAACATGAATGCCATTTGATGGTGTTTTGTATAGGCTTGTGAGGTTTGAAGTGCTATTGCTAACACTGAATTTCTGCCGCTAAGAAATCTTGTATTGTTCTGTCCTCTGGTGCTATTTAGTCTTAAACAGCAACCTGACTTGTTCCTTAGGATTTCCTTATTATAAGGATCCAAGTGTCATATAGTTCCCTGTGCATGGAACTGAACATAAAAAGATAAAAGGCTATTGTGAAAGTAGGTTTTAGCCTGTTTTTATATAGGAAGAGTATTTATGTATTTGTTCAGTCTCCATGTGTCTGTCTAAATGTCTCATCTAATGATTCCTGAACCCTCTAGCCAATGTCAACCAAATTTGACAGAAGGGCAGAAGTATCAAAGAAAATTGAGTTCTCAGTAGTATTGTAAAAATAAGACTCCCGTGAGCATTTTGACTGAGGGAAAGGCAGTGGACTGAGCTCATGTTTTGTGGGACATCTTATAAATTCCCATAGCAGACGAAAAGCTCAAATCGGAACGTAAATCATGAGACAAAAGTCCATTGGAAGCCAAGCTGCATTCATTTCGGGCTTCATTGTTTCACTTTTGTTTCCAACAACATCTTATGGGATTGAGAGATCAAAAAATTATTAGTCTTGTGTTTTTGTCATTATTTGCACTGCCTCTTAAGCTTTCACTGTCCAAAAAGAGATTTTTTTTCCTTTTCACTTTGTCAACTTCTCATCAAGAACTAGTTTGTATGGGCTGAAAGTATTTATATTTGCTTTTTAATTACTTCAATTCTGCTATAGCATGCTCCGAAATCCTCCTTCCTCTCAATGTTTTTTCCATTATAAAGACTAACGTTAGTCTTTCTTTGAAAATTGATTGCAAAAACATGCAATCAGTGAGCTACAGAAAGTAACACCCCTGTTGACTCTAAGCCTTTGCGCTAGAGAAAATTCATTGGAATGAAGCTTCAGAATGATTTTACTATGATACCAATCTTATTTGCCCTAAATGTAGGAATGAATTTTAGATCAATGCTATTTAAACACAATGTCAATAGAAAGTATTTGAACACGCCAAATATGACGTGCTTTTTGTTTGTTTGCTTTTAAGTCGAGTTATTCCCCCACCAAAGGCCCTCTCCATGCCCTCTTCCCTGCACGAGACTTGCTATTCTGCAACATATTCCCTGTGCTAGAAAGGACAAGACATCTGTGAGAGGATGAGAGGCCCTGTGGTAAATTATATTCTCGGTGACTGCTGACCTTGGTGGAAAAGCGCCTGTCTATATTCTTTGCTTCTGAAATCTCCTTCACATGTTAGATTCTGCTGACAAACTCAGTGGCTGGATAAACAATTTGAATTTGCTTCATGTTTGCACAGTGTATGCTAAAAGAATAGGGAGAAAACTGTATTAAAAGAAAAAAAAAATCTCAGATGTTGGGGGCTTTTTGCTTCTAGTCCAGTAAACATACATTTTGCCTCTCTGATACAGTGTCCCCCCGTTGTCCTCTGCAGAGACGTTACGGCGCGTTGGAGGTGTTCACACACGAGGCATTTTCCGAACGTAAGTCGGGGTGTGACAGATTGGCTCTGGCGGATTCAGAGGCGGTGACTGGATGCTGCCGCTTCCCGCCTTGCTCCTGGGTGGAAGGAGCCTCCCGGGCTGCGCGCGGAGCTGCGCGGCGCTCACGGCCCGCGAGGGCACGTAGACGTCCGAGCCGCGACCGCGGGGCTGCTGCCAGGCTCCACGGCCACCACGCTGGGAGGTGCTTGTGTGCGAACTCATTTCCCAAGTTGTTTTGCTGCGATTTGGTTATTACGAGACTAAGACACGCACAATATACCGATGGGTGAGTGTTTGCTCGACATCGACACTCCGTGGGCTGATAGATGTTGGTGTGACAAAAGGGTTCTTGGTGCAGGTTGTGAGCTGCAAGTTGAATTTTGCCATTTGTTTGCTAGAGAAGAATTTGTCATGTCCTGAACCTCTTCTAGTTCTCTCGTAGGTAGGTTTGCCTGCTAGTTGCATCTTGAGAGATGCACAAACTGCTTCCAACTCACCAAAATGGAATTAAGAGTTTCTTCATGCCATTACTGACTTGAATTCTTACTCTTTTTTCAGTGTTCCTTGTCTGAGAGCCCTCTGAGAGATTTGTCTTTCCAGACTTTACCCCTCTGAATGTGGCTCTCTTTTCAGCAGCAATTTGTAACTCCCAGCATTCCTTTTCTACTACAAATATAAACATAAGACCCTACATTATTTATTCTTTCTAAAGCGGCAAGGGAGAATTGTAAATGGCTGAATTACAACCTGCAGTTGCCAAGAGGCAGGTACAAGTTAAAGAGCAATTTAATTGTGGATGTTTTTCTTTTTTCTTCTTTAACTCTTTCCTTAGGGATAGATAAACAGAAACGGGCAAATGATCAGCAAAGGAGGAGTTCTGGAGACAGGAACGAGCAGAGAGTGGAGAAGGTCAGCGGGAGCTTTGCGGGGAGGAGAAGAGGCAGCTGTAGTAAAAGCCTTCCTTACAAAAACAGCTATTTTAAATTAAGATAGAGTTACTCTGTTCAAGCTTGCTAATGTGATAGGATCTACCCTTAAAAACAGAAAATTTGTTATCAACTGGTAACTTTAGCCCAAAGATTGAATTAGCCCTGGGGAGGAGTTGAGCCTGTGTCCCTGCTAATGCCGGAGCAGAAGCACCTGCACTGGGCAGCCAGCTCGAGCCAGGCTCCAGTGTTAGGTAGGGAAACTGAGCTGGATAAGGGAAAAAGAAGCTAACAAGGAAGCCTTCATAAAGACTTTATGTTTATTCAAAGACCATGGTCTTGTGGTTGTTTCCTATAGGCCAGACTGATGGTTACACTCTTCATGTTTGCTGCAAAAGGCTATAAACAACTGGCATTTTCTGTGTGATAAGATGCAGATGTGGAGACTGGCACTTTGACTTGTTTCAGGTGCATTAATGAAATTGCCAGCATGTTTAAGTTGAGTGAAAGCCTCCAACAGCTTGCTGAATTGGTATTAAAAATGCCCATTGCAATTCCACTCATTGCACTTTCCACTTACGGCCAAGGAACTTCTTGTAGGTAACTGTGTTCCTTGCCACTTTGTTCCTCAGCAGAATGGTTGTATCCTGCTTCATAGCAATGAACCTGTGCAAGATGTTGTTTCCAGCAGCTGCCTCATCTAGAGCAATGTTATATCCAGAGCTATTAACAGCCCTGCAATCCTCAACTACACTCGCTGTAACGGGTAGCGCCTGGCAGCAGCGTGAGCCGGCGTTTTCTGTTGACAGAAAATGTTCTACTTGACATTTAGCATAAGGAATGGAGTGGCTGAAATGGGCTTAGAGAAGCACTTCTTTTACCATCTTCCCTAAGCTTCATGTTAAAAGCAACACAAAACTGTAACCTCTTTGCCTGGCTGCCCACAACTAGAGAGGGACATCCCTCGAAGCCAAGAGGTTTCAGAAGAAAAGGCATGGATAATGTTAATGCTATTATCATGGTTGAAAGCAAAGTGGGCATGTGCTTCTGTTGTTAGCGCTTGTGAGAATGCCGTATTTTCTATTAGAGGCATGAGCAATATGTTTTGTAAGCTAGGAGGTGACCTCTTTTTTGTATATGCATTACATGCCGTATCTGAAGTTCACGGGCATTTTTGCATGGCACTGCATGCTGTCTTTTTGCAATTCCTAAACACGGCTGAGAGGCAGGAGCTTCTGACAAAAAGGATGCAGCTTGCCAAAAATGCTTCTTAGGCTGTTCTGACTCAAGGGGGAACTTCTGCAAATCTGCCAGCACATCAATATACCATATACAATGTGTTGTTTAGGAACTGAATCTCTGATCATCAGAATCTATTAACAAACATCCAGAATGTGTGCAAAAATATATTTTTTAAAAATCTAGCTTTCTATTTTTTGTTTGTATCAGTTTTCTCACAGATCGTCTGTCAGCTGAGGAAGGTGGGGGGGAATAGGTGGATTTTCTTTAGGAAAAAAAGCCTCTGATTTTGATGACAAGTTAAATATAGGGCAATTTGCTTAATCTGCAATACAAGTTATCCTTGAGCTTGCTCCTTCTAGAAAGGAGCTCCCTCTAGAGAAGCCCTAAATGTGGTTAGTTTGAACAAATGAATAAACCTAGATCATTCTTTGAAGGTAGGTGGGGGTGAATATATAAGAATGACAGAAAATTAGGGGGACTTCTCTAAGAGGCTGTTGATATCTATTAATGGAGCCAGCTGGGATGGCTTAAGCTCTCTTCCTATCTACTCCTCCATAAAATCCTCCCTAACACAGAGTTTACAACCTTGAGTGCCGTTGGACCAAGAGCTGGGATGCTGAATGTGCTCTTATATAACTGACTTATGTTCTCGAGGATGAGTCCTCCTGGCACTTGTGAGTTGAGAAATTTCTCTAAGAAGGCTTATTTTTAGCTCCCTGAGTCTGATGTGTTTTTTTTTTTTTTCCCCTTTCCTACACTTACCATATCTTTATTTGGTCTTTGTTTTTTGTTATTCTCATGTTCCACTTGTCTTGCCCCGTTGTTGCTAACAAAAACTTTGGGGGAGATTTATAGACAGGCTGTGCTTTAGTGTCACAAGGCTGCATGAAAACCAGTAAAGAAAGGCATGTTCATTAAGCAGTTCAAATGATAAACTCCTGCTGTGCCCCACTGCAGTTAAGTGAAGGCATTAATGAAGAATTTTATATTTTCCCATCCTATCACTACAGAAATATTGTTTTAACGAACTCTTGAACAGGAAGAAATATTTAGGTTTTGAACCCACTTCTTCACTCTGTGGTATCTCCAACCGTAAAAGTGGAGGTGCTAAATAAATTGCCTCCAAACCCCACATTTGGAGTCTCCTAAAATTCTGTCTTTGCATTAATTGATATTATTGATCGGGTGAACTGCTTTATTTAAGGGTGAGCTGTGTTGTAGAAGAGGCACAATCTTAATCCTTAACAATAGCAAATATAGATTCTCTACATAATAGAAGTGCATCAAATATTTCTGTTTCTTGCTGTGCATGCATAGTTTTTATATTTGGATATAAATAAATGTACTATGAAGGAAAAGCTCTTTTCTATTGATGGCCAAGTGTATATGCCAGTGCTTGGGAAAGGATATTATTGTCTTAATACCAGTTAGGGAAAAAAATTATGCTTCACCTCCCTTTCCACTGTACTCTGTTTATCTTCAACAGATATTCTCCCTATCCTGAGGGATTCGGGTAGCAGAATTTGACTCTCTTTTCATTTCTTTTAATGTCAGTGTCTCATCTCTGTATAAGGAGAAAAAAGCTCCTGAAAACTTTGGATAGAATTAGCAGCATTCTAAATACTCAGAATAACTTTTTTAAAACAAGCCAACTCTTTATTTTTTTTTTAAAAGGGGGGGAAATAGAAACTTCTTTTTATTTTCCAAAAACCAAGGAATTAAGAAAATGAATCTTGTTTAGAGCCAGTATGATGTTTTGTGTGTGGAATGTCACTGGTAGCTTCCAGTAAGATTACAAAAAGGGGTAGGGGGCAAGATAATCATCTGATTCAGATAGACATCGGAATATGAAACAGAATTCTTGAAATTGAATTCAGAAATCTATAATAAATCCTTAAAAGATGCTAGTTTTTTGCTGAACAGCAAATTTTTGCTAATGAATGGAACAAGACCATTTCCCTCATCTATTACTCATGATTTTAATGTATTGTTAAATTTTAGATAAAAACTTCATAAAATTTTTAAGTATTTCACCTTTTAGAGCTGCTGCTTTTTTGGTATGCGTATTGCAGGCAGGAGTTTATACTCTTGCTCCTTGTGACGGTACAACTAGCTCATCCATTGCATTTTGCCAGTATTCTGCTGCATGAGCTGGAACAAGCTGCGTTGCAAGAGTTGCCTTTCTAGAGAACTACTCAAAAAAGTGTTCAAACATAGTACAAATATAATACCCTCTTAAGATAGCAGGATATTATTATTACCTGTGCTTTGCAAATGGGGAAACTGAGGGACAGTGGATATTAGGAATGTCATTTCTTAGAGCATAGTGGCATTTAGCTATAACACATGCACTTGTTATATATTATATGGCCACTTGCAAGCAAGAAGAGCCAAAGCTGGCTGCCACATTCTGGTGACACTTGTAAATTGCACTTTAAAATTCTTAATTGCAGACTTTTCTGATGAATTATTGGTCTTCTAATTTTTAGTTTTTTTTTAAAAAAACTATTTTACAGCCTTTCATTTTGGTTGGACACACCTGGCAGATACACGTGCCCATTCTGTAACATACGTAATACCAAAGTTAAGAAGCACGTGAGAAGAAAATTCAGTCCCTTGGACTTGCCCATAAAAAGAAAAGGAGAGTACAATGAATTGCTGTTTGGCAGTCTTTTCACAAGCATCCTCTGTGGCATGCAAAAATAGGAAGAACAAAAGATGATGCTGTTTGGGGACCTTTCTTGGAGTGCTTTAAGGCTTAAAATTCAGATTAAGTTCACCAAAATAATCTAAATGGAAGGTTTCTCCCTAAGGGCTATGTAAGCCCATCTGAAACCTCTGATGGAATAAATATATGGAGCTAGTCGCATATCAGATGCATATAGGTAAGTATGTGCACAGCTATTAAGGATGTGGATCCTGAAGTAAATCTAGAAGCTCTCTTCTGATTTACTTCTTATGGCAAGCAGAACCTGATCTTAAAATGAAGAAATACGGCAGGAAATAATTCTCCTTTCCTAACTTCTGTTTTTCTTGGTGAAACATTGTTATTTGTGGTGTTTATATAATTATATTCCAGTGTAATTCAAGTATGTAATGACATTTCTCCAATGAAAGCATTTAAATAACTCAGGAAATTGCTTTACTGTTCTGTTTCCTGACTTAAAACCCATTTTGTCATATTCATTTTATTGTTCAATCTGTCTGAGCTCATATCTAGATGTATTCTACCCTATACAGACCAAAATAAAATATTAACTATCTGATCATTTCATGTATGTATGTATACAGATACACACATTATAGTAAAGCTATTCTTATGTGTATAAAATATTATTTTCATCCTTTCCTTGGTTTTACTTGTTATTTAAAGCAGAAAGCTTACTCAAGAACACTACAGTGCATTTAGAAAAAAATAAAAGCATCTTGTTGAAGAAAGTTAATATGCAATAATAAATCTATAAGTTATAGAATAGAAAAGCATTTTTTTTCCTTTTAGCATCAGTGAAACAAAATGGATGTCTAGTTTTTCCTTTCAATCTGAGTATGTATTAAAGTTGGCTTCTTGCATAAACAGCTGAAAAGGATTATTTCAAGGGCTATTCTGTTAAATGAAATAGAATAGCTTGGTATAGAAGCAGTATTTTTCTGTGAAGTAGGGGAAAATATACCAGCTTTTCCGTAGGACTGGATCTTATTTTACCACAAAGACACTTCTATGAGACAAGTGATAGGTTAATCTATTTTGCTTTTATGGAGGCCTTTTTTAATTTAGTGGATAAGATTAAAATGCAGACTGAATACCACAGGTGTAGCTTGGATTTTTAATCTGCTTGACTCAAGTTATTCTCGTTAGTGAATGGGGCTACTAATAATACAGCTCAGGAAATAAAATAGGAAACCTAAGTACCGCAATACTTTTATTCAGCTTTGAACAAATCAGTGGAGCATAAAGTCTACTGAAACAGATTAAATTTGATTCCTGCAGGAGCCAAAGCGTAAGGGGCCACAGCAGCATGAACAGAAACGGGGTGGAGGAGCTCCAAGGCGGCAGGACGTGTTCCCTGCGCGGGTGCCAGCAGCCAGGGCCCTGCCAAACCTGGCCTGCATAAATTATGGCAGCTACCTGGTGTTTTTCATGCAAAAATACAGGCCAGGGAGACCAGGGTGCTAATTTCCATGTTAACCTGCACTGGAAAATATGTCTTCAAGCTCAAGGGTGAAAATTAAAGGAGGAAACGGGTCAAATATCCTGTAATAATTGTTAGCATATTACAAGTCTGTAATTGGCACTATAAATTCATAAATGTATTTTTTTTGTAAAACACTTCCAAGAGTTATATATTCCAAGCCAAATTCTTTAGCCCTTAGCTGAGCAAAACCCCTGCTGCTCACACTGAGGGCTCTGCTCAGCCAAGGAGCACAGAGGCTCCGTCCTGCGCCACGCTGAGAGCTTTGATATTTCTGTAATTTCTCAGGTCTTCTGCGAGCAAAGAGCTGCAGGTTCCTGCCTGTCTCCCCACGTAGCACCTGCAAGATGGTCAGAGCCCACGCGGTGCCAGGAGGGTCACGGGACGGGGCCGAACCCAGACCTGCTGGAGATGGGTCCCTTGTGGCCCTGCGGCTGGGACAGTCACGCTGTGGAAGCCCGAAAAGCTCCGTGGTGGCACGAGCTGCAGGAGGGGACATTTGGAGGAGCAGCAGGCACAGGGTAAGTTGCTTCAGTTCCCTGTTCTGGAAAAGCCTTTCCCTCCTGGAAAGCGGCACTGTTAATCCCTTGGGTTGGCCTGGGACACAGTGGAGTTATCGCAAATAGGCCAAATAAACGCTGTGTGTCTTAACTGTTTACACTAAATTTGGCGAAATAAATTCCCTGGCTATGAATCCACTCTCATGATGCTAGTTTTAGACCTTTGTAATTCATACACATATAAATGCAAACTCTTCTGTCAGTCTTAAGTCCAGAAATGTATTCCTACTTTCCCTGCTATCTCAATAAGTGAAGATATAGCCTGTTGTGGTGTTGAGCACTCTAATTTCTTGAGTATGAAAGTTGATCTAAGAAGATACACTATCTTTTTCCATAAATACTTGAAGAAAAATCAACCGTAAGTGCATATTTCAATAAATATACATTTCTAGGTGTCTTAGGGGAGTCCTGTTTTCTTTGGGAACCTCTTTTGTAGTGAACAATATTTACTTACAGTAACTTATTGTGCTCTGATTGAACTACTGTTTAGTTGATGCTTGGGTGATAATGTTCATTAAGTAAAATAAAGCATGCTGGTGCTCTACTTAGCAGTGCAAGATATGAGATAGTTTTAATTTTCCATATCTTAATTCTATCCTGCATATTTAAGAATTGCAAATTCTACTAGTACCCTATACTTGGCATGTATTTATTATGATAATCTTCAGAGGCAATTTCCATATAGCTGTGCTGTCACATACTGCATTATTAAAAAAAAAGGAAAAAGTTAGAGTGAAGGCTAGATCTTTCACAGATGAAACTGCAAAAACTCCTACTGGAGCAATGCTACCTATTCAGGTTAAACTCTTTAACCTGAATGTTAAACTCTTTAACCTGAACCTCTTTGTACCAGCTCTTTAGCTGGTACAAAATATGTTTGTTGATGTTAATTTTTTGTCGTCTGTTCCTGTGAGGACTATGAGCTTATGAAGTGTGAGACATTATCTTGCATTTCATACTACTCTTGTAAGCAAGCTCTGCTTATGTGAGGTGTAAAGGTTGGGAGCCTTCGAAAGGGCATGTATCTCATGCTTGCCTAACTACATGCAAAAGGACTGGAGGATGCTGAAAGCCTTGCAATTTGTATTTCAGAAAATATATATCTACTTAAGAAAGATCACCAAGATGACCTTCAATCCTTCTCCCAGGCCCAGTAGTTAGGGCCAAGACATTTTTAGCAGGTTTAATATATAATGTTTGGGTTAATCTATCTGTAACTTGCATTCTTTTACTCACTGTGGACATCAGGTTTCTCCCTGCTTGCCTCTCCCCCTCATTTCGTTTCCAAGAGAAGTTAACCCACATCTGTGTGTGTTTGTTTTGAAGTGGTAAGTGCACCTTTGTAAAAGGTATCCGCAGCAAAATTAACTTCTGACTTCTGTCAGTCCTAGATTATAAACTGGCTCACTTGTCTTATTGAAATAAAGATCTCTCTCAACTGCTGAAAAAAAAAAAATGCAGAAATCCTACTTAAGTATTAGAGTAGGTCCTTCTCGGAGACTAAAGTACGTTCAAGAAACCATAGATCCTAGTAGGAGTTACTCATGCTTGAGAGAGGGGGCAGACTGTGATGAACACCCGAGAGCAGAAACGGGGACTGTGTCTCTGCCTAGCACCTGTGCGAAGGGTAGAGCAGGGCTCAGTTGTCTCCTCCTTAAGGAGGAAAATGTTTGGGGGGCTGCTGTCCACGCTCAGCTCTCAGTGAGGACGTTGATGTGTTAGCCTCATCTCTTCATGCCAGCACCTCTCAGGCACTAACCCATACAGAGAGGACAGACAGGTAGTCCCCACATCCCTGGCAGTGGTGCAAGTTGGAGTGTGCAGGAGAAAGCTATGTGAAAGCCATTTTGTGTCACTTGCTACTGAAATGGAGGATACAAAGCAGTGTCTGTGAGCAGAACTTGGGGTTCTTGCATGGAGATCCTCAAGGAGGAGGCAGAAGCATGTAAAAGATGCATGGGGGGAATAAATGCTTTTAGTTATTCATGTTGGGAATGTTCACAAATCTTTACTAAATGTAATCCATATGTTATTTGTAGAAGCCACAGAGTAGCTGAGATGAGGAGGTAAGGCATGTACCATCAGTGAGTTATGGGAAAGTTGCTGTGATAATGGCAAGTCCCACCTGTCTGCAATTCTCTACAAAACTTCTTGACTTGTTCAACCTGCCCAGCTGTGCAGGAGTCGTAATTACACACTAGAAAGCTCTATTTTAATTTAAAAGCTCATCAGTGTTTTAGAGGGCTACCCTGCCAAATAAGCCTTCCCTACAAAAATAATTGTTCCAACCGCATGTGCTTAAGGCCAGCTAGATAATAACTGCTGCCCACAATGGATTTCTCTTTTGCTATAGATACCATGAACATAAAATGTAAGATGAAGTGATTTTAGTAAGATGTTCCCAAGTGAGACTAGGTGCAACAGCTGGAGCTGAATGTGAGGTCAACCTTGATTTGATTCAGCTGAATCTAAATGGTCTTTATCCCCTTTTCCACCCCACTTTGCTACCTTTTTCTTTGTTCTTTCATGGATTCAGCATGTTACTGAAGTGTCTAGTATTCCCCAACTGTTTATAAAGGCTGATTGGTCCAATGTATGCCAGATATGTGCCAATATTTCTGGAAAACCACAAGTGCTTTTTCTTTTTTTTAATGTTGGGTATTTACTTTGGCCGCTGTCAAGGATGTGGTAAGTCTTCTCACTCCTGATTCCTCTGGGTCTGTCTCAAGCTAAGTCTAGCATGTGTGCTGGGATTGTTTGCAACAAGGTGAAAAATACTGGATGTATCTTTTTTTTCCTGGCTTTTGTATCCTGCCTATGTTGTAATACAGGATTAAAGTGCTTTATTCAGGTACATATTAAGTCTACAAAAGAGAAATTAGAAAGTCTACAAAAGAGATACTGTGAATGAATCATGAGTTTTTGCTGGTGCTCTTTGCTACAGAGAGAAGGTATCTTGGAGGCTGTGTGTCTCTATTGGCAATTCTCTTGTAAAAGATGGTCCTCGTCACCTTGGCTAGCTCACCATCTGCATGTGAGCATTCAATTTATTAGTGTGAGTTCTGAAAGGTGGCAAAGTGTTGAGATGTGAGGGGCCAGGAGCAAATAAGAGTGCAAACCTCATCTTCCAATGTGCGAGGCTCCCTCCACTGAATTCCCTGATTCCGTTATTTATTGTACTATTCAAAGCAAACAAAATTCCCTTAACGTTGTTCCTTCCTGTAGCTCTTACCTGCAAACAAAATTTATTCGACGAGCAAGTTTGACAAGGCCTGCGCTAATGTAATTTCTAATGTAGGTGCCCCAAATGACTTTGCTACAATGTGTGTATAAAACAGGAATTCTCAATTCTCAAGGAAAATATGTATTGTGGAGGTGTTGTTTTGGGTTTTTTTTTACAATGATTTGTATAGCAGTCCTCTGCCTGGTGTTTAATTTGAGGAAATAGTTTTTACTGAAGAGGTGACTTTCTATTGAAAAGGATATTATTTGTATACAGACCTAACAATACTGAATTGGAGAAAGGACATTCCTCTAGAACTTCCTTTTCATAAATACTTTCAAAAGTGTTCTGTTGACTTTAATGAATGTTAAATATTTACAATGTTAATGTAGACAGCCAAACAGAATAATGTATGAAACAAAAGTACAAAAATAGATTAGGGAGCTTCAAGTGATTATTTCTGAAAAAATATATATTTCTTCAGGACAATCTGGAGCATTTACTTGGCTTACAGTAGGAATATATCAGTAGTGGTGCAAATACTGAGTATTTACTGAAGCAAAGAATATCTGTGCCATTCTGTCACAGGGGAGGTAATGAACACATCTGTAGAGGTAGTGTAACTGGAGGCATAGGAAAATTAAAAGTTCCCCTGCTAAATGAGAAGGGAGCTAGAGGCAGACAGGATGACAGAGATCTCCTTGTAGCATCATCATCAGCAGACTCTTCAACCCCATTTCACGTGTATCGCATGAAAGCTCCAGTCACTTCGTGAGACTCCGTGTCCCTTCTGGCCTTGTGATCTAATGTAGTCAATGAGTTCATTGAAGTTGTAAGTCAATGATAGCTCTGACATAAAAGCTTAAGTTGAAGCATAACTTCTCAGAAGATTGATCCAGCAATCCCTGGCATAGCAGTATCAATGTAAGCATTTTACATACATACACATGCATAAATATATATGTAGTTACAGCTACATGTGTGCATACCTACGGACCCTTGACTCTTGTGAAATCTATGTAATGAAGAACATGATTGTTGCTTCTACAGCCAATGGTTCCCACCTGATAAACACCAGTGTTTTCACTGAAAGGTGCTGGAAGGGTGAAGCAGAGCTCAGTATCCTACAATATCTGTGCATACAGCTTTACTGCTCACCGTTAGGAGGTCCTAGCCAGTACTTATGGGTGATGAGCTGCAGATATCTGAGTTAAAATGCTTCTTTCTGAAGTGGGAATGGTGCAGAACCAGTATCTTTGGTTCTTTAGCTACCTCCATGGCTTCTGCCTGCCCACTTTCCTTGTTGTTACTATTCTGTTTTGATGTGTGGATAGTTAACAGTTAATTTATCAAAGCTGTAATCACTGTCATTTTCTAAAAGAACAAGATGATTTCTTTTCAATTTACTTGCTCTCATTTTATGGGAATTTCACTATTGAATTCTGAGCAGCTGATTCCCATTTTCTGAATAATGGTTGTCTAGCAGGATAATCTAATATGAGAGAGCAACATCAAACTGACAGGAAGATTGAATGGGTAATATATGCCCTCTTTTCTTTAATGTGTGTATCTTTATGATAGCATGGCCTGTGGTTGGCAACTTTGACCCACATCTTTCTTTCTAGCTAACCTCCATCAACTATTTAATATAGCTTCACGTTTGTCATATGAATTAGTAATTAATGTCGTCCTATTCCTCATGTTCATTGAAAATGACATAGAAGGAAGGGCACTTAGATGTACAGAGAATTAATTAGCATGTAATTTTCAGTATATCATCTAGCGTTAATTAGCAGTTAAACCATCTTCTGGTGCATGACCTGCTGATTTAAACACAGCATCCTGTTACGGTGGCCCTGGGGGGAAATATCTTGAAAGGGTATTCTCTTGGAAGTGGAACTCTGTGTATTTGGCTATGTCTGCTTCAACATCTGAGTATCAGGTTTTTCTCGGGCCTTTTCCCAACATAAATTTTCACATATCAAAACAATTTGCAAACAGCAATTTTGTTCTTGATCAGAAAAGCTAACGATAGAGTTAAGAGTGCCCAAGTGCTGTGTTACCCGATTGAGGTGGGATATTTCTGTGGCAAGGGGAAGGTCAGTTCCTCCCTGATATTGGGTGTTTCTAGCAGCTCTGAGTTCAGTGAAGCCTTGTCTGCCTGCATAGGAATCTACCTAAAGGAATTGTAATATTGGCTGGCTGGGCTCTTCTGAAAGTCTTTTCTTCCTCTAGGCAGTTGGAGTGTATATGCTTGTTATTCTTTTGGAAATAACTTACTCAAGCAGCTTGTTCATTGTATTTTAACTACCTAGCTTAGCAGTTCTGCTATTTCTTATTTTCTAAGTTGAGTGATCCTTTAAATTTTTTAATTTAATCAGTATAAAAATATCTAAAGCTGTATTTTATTGAGCACTTCCATCATCTTCAATACCTTTATTATGCTGCTGCTTAGGGCTTGCTTTTCTATGCAATTATATTCCCTTGACCTCAGAAGAGCATTCCTTGCTGGTCTCCTCTGCTTCATATGACACAGGCTTTATCCTGGCGTGTCATCAAAATCATTGCTGTGAAGTGGTGAGTTTTACTCCTATGAAATTAAACTCCTCCACAGTGATAGAAAACAACTGAGCCCAGTTCTTCAACTAGCAGGTGATTGATCGGGAGACAAAACAAGCAAGTTTCTTGTGCATTGGCTTTTTTTTTTAATGCAATAATTTTCAATTAAAACAAGAGATGCTATTAAAATAATAATAAAAAAATGAACGCAAGAGATGACTCATCCAGAAAACGTCCAACAGGAGTTTTTTTTGAAATGAGAACTCTTTTAATGAACAAAGAATAATTCCCTCAGTTATCACCCAAACTGTGCATGTTCTTCTATTCTTCTGTTAGAAGATATTGGATGTGCATTGAATGACAGTCATGTGTGTTCTAGGAGGCTTTCTTTAGAGCCTCTCTAGAGGCTTTCTTAGATGCTTTCATTGAAATCTGAACTTTGAAGAGGGTGCCCTGTATTCATTTATTGCTGTCATAAAGGGCTTTTTTGGGCAGTTAGAAATGACAGAGATGAGTTGGTCTTAAGTCCCATGACTGTAATATGCAGCCCATAGAGTATGGCTAGCAGGTCTTCCATAGTTTCCAAACCTCATGCTAACCTGGATTTGAAGGATTCTTTGGTAAGCCAGCATTTCAGGAGACCGAAAGATCAAATAGCTAAGATGAACTTGTGGAGAAAACTTAAATTCTTAGATCTTTTAAAACAATGTTAATAACTTAGGGGACTTCACAGCGAGGTTTCTTCTTGCTAGTGTATTTGTGTTGCTGTAGAGTTGATTTCAGCTCCTTCAATGTACTCATTACTCAGATTTGCCAGCAGTCTTTATTTCTATGGACCGATGCAGAATTTAGTGCTGGGTGCTGTACGGTACCTGGGCTTGTTCCCCACGTGGAGTGCTGGGACCGCATTCGTTAGCCTGAGCCTGCGACATCCAACCCCAAACCTTAGTTCTGTTTTATAAAATCATTGTCTAAGCAAACAGAGCAGCCTGAGCTATTTGCAGTAGGCTTAAGGACTGATGTTTACCTAAACTGTAACATATTCAAACCTCGTATTTTTTGGTTGGCTCTAAGTTGCATCAAGCTAGAACTGGCCTTTGGAGTTCAGTTCAGGATATGAAAACTCCCTGCAAAGCTTTGTGTGGTTTCAGCCTGAAAAATCCCAGGATCACAAGCTCATTCCTGGGATGGCTGTAGGTGAAAGGGTCTGATCTGATGCTGGGTGAGAGGCAACAAAATGTGGTCATCTACGGCTTATCTCCCTGTGCTGCTGAGAGTGCTGTCCAGACCCTAGCTATTTAGCGGGGCTATGGAATAGTGGGATAGTGTTTTTACTTTTCCAGCAGAATTCAGGTTACTGGTGTTTACAAACAAGTGAAATGACTCGAGCAGCTTGATTTTCATTGCAATCATATCAAAATTATCAAGCTTTGGACTTTTCAGATATGTGGAAGGCTGGAAAGTAAAGCTCAGTTCTTCGTTAGTGTGGAATAAGCTCTCATTGCTGGATCTTAATAGGTTTGTTGAAATATTTTCTGATTATGAAAATTATATTTAAAGCTTTGGCCCTAAGCTTAATGCAGTAGTGGTTCTACTGTGTTTGAAAGTTTTCTTCTCTGCAAAAATTTCTTCTAACTGCTTCTATCCTACAAAATAAACAGCCACCCTTTGCTTGGTGCTCAGAGCCTATTATGAACCCTCTGATTTCAGAATCTTGAGTTCCCACTGTTTCAATTCCCAGGTTCCAGGTCGTATTAAAATACTATGATGGTAATTTCTATTTGTCTTTCCCTCTTTAACTGTCTCCTTTTTTTGGCTTTCTCATTGAAAACTATAACTGCTTGTATGAGGAAGTGGCACAAATAGAGACCTTGCAGAAGCCTTGAAGCATAAAAGCTGTAATCTGCTGCATGATGAAAAGGGGACATGCGGTAAGGCTGGTCCAATACGCTCTGTTTGTCACCAAAGGATGCAGTGTTGAGAAGCACAAAAATAGGAAGGCTGCAAAGAAATATTCTTTGATGACTGCCTAATGATCCAGACATACACGGCTTGCTGGAGCTGAAGATACTGCATTACAACCTCTTGTGTTCACCATGTCAACAGGGGGCATGACGAGTTCTCTTGGTCCGAATAGGAATGCGTTAAGGTATTTCAACAGATTTCACTGCAGTAATTCTCCTTACTGTGAAGTGTTTCTGGTTAGTTTCGAACTAGATGCCTATAATCAAACCACAGCTTTCAGAAAGAATTGGAATTTGTGTATTGCATACAGATGCACCAAGAACCAGAAATTTGCAGCAAATTGTCATGTAATACTCCTGTTAAGATACAGCTGGAAAGTTTGGATTTATCTTCTCGCCCAGTAACAATCCTGAAATGTGATTAATTGCTTAGTAGACATGATTCCTATCTCTATTTATGGTGGTATAATAAGTAACTTATGGTGTTGCACAAAGATAGGGCAATTCTAGTGAGCATATAAAGATAAAATATATTGTTTATTGTTGCAAAATAAAAAAACTCTTGCTATTATCCTAAGTGGATTTTAAAGTCTAGGCTCTTGGAAAGCAGATGGAGGCTTCAGACATCACCATTGAAGAATGAGTGAAACACCAACGCTTTCCCCTCAGCAGATGATATCAAACCTATAGGTTCCTTGTAGCCCTCTAAAAATGGGGAGTAAGTTACTGTTCTACCTGTGGGGCTTGTTTAACCAGACTTTTCACCTATTAACATACTAAAATTCCAATAATAACAAAACTTTTCAGCTATCATATGCTGTTAGTCTCCTTTCTGACCTTAGCATAATAAAGCAGATATTTCATTTATTTTTTTTCCAACCTGAGGCACCTGCTTGGTCAGAGAACATGCTCATCGTGCCATGTAGCTTGCTGGCTATGCAAACTCTAGAAATAATCCAGGTTTTGATTATTAATTAATATTAATAACCTTAGGTTAACTAACAGGCCTTAACTCTGTCATGATTTGCGTAGAAATACAGCCCTAAATTAAGTCTCTATTTGTATATTGCCAATTGGATCCTCTGCCTGAAAAAGGGGACTAACTTAGAATAGGCCTAAGTTTAGTTTATTTGCAGACTGGGGCATTATTAATCTATGAATGAAGAAAAACAGCAACTTCCGTTGGGCACTGGTGAATAACAAAATTTCTGGTCTGTTCCACTAAGACAGCCAGAAGGCTTCAGCTCCAGTGACAAGGGGCCATATTTCATCCCATTGAAACAGCAGAGTTGCAAACTCCTAGAAAGCTAGAACAGCTCTGCCAGCAATTACTCAAATAAGGATTACTAGAGCCCTGTGCTTGAGTGTTTATTGTAAGTATGAGAAATCCTTTCTGTTCCTTACTGGTAGAACTGAGCAAGACTTGCAGAGACATCCTTGCTGACGCTACTAAATAGTTAACAAATAGTTAAAAGTGCAATCTAGAGTAAGATGCTAAAATAAGGAGGAAGTAACACCTCTCTTTGCTAACAAATTGTCATCTGATCTCATACCAGTTGTATACCAGGAATGTCACGTACTCAAATGTAAGGTCCAGTCCTGACTTAGGCAAACTCGAGGTGTCCTCTATCTGTGAAGCTGGGCAGTGGGCTTGGAAAAGTGAATTTTGTTGTAGCAAGAGCATTAGAAAGATTGTCACATCGTGGGCAGTGTTGGTGCTAGGGAGGCAGTGAAGAGGAGGAGGACATTGTATTTCACCCACATCCGCCTATTGAGAGGGAAATTATTTACTAGTGCTTTTACTTCTGTTCTCTGTAAACTGAGGCTTGCTTTGGATTCTTAATCGCCTTACGTTTGGACCAATATAGTGTGCATTAAATGTATTTAGCACCTCCTGTTAATCTACTGTTTCTCTTAGAGTAGCAAAGCTATATCATAATCCAGGTTGGTGCCTGCATACTTGAGGTTAACGCCCTCTAAAGGCTGTTGAAACTACATCTAAGTCTTGAGGAAAAATTAGGCATTCCTAGTTAAAACACTAGTACAACTGAGGCCCAATATAGTAAAATGGGAAAAAGCTCATTTTCCAGAAAACCTTGAGATTAGGTTAGTAACACTTAAATAACATCATGGTGAAAGCTCATTCTTTTATGGTAAGTCCTAGCCTCTTAGGGGACTAGCAGCTTGACAGAATGAATCCCTGAATATCTAAAATGAGATGGGCCAGCTGTGATTCATGTGTAACTGGTAGTCTATGGTGGTTCATCTGTTATAAAGGGGATTAGAGAAGAATCCATTAATCTTCAGGCAACTGTGCTTTGCTGCTTTTTTCAGGGACTTGCAGAACCTTCAGAAACAATTCTTTTTCATCTTGCCAGTTAAAATTAAGATATGAAGCATTTGGCTGTTCTGTGCTGTAGCATCTTCCTTTTCTGATGCTTTCTTTTCTGCAAGAAACTGAACTTTTATTGTTCTGAAATTGGAAAAGGGGATGAGAGACTGCAAGCGAAAGGGCAGACTTGCATTTCAAAATGATCCAGAAAGTCTGAGATGGCACCTAAAAAAAAGGAGGAGATACAGGACTCATAAATGAAAATTCATGTAGTCAGGGAAAAATAAATATTACAATTTCATAGACATAGCCAAGTGTAGAAGAATTCATTACTTTTCTCCTTAGAACTGCTCT
Source organism: Tinamus guttatus (assembly GCF_059628265.1). Taxonomy (NCBI): domain Eukaryota; kingdom Metazoa; phylum Chordata; class Aves; order Tinamiformes; family Tinamidae; genus Tinamus; species Tinamus guttatus. The sequence goes on along the minus strand of NW_028288745.1, from coordinate 1,283,646 downwards.
ACTTTGATGAATAACACATTAGCACGGTCACCTGAGGGAATGTGCTAAGCTGGGGCTGTGAGTTTGAGAGAGGAGCCAGCCATGAAGGCACTAAGCTGCTGCTCTGAGAAGTGCTCCAGGTAGGAAGATTTCTAAGATGATCTGAGCGCTGTAATGTCCTATATCTACATGAACATGTAGTCTTGTTTCTGATCAGCAAAGAAGTCGCTTAATCAGTGCAATCACCAGTGCTGCTGTTTAAGAGTGTAACCTGAGCAGATGTTTGCTTCTCCTGACTAAAGGCTGAAATTGTGGAATTTTGCTTTAGACTTGACTGTTGCTGGCTGGGACTTGGATATTTCTCCTATGGCTTTAATAATGTTTTTGAAAAACTTCAGGAGTCTTAAAAGAATACAGAATTTCATATGGCTGTTTTTCCAAGTTTTCGTGGTTATAATAAAGCAGTGTTGCAAAAATCTGTGTTAAAAATCAATGGCAGAAAAGAAAAACATGGCAAGGAATAATGAAGTGGGTAATGGCAAAAAGAAAAAAAAGAAAAAAAAAGAAAAAAAGAAAAAAAAAGTTGGGGGAAAAATGTATTTTTCATGTATTTTTAGAGATAGTCTAAACTCATTAGGGCCACAGGAAATTCTTGGATGTGGAGACTGCAGATGAGGGCTATGGATGCATCATGGCAGTGGTTATAAACTGGGATAGAACAGTGACTGGGTGGGGAAGGACAGGATATTTTTGCATTTTCATGCAGAATTTGTCCCATACTAGCCCAGTCATTGATTTGTATCCTGTCCTAAGCCATGGGAGCTGGTAATAGGCTTCAGGAAAACTTGTCTGTCTCAGGGTTTCTCTGAGGAAAAGGGAGTCTGGTGTCTCTATGTGAAGGATTAGAACTGGAATAGAATAGGGGGTGACTAAAAGGGAGCAGCTACTTGGGAGGTACTGTTTTGAATTATAAGATTAATCAGATCTTAACTGCAAACAATAATATGACAAATTGTTTTTAGAGGCTGTTTTGGAGACATTTGTTTTTAGCGCAGTGGTTTTTTATGGCACCTCACGTTATGCCATAAGCCTTTCTCAACACACTGCCAAACATGAAGGGGGCTCTGCTCTGTGTGAAGAGTGAGCGGCAGAATTGATCCGTGTGCTTTGTAAACGCAGGGCTTGGAGGGGGTTATCATGATTTGCACAAAAGTGCTGTACTTTTGTTCCATTTGATTCAAACAGTCTTCCTGAAACTTTTTTTTTTTTTTTTTTTTTTTTTACCCCTTTTGTCCTGACATGACCTAGGGGTCTGAATATGTGAGATTTCCTTTGCTCTGCACCGTACGTGTGGGGACGGAGGTGGGAATACCCCAGCTAACACTTTTACATCATCTCATTGACTTCAGTGGTTTTATGCTTTTCTTGCACTATAAGTGAGAAAGACTCACTCCATTAACATTTAAATTGGAGATGCAGATTCCTGATGTAAACTATTTGCAATGACATTAATAGTGGGCACAGCCCATTAGTGTGAGCTTGTGTTAGCAACATCTTAATAATCATGACAGAGCTTTTTTTTAAAGTTATGGGAATTTCACTGTAGCATATAATTAAATGTGTATGGAAATTTTATTGGTTATAATTAAGATGCATGATCTTTGTTTATTATAGTATTAGAAAATACTGTAATCGCTCTGAAAAGCACTACTTGTTATGTGGTATTGCTTAATTATGGAAAAATACTATAAGATTTCAGGTTGGGCTGATTAAAGCAATTAACACAATTATAATCAGATACTATTAAAGTATATAAAAATATTTACTAGCCTTTTCATGATGATGAGAATTGGGCTTTAAACATTGCTGTTTAAGGAGATTATGCAATTTATATTTTTCACTGTTGCTATATAGGAAAAGAAAACATGAATCTATTCACCACTTGCTGGGTAATAACAAGGAACTCGTGTGTGTGTGTGTATCTATTGCTCTTGATTGTCCTGTTATCCACAGAGGTCTGCCCACTTAGATATCTGAGATTCAGTCATTAGGACAATGATTTGCTACTGTTAGTATTTGTTATGAGGGTTTGGATTCTGCACGAATCTTGGAGAAAACCATCACTTGGGAACCAGCTGGAACCAGCAACATTACCAGCTAAAATGCAGAAATCAAATGGGTGTGGGGAAGCCCTTTTCTAATTATGATTGTTCCATTGTCTCCTGGGTTTTTAATATTTCAAGCGCATGTAAGTAATATTTTTCTTTGCAGCTATATGGGATCAGACCTGAAGTATTTTAAAATCACAAGTGTGATGAAAGGATGTGCCTCAGAAGTGAGGCCTAGGCAGCATCGCCGCTTGCCCGTGAGCACGGGTAGTGCTGGGAGTGATGCTGTTCTGTTTGGAAAGGGGCCCTGGCTGCTTGCAGAGGATTCTCTTCGTCTCCTTGCATCTCCCACGCTGGGTGAGGAGGGAGACGTGATGATGCGAATAGAGCTCTATAAGTAGCGAGTAGCAGGGAGACGTTAGCTGGTGTCTTGCCTTGCTGCTCCTCTGTTCTCAAGGAGTAGGTGGAACTGGAGCCTCCTCTTCATAGGATGTCAGGGGAATGTTGTCATCTAGAAATAGATTAACTTGGAGGTCTAGAGAGTACTAGATAAGAATGTTAGTAATGGATGGGAAAAATAAAATGGTATTTTTAGTCCCCAAACTCTCCCCATGGTGCACGTTATACGTTTAAAATTCTTCAGGTTTGTTATTCCCAAAGTAAATGCTGATAAATTCCTGCCTTATATTTGCCCCTGTAATAAGAGGGGAGTCCCCTTACTTCAGCTGGGAGTTTTCTCATTTGTAGTGGTTAAGTTAGTGTTTTTTCTCTGTCTCTCACCAAGCTCAGTTATTTATGTAAGTGAGAGATGATAACCCTTATGCAACTCGATAGGCCAGGTGTTGTGTGAAGCTGTGGAAAGATGTGCTGTGCCTTTCTTCTAATGCTACATGTCTGCTTACTACGAAATCCAGAGTTTTATCTACCACATTTCTGTTCTTCCTCCAAAACTGTGTTGTCTGAGTTTCCATGATAAGCAGATGCCAACCATTTCTGTATACCATACAAATAACTTCATCTGTATGCAGTTCAGCTGTTCTAGTGAATTTTTGAAGACATTAAAAAAATACAAGGCAAAAGATCCTAAATCTAAATTCTTTCTTTGCCTGAACATAGCATGGGAACTTGCAGGATATGTAGACACCAGCAGCTGAAACGTCTGGTGCAAATATGTAGCGCGCTTCTGGTGCCAGTTATAGCATTTCTGTTTGTTTAGCATGTTAGCTAGTAAGATTATTTCATTTTCCTGCTGAAAGCTTTAATTGATTATATTAATTCAAATGAAGGATTGTATTATCTGTGCTTTTTTATACTGATACTTCCCCAGAGGAAAGAAGCTGCTATTAATAGAGCAATTTTTGGCACAAATTGACTTAGGTGTTGTGGAAGTGAAACTGAGAGTCTGCCAGTAACCTGAACTTGGAATGTACAGATCACAGGCTTTTTGTAAATGAAATAAAAGGCATGTTTGTTTACCTCTGCAGGTAAACGCAGGTGAACGCTGTTGAGTCGATCACTCTGCTTCGGTGTTCCCCAGTCTTCCCATTACACGGACGCTGGAGTCAGGGGAGTCCCAATTGTGTGTCCTATTTCAACAGCCTCTCAAAATGAGGAGTTCATGTGGTAAAACGGAAGGAAGATCCAGGTACAGTAGGAATGGATGTGATGGACAGTAGGTTGTATGAGTAGTGAGTGAGTTGCTTTATCTTGGCATTGTGCCTCCTTAGATGGAAAGGGGCTGGTAATAAAAACTTGGAGGCAGAGCTGCTCTGAATGATATTTGATGGTTTGGAAAGGTTGCTGTGAAAGGGGAGGCTGGAAGGGCTCCCGCTGATGCACTGGCTGATGCATTGGCTCGCGGGCGTGCACTGACGGTGATGGGTGCTGGGTATCACACAGTAATGTGGGGTGGGCAGCAGATGAGAGGAGAGGGAAGGCTGCTGGGAATTGAAGGAGATAAGAACAGCTGTGCTACAGAAATGGTAGCTTATGTTAAGAATTTAAATTCAGCTGGATATTAAGGACAACAAGTGCCTTTGGCATGGGAAATGCTTGGGAAAAAATATAGCCCAAAAGTCTGATTGCAGATAAATGGACTTGGTCGCTTCTCCTCATGAAGTGTTCCATCGAGAGGCAAATCTCAGAAAGGAAACAAACTGTGTAGGCCCACCCAAAGTACTGCTGCTTGTTTTTTCTTTTTTAATTACGTTTAACATTTGTCTTGAGCAGTATTTTGATATGCAGAAGGTACACAAAATCAAACTGTAAGTGACCTTGCCATGTATTCCCATGAGTATCTACTGAGCAGGAGTAGGGCGAGGGTAAAGAGTGATTTGGAGATCTTCCAAACCCTCCTGGATGCCACCCTGTGCCATGTGCTCCAGATGTCCCTGCTGGAGCAGGAGGTTGGACTAGATGATCTCTAGAGGCCCCTTCCAACCTCAACCATCCTGTGGTTCTGTGAGTCTCTTTAGCCAGACTCTATTGTGTGTACAGTTGTTCCTTAAAAATGATGTAACTATTAATTTGAGGCTTAACTGTTAAAGAAATAACCATGATGAAGTGCTTGACTTTTTGTACTAGTCTTAACATGCAGGAGGACAGACTCAGCTAATGCAATATGCTGAGCCAAGGGCAGTGGGAGAATGGGAGCTGGAAGACCATTTAACTAAGTATTTATCTGTTGGCAAATAATATGATTTGGATGCTAAGCAGTAACTTCTGCAAACTCTACCAGTATGAGTACTTTCTAACCAGTACGGTTAGAAAAGCTGACTTTTTTTTTTTTTTTTTTTTTTTGGTGAGGGCACAACCTCAATCAGATCTTTTATAGCATTGGTTGTCTATCCATACTGACTGTAGCTCAGTGGAACCACCTTGCTGGAATAGCCTTCTGGCTAGTCCACCAGCTTTCATCCCACTCAGTGACAACTCATCCAAAATCTGCAGCTTTATTTCATCTTTTGGATGACATGCTTCTCTACAGTGATGTATTTCATTGGTTTCCTGTCTTGGGCACTTGGCATGCTAACCGTGGCACCTGAAGCCTTTTTAGAACATAATGGCTTCCTACTGCCTGCTGCTTATGCATCAACCCTGAACTTATGCTGAGTCTTGATATAGAATTTATATTTTCATCACTTAATGGCTCTGAAAATCACTATCTATTGCTTTCTCTTGTAGTGCAGTTTGTAGTGCAGGCCGTTTAGATAAACAGGCTGTGTTGAAATAACTCCCATCCTCCTTTGATCATTGCTGTCTTATGCCTTAGTTTGTAAGCTGCATTTGTTTCCTCTAAGGTATCTTTGATATATGGAAGAATGAGACTAGAATATGAGGACAGATCTACACTCCCAAACCAAGCTTTGATGCCAGAATTAATCTAGCTAATGTGGGTAAGAGCAGTAGTGAAGATGAGCAGCAGCAAGGACCTTAGTCAGAAATTACAGTATGCATTGATATTGGTGCTTTTGTACAGAAATCTTTACTTGCTCCTAAAGCTGAATCCAAGTTGTTGAGTTGGACAGAAGTCTCTGAACAAATGCTTCTATTATTTTTAACAGCTATTGGTACAGGTGCTAATGAAAGCAAGTTTCTTCATATGTCAAACACTTGCTATAATCACATTTCGTTTTGCAGCTACAACAGTAGTAGCTCAGGGAATGTGCTCTAATTACTATACGCTCTCCTCCCTTACCTGTAGGCAAGTTTTTGAAGTTTGTGTACAGTAAGTGCTTATCTGATTTTAGGGTAAGGTACAGAACAGCTGAGGCAAATAATGCTCAGCCAGCTAATTGCCTAGATGAACTTTCTGATTCTGATATTCAGTAGAAAATCTGCAGTCACCAAGGATGCAAAAACACAGCATGCTCTGTCTCTGGTTAGGCTTCAGTCACGAGCATAACGACTAATAATACCACAATGAGAACAGAATTCCGTGACCTCTGTTGTTCCCTGTTTTCAGCAGCTCTGTCTCGCTGGGAGAGCTTTGAATTTTTCAGTCAACTTAGCAATGTACTCTTTGATACACTCTTCATTATTAAGCTAATAGGGAGGCACATGGAGGACTTTAAAATGGATTCAAGTGTGAAAGCAGTTGGTAATACACGTAATGAGGCCATGCTACAGCTGTGCTGCTTGCTAGAGTCAAACTACAAAGGGGCTTGAAATTGTCTCAAGCTGAATTGGCTTGAGGTAGACCTGCACCTGCAAACCGCAGAGAGGTGGGAGCTTTCCTGCAGCATCTGGGATTGTTTTAATCGTCTGAGATTGTCAGTGTATAAATGACCTTTTCAAAGACGATGCAGTACTGGTAGGTTTCCTTTTTGTTGCTGTTTCACTGCTGAAAAATCAACTCCCTGTGTATTCCTCTCTTTCTCCTCCTGTGTTCTGACATCAACGCTCTCCCTGCTCCTTACCTGTCTCTGGCTTTATCTCCTTCCATATCTGTCTTACTGCAGATGTCTTACTATCTTTTTTTTTTTTTTTTTAATGCTATGGTATGGATCTATCTAAATTTACTAGCCAGGTCTCCCTTTGTAGAGCTGTGTGTTTTCAGGTCTTTCTGGTGTTGTCAACCACTTGCTGACAAACAAGGCTATTCAAAATTGTTTTTTCACCTTTGCCAAATTTGAGTTAGGAAATCATAAGATGCTGCCCTGTTTCTTTCCCTTGGAAAGATGAGTCTTGTGACTGACTAGCTGGGGTGAAAACGAGAAAAAAAGGCTTAGTTCTTATCTCTGTCAAACACTTTTCATGCCTTACAGCATCTCACCTAGTCTCCATGTATCTCTGTAGGAATCTTGTTCCTCCTTGTACCTGTAGGGATAATAGCACTTCTCTTCTACTCCTATCCATCCCATTGCTTTTGTTTGTGAACTTTTACTATATAAAGACTGTTCTTAACTGTGTGAATGTAATGAGATGATATCTATATTGGTTCCTTCACACTGTGCAATAAATATTATTGAGAATCATCTGTCAAAACAACTCCCCAATGAAAAATTCACATTTTTTTTGGAAAACAAAGCATTTGGCCTGTTTCCATACTTTCATTTTATTTTATTTTTTTCTTCTAACCTACAAAGATGGCTCAGCCCACCTTTCCTGAGAGGTACTGTGGTTTTTGTGATGCATGATGTTTTGGAGTCTTTTGCTCATGTCATATCATGCGAGTGATACAGACAAGGAGTCTGAAAGAACTGATGACTATAAATCCCAAGCATAAAAGCAGCAATTTGGGAGACGGTACCTTAACCATCTTCCTCACAGGAACCCAACGTATTTAATTTTAGAACATTAAAATATTTTGTTTTCAGATAAATTAAGATCAGGATGAACATACAGGAACTTTATTTTCAAGTCTCTCAGATTATAGAGTTATTGAATTTATATTCGGCAAATGGCGATGCAGAGGTTTGGAGAGGAATAAAAATTCTGATTTTGGAGCTTTTCCGGGAGGAATCGGGATATGTTTTGTTTATTTTGTAGTTGGTGCAGGCGCAGATAGACAATTCTTACTTTCAGCAGCACTCTTAGGTTATCCTTGTGGACTTGTGATGCAAATAACAGCGAAGAGCATGTGCTTGAGGAAATGCAGGCCATCATGCACTCTTGGAAAAAGAATCATTCTGCATTTATTTATTACCTGTGACTCGCAGGTAGTCCAGGAGAAGCAGTAAAATGCAGTGTGATTTGAAAGACCTGAGGTTAGTGGGACACTGCTGCCCGAGCTCAACACGCAAAGCATTTTAGTGACTGCGTGTAATGAAAACTCACCTCTGGGGACCTAAAGAAACACAGCCCCTAAAGAAAGGGGGAAACATTTTAAGCAAGAGAAGGATAGAAGATGTAGAGGAAATGGAAAACTTAAAATCACTTCTGGGGTTTTAGACATCAGCGTGAAATAAAACATGAAGCCTTTAGACTCTAGTGACTTTAATCAGGCTTTTCTTGAACCAGTGAGATTTTTGGTTTATGTTTGTAAAGCAGGCAGAGAAATACAAGCCTTGCTTCTGATGGAACAGGGTCATTTGGGAAATATTAATTCTGAAAAAAAAAAGCTGCTGGCTAAATAACGGAAAGAATATATTCTTGGGAATATTTCTTCTAAGACTGATATGAGAGCAGTTCTAGTTTTTACTTTCTCCAATAACATCCATTTTCAGAATTGGCCACATGTGCACATGCGTGTATGTATATATATATCTCTGCATGTGTGTTGTTGTTGTTGGTTTTTTCTTTAATAGTCTGAAATGCTCAATTAGGCTCCTTCCCATTTAAGGACAGGAGCAGATCTCAGCATTTCCGACTAGAACAGCAAAATTATGACAACAAAAAAGTCTCTCAAAGATGACTGTTCCTGTGGTGAGATCCTGGGCAGGCAGGGTAATTTGAATAAAATTCCTCAGTTCTTTGAGGTTCATCCACATGGAAAACCAACGTTGAACCTTTAGAAAGTCACCTATCCCTAGTTTCTCTTCCAGGTGGAGCAGTTCCGAGGCCAGTCTAGGAACAACAACTGCCCTTTGAAGCCTCCTGGGCTATCTGGGGAGCCCCAAAGTGCTCTGCTCATCAGTTTGAACATTTTAAGTTGTGGAGTTGTGTGAGCCACATTTGCACCACGATGAACTGATGCGGTGGATTTAAATGCAGCAGAGGTTAAACTGCTTAAAAGTGTGCAGAAAGTCATCTGCTGGATCAGAGAAAAGGAGACTGGCCCAGTTGTCCTGAGAATTTAAAGCTCTATGTGATTTGACCTGCTTTCTAGCTCTTTCTGCACCGCTTATTGTCATGGAAGAGGGAAGCAGGGCAGGCAGCTGGCTAATGTCTTATTTACTCTGGTTGATGTTTGTTTAATTTGGCCCAGCTCTTACAAGACTGTCTTTGACTCCAGGTTAATTTAAGGTCACGCTTCCTTATGCTCATGGCTGTCCCAGGACCATCAGCTGTTCTCTGTCCAGGATGTAGCAAGTCTAAAAAAAAGTGCATCTCAAAAAAAAAAAAAACCTAGTGTATTTGAAGTGATTTATTTATTTTTTCCTCCCCACACTTCATTGGTGTTATTACTATTTTGGTCAGTTTGGCTTCAGATTCTCTGTCATGCAATATGTGTGGTTTTTCAGGCACTGCATAGTTACTCCTGAGCCAGTAAATTACTGTTCAGTAGAAAAACTGAGGAAATAACCTCTAATGATTCTTTACAAGATGTTATTTCTACCTCTGCAATGGCTGATTTAAGTCACAGTGGCAGCCAACAGCCAGGACAGAGCAAGATAATACTCTGTAATAGAGACTGTGAATCTTCCTTATAACGTTAAAATAAAGAGTATTGGGTAGTTTCCTTCCCAGGCAGTTAAGACAAGACTCTGTCAGGAAGTGCTGTTTTTGTATGGTCCTTCAGGAGGGGTTCTGGTGACCTGGTGGAGGATGGCAGCTCTCTGATTCAGGCCGTGTAGGCACGTCCTTGCTGCGATGTGTTTGTGAGCTCGGGGACAGCCCTCGTGCACTCTGCTGGGGCAGGCGCGGGGACGGCCTCTCCTGACTCCTCGTGCTGGGAGATTCCTCATACGTGGGCTCATAGTCCCCTTGGAGCCAGATCCAAAGTGCTCCAGGGTGAACGTGGCGTTGGATCCCGCTGCCTGCAGCATCCCGGCCGGGCCAGGTAGCTGATACCTGCTGCTGAAATGCAGCTCAACTGGGAAAAGGTCACTGAATTCTCAAAGCTAACATTTTCATTTCATTTTGGTGGTGGTCTCCTTTCTGTTAGGCTTTGGCTGGCTCTCCTTGGTTTTGTTTTCTTCTGCACATTTTTATCCTACTTTTAGTTTAGGAGTCAGTATTTGCATGTGGAGCAAAACTAAAGCAGTAACTCCTGCACTTGCTTTTCACCTTGGACTGTTCTTAAAATTTAGAAATCGTAATACTCCGAGTGTAACTTTAATGGGATAGTTCTGAAATAAAATTCCTGACAGAGATCAAGTTACAATAAAAAGGTGTTGTTCATCCTTTCTGTGTTGGAACTGTACTGGATGTTTTCTTCTGAACCATTCAGAGGTATGGTTGAAGGTCTGACATGCCAGGATGTTGCCACCGGAACAGCGCTAATTAAAACTAAACAGCAAAATCCTATATTGATAGTTATTAAGTAAAATAAAAATTCTTTCATGAAGAGGAATAGGGCATGATATAAACAGTGGAAGTGATTGGATGTGCTTAATATTTCAACTTTCTAAGGCGTTCATCTAAAACTAAAATAATACAACAACACAGTATGCTAAGAAATAGTCTAATATTAATGAGTATTATTAAAGAGCTGGGCCATTACATTTCCAATAACTCTTTGACTATAAAAATAGTGGAGATATGTATATATCTTTGCATTTGATGGTCTGCCCAGATCCATTTGAGGACTTGCAAAATAAGTGAATAAAAACATGGCTAAGAATTAAACTGGGGAAATTCCACCTGTTCCTAGATTTCAGCCTCGGGCATAGTGCCAGCAGCAGTTCTAAGCCATGTAAGGGATATCAGGATGTTAATGAAGGATGCCCTGTTAACACGTGTGGGATAGCTGAGCTCGCAGCTGCAAACCCAGCTCCTCTGAGTGCTCAGTACTGAGTGTATCGAGGGCGTTTTAGCCTCACTCTAGATCAGGACCAGACATAGCCAAGGAATTTGCACTACTAAGATGCGCTCTACAGGAAATCAACTATAACTTCTCCTTTCAGAATTTTAACTAACTGGAACAATGTTGTTTTCTTTTAATTTCTTCAATCCAGGTCACTTGGATGTGAAAACCTGAAGCCCTATGGTCTTTTCAGTGGAATCCCCTAGGCCTCTTATTTGTATGTTCTGGACTTCTGAGTTCCTGCTATAGAGGAACCAGGTGTTATTTAATGCTTGAATCGGGAGAATCCCTGCTCTGAGAGGCTAGTGCTGTTCTGTTGCGTTGCCTTATAGCTGCTGTGGGTACCAGTCCTATGCAGTGGACTGGACTTAGTTCTGAGTTGAGTATCATACCTGAGGTGCCTTCTTATACCTGAGCTGGCTTTCTAACAAAAACACAGCAGATGCCTGAAGAATTGCCCTCAATATAAACATTTTGTCTGCTCTCCTATTTTGTGTGCGTATGTGCATATATATGTGTGTGCCACCACACTTCCAGTTAAGAAGATGTGTTTCACATGCTAGCCCTAGATTGTGTGCGCAGGAATTTCATGGAATGATTTTCACATCATCTTTTCATAAGCATTCTGGCAAAGCTGGCTTTTTCAGTTTGTCCAAATTAACACTAGGATATTGGAAGATTGTATAATTCTATTTTTCCACGTACCATTTTTTTTTTCCAGTAGAGCTTGCCCATGTCTGAAAGCAGTTGCAGTTCTACAGTTCTAACACTTACCAAATGATTTCAGTGTGACATTTTTGCCCTGGGCAAAATGACAAATTTTGTGCAAACTTGTCCTACTGAGACTCTCATGCTATTTTCAATAAAAAAATGTCCGTATTTTCAGCGTGAATCACACTTGCCTCACTATTTTTTGCAAAGTAGTACTTCATAGTCATTCCAAGATATCTTACCTTTGTAAGGAAAACTAGAGAAAGTAGCGTCGTGGGCTTGTTCTTACTTTTTTGGTTCTGTTTTTTGTTTTGTTTTCTTTTTTGCTGGAAGTTTTGTTTTTGAGCAATATGATATTCTAGCTTATTGAAGGTTGCTGATAATTTCAAGTGATGAGCCAAGAAGTTTTGGTAGGAAGCTTGTGCTGTGGTGCTAGGCTTTGAGCTGAGTCAGGTCAGAATATGAGATCAGACTTGCAAGCAGCGTAGGACAGAGTCAGAGTTAACTTGAATAACTTGTACTTGTCAGGGATTTGGCTCAATTATTTTGCCTACAAAAAAGAAAAGCCTGTTGATTCTGAACTGACCCAATATGAAATATTTTGCATTTCTTTTGATGATAATTCACAGTCCAGTTTTATTGTACTAAGTTTAAGGCCGTTTTTTTTTTTTTTCTCTCTGAATCACAGTGTTCTGCCCTAATACAGTGTGATATCTACTACTTTCTCTGGAGCACTTTATTTATCTTTTATAAAAGATCTTTTTTTGAAGAGAATATTTGCACTCACCACACGCACTCCCCATGAGGAACTCAGTGCTGCTCCTCGTTTCTGCCGCGCTCGATAGACAAGGGGATTTTTGCAGTTCTTGCACACGGCTAGTGCAAGAGGCGCCATTTGGGGTACAGCATCCGGGAACCAGTCGGGGCCGGTTGCGGCCGGTTGGGGCCAGACTGAGCTGCGTTATCTCGCGGGGGTGACGAGCATGTCTGTCCAGGTACGTTTGCCATCCGTCCACCCTCCACCTGTTTATATCTGTGCATGTATTGCTAGCGTCGAAATGTGGTGTCAAAGACGTGAGTAGCTGAGATGCAAGGCGTTAAGATGATTTATGCTGTCGTTCGCCTAAAGGTGTACCCTGGGTTTTTCCAGCACTTTGGCTAAATACATACATATATATACACACACAAATCTATATATTTTTTCTCTATAAAGTGGCATATTCCCCTAAAGGAATTAACTAATACCTCCTAACCTCTGAGAGCTTCGAACTGAGCAATCTCCAATACACGGCCCTGATTTTTCTTCCTCCAACTCTCATGCTTATTAGTTTGCCTGATGGGAATCGGCTTTGCCTGCCCTGCTTGAAGGCGGAAAAGCAGCTTTTGTGCTCCCGGGAGGCTGAGCAGTTTTCCCTGTCGTTTTAGTGCCACGTTAATGGCAGAGCAGATTCGGGGGGACGCGCTGCTCGACGCGCAGGGGCAGAGCCGGCCCGTGCGCGCCAAGGTGCAAGAGGCCCGGGTTATGAATTGGCTGCAGATGGGAGCTGGCAAGCAAGAAAAGTGGAATAAAATTATATTGACATCCCTGTGTTGTCTAAAGACCACTACAAGACCATTAGTATTGCGGTGTAGCCAGCAGGGAGGCCCTGTCAGGGTGAGGTTTTACTTAGGCAACTGGTATTGATTTTTGATCTGCTGCCAGGGTGCAGGAAGGAGGAGATCTTGTTTTTCTTTGCCGTGTCCATATTCACGGCTTAAAGTGGTGTGCTTAGGTGCAGGATGCAGGTTTGCACGTGGCTGCGTGATGCCATAACTTTGATTTTATTCACGGAGCAAAAATAATTCCTTTCAGTTGCCCTTTGCGCTGCTTGTTTTCTTCCAGCATCTCTGTTCCCAGTCTTGAACTGGTGCCTTAGAAGGGGGCTGAGCGTGGGCTTGCAGTGTGTGCCAGGACTATATGTTTTTGATTGCCCGATTTAACATGTGCGTAATGGGCTTATTTCCCTGCTTCCTCGGAGGGAGCCTGGCAAAGAGAAGTTTCTGGCAAGAGAAAAGCTTGTGTGAAAAAAAGTGATGGATAGTCTGCTTATAATAGATGTACAGAGGCTGAACCTGGCCTTAAATCACCTAGGATCCTTCCTTTGGACTCGAGCTGGTTTTTGGAATGTTGTTATTAATATCCTTTTTTGCTAGAGAAAATAAATCTGATAGAAATATGTATTTCTTCATGCCATTGCATGTATAATGGAAGCTTAGCTAGGGGTACCTTTTCTTTGAAGTACAAATAGCCATGCACAGAAAATTGAAAGTACTGAACTCTTAGAGAAGCATATGATAAATAAAACAGTGATGAATAAGGATAATAGATTTGTGAAATATCCCATGCTATTTCATCCGCGTTCATCTATGTCCTTAGCTTTTGTTCATGCTGTGAAGCCTGCTTAAATGTCATTCTGCTGTTCATGATAGGAGATGATTACTGTGCAGGATAGATCTCAACACTGCTTGTTTCCAAGGGGATAGAGTTAAGGCAGTTGGTAAAAGTCAAATCAGACAGAACCAGGACAGGTTTTGGAGGGAGAAGGAGTCAAGGAACTTGGCCTTTTTTTTTTTTTTTTTCCCTTCTTTTTAATATTAGTACTCCATACTGAAAGACTAGATTAAATCTCAACGTCCGCTGAAGTCAGCTCCATTAACATCCAAACCTTGTTTCATCCTGCAGTGCAGGAAGCCATTGTGTGTCCTGAGAGTTTGTCTGCTGCTTCATTATCCTCTTTCCACTTTGTTTTTGGCCATACATCTGCCCAAAGTGATCACTTGGGAAAGTGATTATCATACAAGATAACGCAACTTTTATGTGAGCTTTGCCCAGTTAGGAGACCATTTATTTTCTTAACAATCTTTTCATATGAATAAATAACTTGCAAACACCTCCTGAAGGTAGGTAAATACCTTGAATCTTAAATTTGATTAAAATATGTACACACTAGATCTTCCCTTTTGCCTTTACCACGCATACAGGTAGGTCAGTTGCCTTTCCAAATCTTTGCGTTTGGATGTCAGGCTGAAGACCCTACATTCCATAAAATAAAAATAGTATAGCCTCTTGCCGTTAGGCAGGCACAATTGCAAATCTTCAGAAATCTGTGCAGTAGTTGTGGGGAATGCTATGTAGAATCCCTGCTTTACAGCAGCAGTGGATATGTACGTACCTGTTTGAAAGCTAGTAAGACGGGTAGTGTTTTCCTCTCTGCTGGCTGATAGCAAATGATGAAAGATAAGCTGTGGGGTATCCATTTGTTCAGGAGGACTTTTTTGTCTCGCAGCTGTAGGAAATGTTGCAATTCAGAAAGCTGTCTGGGTATGGCGATCAATTTTAATTCTCCCTCTTTGCTGATAATGGAAGTTTCTGTCTCACCCCAGTCTTGGCTCATTCAAGCTGCCTCTTCAACACTTTGAGCTTGACATGGTTGTATAAGTCATTTTGTGATAACAGAAGACATTGTTAGGTTGGTGAATACAAAGGAATAAATACAGAAGTGTCAAGCTGCCTTGGACTCTACCTATTTATTATCCTATATGAATGCACACAGTGTTTCAGAAAACTTGAGGTTTATATCGTTACATGTGTTGGGAGGAGGAGGAGCTGCCTGTGGACAAAGCTAAATAAACCTCATAGAGTGCAGAATATATGGAGACCATCACTCCAAAGTGTGACCATTTGTCACATGAGTCACAGGACTCCATATGGCAGCTAATACAGGGTGGCATAAGCACAAGCAAGTGCTTCCACTAGAGGGTATTGGCACACTGCATATGGTAGTGTGTTATATAGGGTAGCCTCATTTATTATGCCTTTACATGAAACCTTCAGAAGTCCTTTGTCACCTAAAGCCCATTTTTCCCATGCTCCCCATTTTCTTCCATTTTCTGGAGCAGATGCTTTCCTAATACCAGCTCAATTGCCATTGGTAATGCACTTAACACCAAATTACCAAATGTCTCATGTGGCTGAAATAGTGATGTAGTCAGAACACGTACAGGAAAACTGAGTGTCAGCCACACGGGACAAGAACTAGCATTCCCTCACTCCAAGGTTCTGGGAGCAGGGAAGGAGGGATGAAATTCCACTCTCAGAACACCTCTCTGGAGAGGATACTGTGTAGAAGTTAAATTTCATGGAAGCTAAATCTAAAAAAAAGAAGAAAAAAAGTTATGTAAAGGAAATAACTGATTTTATTTTTCTTATACTATTTATATTTTAGTTTGAGTAATTGCTCTAAAATTTATTGAGGATTAAGGATGTATTAGGTTTTCTGATTCTTCTCCTTCCAAAAGAGGGTTTTACAATAGTGTATTTAGGTCTAGTGCTTTGCTTAATCTCTTTTAAAACTACCCAAGTTATAAAATTCCAGCTGAGTTTCTGAAAGACTATTGAATAGGCTAATATATCTAGTAAGTGCCTTGTCTTTCCTGGTGTTCAAGCCATTTTTCACTTGTAAAAATAATGGAAAAGCATTCTCTAGAAGAACCTTTAAGTATGTAAGTCATTCCTCCTCTTTTTGATAGTCATGATCATTTGAGATGTGTAGAATATTATACTATATAACATGGTTTAAAAAAAATGTACTATTTTATATAGGCTCTGTCAACGCCAAATTTTATTGTGAATTTGTCTGATTTTTTTTCTATTCCTTATTTCTTCTAATCATCCTTTCATATGATTGTCTATATAATTTCCTTTGCATTGCATACCTGGCTTTGCATTAGATGTTTTAACTTGTATTTTTTCTCACTGAATATCATTTCCAATTATCTGTCAGTACTTCTTTACATATATATATACACACATATGTATATTATGTATAAATATATATATGTAAAGATTTGTCATCTGATGTAGTCAACACTTAATAATATAGGAGTGTTTGCAACTTTAATAAACCAATTTGCCCCACATGTGTTAAGTTAGAACAAAGCCAGTAACCTTCAGGATCAGCAAATTTCTTACATAGGCTATTTGGCCCGTATTTGGTGTCCTGAGTGAGATTGAGGGGCTGATGATATCCCGTAGTAGTGTGAAGGTGGGACGGGGTGTACCATAAAATTACACACAATATTCCAATTTGACAGATAAGGAATTATTTCCCTGCCTCTAATGGTGCCTGCTATTGAAGCAGGTGGAGCAGTGAAGCACAACTCAAGTTGTACAAGCTGTACTTATGTCTATATATAAAAAAAAAAATTATTATGGTATTTTTGACAGAGGTGTGTATATATAGAGAGAGCTCATATTTTAGCCTGTAACTTGGAAATAAATATTCAACTTATTGATGATATCTCCTTTAAGAAGAGCTGAAAAATACCTTGTTTTAAGTTGTTATTTCTTATTTCTTCTCTGTTCTCTATTGCAGACACTTAAGGGTATTTTGGGTTTTTTTGTTTGTTTTATTATTTTGTTTGTTTGTTTTTCGTCCCAACTCACATTCCAGTTCCCCTTGTTTTTGCATAGTTGAGGTTGCTTTTCTATAAAAGCGTTTTTTGGCATGTGGCCCCATGAAGCTTCTTTAAAAGGTCAAAGTCAGTGGAAAACTTTTTGCTTGTATTTGAAGAAGCTACTCAAATATGCATTTAAGTCAAAGCAAGACAGATGTTGGTGAATGCATATTTTAGATGTTCTTTTCTGAAGTCCTGTGCAGCAAGAGCACCTGTCCTCTCAAATGAAAACATCACAGAGGAATGAAGTGGCACTTGTGCTGGTTCAAGCATTTTAAAACAGAGGTAGTCAAGTATCACTTAGCAAAGCAGCAGCTGTAGCGCAGGAGCAGTTTGGGACCGCGCGGCGTGGCGGGCTGCCGTGGGTGTGTTTGTGTCAGCTCTTCCAGCTTGGCCTCCTGGTGCCGCGTGAAAACTTTCTGGTGACTTTGGGAAGTGAGATGTAAACCAGAGTTTTGTTTGTAAAGCTAATCCTTGGTGAGTGCAAACCGAGACATCTAACAGCTCCTTCTAGGAAGGAAAGGGTATAGGAATGTAGCAGCAAAGTCCTTTTTTGTGTGTTTTATCTGCGAAGGCCCGTGTGTGTTTCTCTGTACAACAGCCTTTAAAATCCGCAGGAATCACGCCAGCAGCTCCTCCTGGATGCACTTGCTGCTCTGTAGCAATAGAGTATGAGCATTTCCTGGTTAGCAAGTTATATTTTTAATAATAGGGATGTTCATTTCTCCAGGGCTCAGGGTTCTTCCCAATGCTGTGGCTGATGCCGAGCAAGCCAGCGCTTCCTACGAAGAACCATCATGTGCGCAATTGATGCTTCCACCTTCTGTGAGTGTCTTTCAAAAGACTATACAGTAGATGAAGCACCTTTGCTCCTTGGGTCTTAATATCACTTTTTTCATTGTGATCCTGTGTAGTTTCAGTAAATCATTTCCTTCCTCTGTGTCTCAGAGTCACAACTGATAATAGTTTACAATATGTCTGCCTTTTATATGATATCTCTACAAGTATAAATATAGTGATATATTTTTTTCAAGTGCCTTCTATGTGAGTATTGGTTTAGAGAGAAAGGTCTTAGAACCATTGCAGGCCAAGGCTAAGTTCATGCTAGTCCATACATAAGCCTTTCCTTTAATGTTTATCCATTTCCTTTATTTCTTCTTTATTTTTTTTCTTTCTGTAGATGACAGCCGTTCCAAAGCGATAAGTGTGCTGTAAGTCACAGCTGCTTTCTTTCTTTCACAAAAGAAATTACTTTTGTAACACAAACATTGCATTTGACTTCAGAGACTTGTATCTGATCGAGGTAGCTAAGAGTTAACTGTATTTTACTAGTAAAATGAATTGCTAAAAGGAAACAATTGTTAGTAAGGTAATATCCAAGTATCCAGGTATTCATTCATACGTCAAGTTTTCAGTAACCAAAGGTTGTGAGTTGCAGTCATGGGCACTGGCTGCAACACCAGTCGGCAAGGCAAAGCTGTCCCCATAGATCCCTCAGCTGGGAAATGGCAAAAATGAAGGAGGGACGATGGCTTATGAGTGAAAAACAAGAAGAAAACCCATGTAAATCTTCCCACCTTGTGACAAAAACTATACTCCTTACTTCCCCTGGGCAAGACAGGGCTCGTATGCACGCATCACTGGAGCTTTGGGGACCCTCACACAGTGACCTGAAAGGGGTTTCCAGGGTGTTAATAGATTTTATAGTCTCTATGAACCTCTGTCCTCCTTTGCCTGAAGTGTTTTAGCAAACGTAGGTGTCCCAAACATTGTATTTCCTTTTCATCTAGCAAATATTTTGATATATGTATTTCCCTAGAGAATATAAGCCCAAC
This sequence comes from Tinamus guttatus, assembly GCF_059628265.1. Classification (NCBI taxonomy): domain Eukaryota; kingdom Metazoa; phylum Chordata; class Aves; order Tinamiformes; family Tinamidae; genus Tinamus; species Tinamus guttatus. Next base: position 1,264,888 of record NW_028288745.1, on the reverse strand, counting down.
TAAAACCAACCCTTCTGTTTGTTGCATGGTACAGGATTCAAGCCTTTAACTAAAAATCAATTTCTGATTGTATTTTTGTTCTGTTGAATTGGTTTTTTTTTTTCCTACTTTATGGAAATATTAACACTGTAGATGCAGTTCTGACAATTTATACTTAGTAAGTGACCAATACATACCTTATTTTGTTTCTTTGTTTTTAAATTTGTTTCTTTTCCAAATAATATTGATGTAGGCTTTTTTACATTTTTATTTATTTGTTTTTCTGTATTGTAGCTATCTAGCTGACTTCTAGGCCATCCCTTTGCCTTTCTGAGGTTTTCCTGGGGGTTCCCTCCCACCCCCTTGGCCTTCATTGAGGTGCACTTTGCTGTGGAGTCGGAGAAAGCTCCAGCTAATTCATGTAGCAGAAGCACAAGCTGGCTTTGGTTTTATTCTGATCCATCTAAGCCTCATCTGTGTTTTCTAGTATTTCTGAAACCTAAAGAACTGATAGGGAAGTCTGTGTTTGGCTGAAAGCTAGACCCTTTCTGTGTTACTTTTATGAAAAGCCTGCCTTGAAAATAGCGAATTCCATAGTTTTTGTGACTTATAATGGAGAAAGGAGGCTCTGGGCCGCATCTGCATGTTAAGAAAAAGCTTTTCAAAAAGGAGATGCATTTTAAAAGCTGAAAGACTCAAAATGCCAGTAGACTTCCTGGTATTTCAGTGTGAAGGTACCAGTCCTGTGATTCTGTTATGCCTCGCCAGTGGGTGAGGGGGCCTGTGTTGCATGCAGATTTGGGATACCTGCTATCTAAAGAGGTGCTAGAAGCAGGATTTTACAGCTTACTGAAGTGGCATGCCAGCAAAAACAACTCTATGGAAATATATTTCTGAAAGAAAGAGCAGAAAGTCTAATCCATGGCCACTGAGAGCAGCAGATACTGAGTGAGAGACAGGGTCTGAGCTGTGCTGGCTTCTGCTGCTGGTGGTGATGCTAAGGCATAACCAACTGGAGGAGATGGACTGCTGCTTCTGCACGGTGGCAGTGACGGGAGGTGCTCAGTGGCTTCGAGGTCATTGTGAGCTTTCACACACGGAGGCTTCATCAGTCCTTAGGGGAGAAGCTTTAATTTAAAAAGTTGTTTCAAAGTTAGCTTTGGATAAAGGAAGTCAGGGTTGGAATGAACAAGAGCAATAGGTGGGTTTCACATTGCATTGAGTTTTTGAATGATCCAAACAGTTTTTTTTAACATACATAGCTGACCTTTTCCTGTGCTAAGACAAACTCCAGGGAATCTGAATATGGACAGTGGGACTAATTTTATTGCTTTTCATAGTCTGAATAGGAAATATGCACAAACAAGACATCATAGCGTGTGGGGAGGGGGCGGGAGAGTTTCTTCCTCTCATTTTGATTTATAGGTGGGAGAAATAAACAAGGCCCAATTAATATGTTGGACAAAATGCTTACTGTAATAAATAAGATTCTGTTCTACAATTCTAGAAAAAGCAATTTCCTTGTTTAATAATGATAATAGGAAAAAGTTAGAGATGTTAATTTGTCAATTAATTATGTTCAAAATGCGTTAACTGGGCACAAGTAACTCAGGATAGGCATTGAATAGCTCATTACCCTTACAAATACTGCAGCACAGCCCTAGCCAGTAAACACCTTTTCTCAGTAGACAGCAATAAATAGTTTAATATTAACAGAGAAAACTCTGAGGAGTATCAAACTGCATCTAAGTAACTGCTTTTCAGAAATTAAGAGCAAAATTCTAATATCAAATGCTAATTCCAATGAAGTAAGATATTAAAAGGGAAAAAAAAAGCACCTCATCGGTATACTTTTCTGTAAGGATTAGCCTGAAGAACAAACTAGGAACAATGTGTGATTAGATGCTTAGTACAGGAAAAATTCTTATCTGAAAACAGATTCCTCCACTTGAGCTGCTATGCAAATATTTAGTGTGTGTGTTGTCATGGGTGTCTTTGAAAGCACTGAGTGCTCGGCTCTCACCAAGGTTAAGATGAAGCAGCTGTCCTGAAAGATCCTGCCTGGGACTGCAGAACATGTGAGGTTTTCCCCAACGAGGGTGGGTTGGTGTTGGGGGAGGCAGCGCTTCCCCCTTCCTCTTCCCTCCCTCCTGCCCTGGGGAATTTCCTCTCTGCCCATCCAAGGGGGATGCGTAATGCCCCGGCACTTTATCGAGAGGCTTCCTTGCACCATCCCGAGGATGGAGGAGGAGAGGGATGTTTCCTCTGTGGCCAGGTAAGAGGACGAGGGCAGCCTGTGTTTGTCCTTCGTAGGGTGTAAATTTAATTCTCTGCTGGAAACAGGAGTGGTGAGAGGCAGGTGAAAAGTGATTATCCCAACCTTTTCCCTCTGGAAGCAACTCTGATTTAAAGTGGCCCAGGACAACGTAGTGTGAACGCTCGCAGCTCTCGGTCACGGATTCCTGGCGCCGGAGGGCTCTCGGGAGCCCCGTTTGCATTAGTGTCCAACCTGGAACAGGCATCCTTTCGCCGTGTGCCTTGGAGCTGCTACAAGTGGCAGTCTCTGATGCTAAAAATGCCCTTGAAAAGAGCTTGGAGATGTGCAGCCCCTTTTGTCCAAGTACCTTTTCCCTCCTGATCATCACAGCAGCTATGCTGTATCCCCAGGTATCCATCAGGTGGAAAGATGTAACTTAATACCATGGTAACAGCATGAAACCTTCCTTCCTAAGGGATGAAGGCATCTGGCAGACACTTCAAGTATCTCACTCTGAAACTGCGTTTTTCTGCCTTAGCTCTGTTTATGCACAGACCAGGCTTCTCCATGGTTTCCAGTACTAATGTTCTTTTGACATGTGAATTTCTGCTTTCGTAGCCTGAGTTTCTCAGCCCTGGTAAGACCAAGGTATCCAGCAGCTCCTGCCATCCCTCACGCATGGGACAGGATCGAAAGCACAAAAAAGCCGAAAAAGCCACAAAAAATACCGAAAGTACAAAAAGAGGAAGCAAAACTCTCCATGGGTCCCTTTATATAAGGAGTTCAGTAACTGCAGCGTTCACCCGGGAGATTAAGGGCTATGATTCAGCTGACTGGAAACTTCTCTGTCTGTTGATTATTTAAGCTATAGAAAATACCAGGCAACATGGTGCAATGAGAAGGATGCTCGCTGAGCATCAAATTAGGCATAGAAGAGATTTGAATTAAGTCTTCTTTCCGTGTCAGTATTCCAACTGTTTATTGGGGCACAAACAATTTCTTGCTATTTTTGATCTGTCACTTTTTTTCTTCTTTTCTCAAGCTATGTCTTAAAATTCATGGTCTTGGAGCTAGCTTTTGGAGTTAAAACCACCAGCTGAAGACTAAGTCCTGGAGAAGAACAGAACTGCAAATACATCTGTCTTCCTGGTTTTGCTAGGGATTTATTTCCTTGCATTTTGAAGGAAAATGATGACTTCATTGAATCAGTCAATTATTTTAATTCAAATGTGTTATTTCTACCATGAGTCTGCTTGCTGGTGAGAAAAAATAAGACTATTGTAAGCCTTTTTTGCAATTATAATTACATACGCCAGGCAGGTAGGCAATTTTAATTAGTATGTGTATTCACTATCCCGAGGTTCATGTAAAAGAAATAATGCAAATAATTAAATTAGTAGGAAACCACGGGAGTCCTAAAAGGGACTGTGAACAAAAGATTTTGTTCCTTTTAAAACAGACTTGTGAAAATATTCATCTCCACCTTCTTCTAAATTTATTGGTCTGTGAGGGGAGACTAATGAAGAGGAAAAGAAATCTAGGAAAAATAGACACCTTTAATTTAAATCCAAAGTTATGCATTGTTTGTTCTTAAGATTTCTCTTCTCCAGTAGTCTGTTCTGATATTGATCAGTGAGAAAATTTGCAGAATTTATCCAAGCAGCAGCAGAAAAATATATATCAAAAGGAAATCTTTGCTGGGTGATTCTGCAGTCTTCCATTAATTGAAGCAAATGTTTACTCATATATATTGCTGTTTGGAATACCTACATTTAAATTTCAGCCAGTACTTTTCTGCATCAAGAAGGTGATGTTGTTTAATTATTAAGATACCTTGCAATGTGACGTGTTTAATAATACAGCTCCTTTAGGCTTTCTCTACCAATATGCATGTGCAAGTTTAGACAGAGTTAGATCCGTATGAAATTTTTGCTTCAAAACCAGTAACTGTAAAACTTGGCAAGTATGCTGCGTTACTGCAGCCATGATGTTTCCCCTTGGGTTAATTTATTTACTTATTTATTTTTCCAGTATATGCGAGAAATCTCAAAACCTTCTGGGGAAATTAAGCTTTGCCTCACTCTTCTTCACTCTACTTTCAATACAGAGAATTTGTAGTCTTGTTCGTTTGTTATGAAAAAGGGTTAGGCCTGGTATGAACTTCATTATTATTTTTAGTGCTTGTTTACACTTTTTGTCTTCCTTAGGAATTGGCATCAAAGACCAGTATGGGTGCACAGAATAGAGAACAACCTTGAAAAACTCAAGCTTTTTTGCTTGTCTTCTGAAATGATGATACCTCTCCAAACAAATCCTAGTTATTCCCCTGCTCTGTGCATGCATATGCCTTTTCCCTATTCATTTTGTCATTCGAAGGAGGATCTGCAAAAGAAGAAAAAAGTTAATTGTTAATTGTGTTCAGCAACAACTGTTTCTTTGAAAGCAGCAGAAGTGCAAGGCCTTAACTGGATGGAAACCTTTCAGAGCAAGCAGATGTTTCAATTTTTGTGTTCTCTATTTTCTTCTGGAAGTTCTTTCGTGTTGGTGTTTTCCACTTGTGACCTACAGTGAAACACTTTTCACAGAATCCCAGAAGCGCTGAGGTTGGCAGGGGCCTCTAGAGATCATCTAGTCCAACCCCCTGCTCCAGCAGGGGCACCCAGAGCACGTGGCACAGGGTCACATCCAGGCAGGTTTGAAGATCTCCAGAGAAGGAGCCTCCACAGCCTCTCTATGCAGCCTGTGCCAGGGCTCTTACATACTCACAGTAACACCTATTTGAAGGTAACCATACCTACATGCACAGAAGCTGAAATAAAATGTTAAACAAAAAAAAATTTTTTAAATAATACAGTTCTGTGCGATACTTGTGCGATAGAAGTGTGAAATGGGGCACATCGCAGCTGGCTTCACCTTTTGGAAAAATGAGATTGTGTGAGGAATCCGTGGGTCATTTGGGGAGCAGTGTGAAACCTTTCAGTACAAGCAGGGATCTGATCCTGGGCTAATGAGCCTTGCACCTGGGGAAGCAGTTGTCGCCCCGGAGCTCTTCGTCTTACGGTGAGGTTGCCAGCGCTGTGTCTTGTCATTAGGTGTGGAGGTTTTGCTGTGCCCTTTGTAGGACTTTAGCTTACAGTCAGCCAGCGCACCCTCCTCTCTGGCTTCTTAATTTCTCCAAATAAAGTGCTGTGGTTTTGTTCTCAGAGTCAATACATGGGAAGTGGCTAGAGATTTTCAATTATAGTCATGATATTTTATAAACTGATTATTGATTAAGTTGACATGATAGGGGGCTAGTTATGGCCCTGTGATAAATGCCTACAATTATGGGCACCTGTGTCAAAGGCATGATCTGAAACATAATAATAGAGTTCTAGTGGTTTTACATGAACTTGCAACTTGATTTAAATTATCAGGCTGATTGCAAACAGGTCCATAACACATCAGTTCCTGGCCTAATGAACCATACATCCTTGTCGACTTTAGTAATGTTTTGACAGTTTTTGCCTCGGTGCCTTTGAATTACAAGTGTGTGGAGATGTATTGCTTATTCCTGCAATAGGTCTCTCCCTCAGGATAAGGTACGTCACGTTTCCAGAATCCAAATTGGTTAAATAAACAATGACAACTTTTGTAACACTTTAAAAGAAGGGCACAATCGGTCTTTCTACTTGTGACAAAATTGCAATTATAGTTATGAAGTTACTTAAAGTATGGGTTTTCAATATCGTACTTGATTTTATTTTTCTAAAATCACACTTGCATAGTTCCTAAAACATAAAGGACTTGCCAAGCAGTATGATTAATGCTAAGATGATAGAAAACTGATGTTGATCCTCTCCTCAGAAGTAGAAATGCAAAGTAGGCTCTCGTTACCTTCTCACTAATGAATGTATTATGTGCTAAGACCCTTGGACCAAATGCCTTATGTGATTTCTGTGTCTGAGTTTGTCCCATCAGCTAACCTTATTTAATATATAAGAATTTTGTATATAAAAATTTTTCCTGTTTTGTGTTTTTTCCTGTGGCTAGGGAAAAAATACTGTATATTTGATCTTTTTTATGAACTTCCTAATGTTTTTTTGAATTCATAGGAAGCAAACCAGACAAAATGAAACACTCAATAAATGGCATGTGGTATTAACACGAAATGTTAAAGATTTTCTTCTATGTTCCTGCTTTTGAATGAAATAGAGGTGGACTTAAATGAGTTTTGAAAGTTAAGCAATTGAGGTTAGCCCTCCAATGAGGGTGGAACGAAGTTTCCCACCCAAAATACACCCAAGGCACTTGAAATGTTGAGTTGCTTTATTATTATACTACAGCAGGAAAGACAAAGGCTGGATTTATGAAACACTGTGACCTCCTGAAACAGCAACTCTGCAGATTTACTTGTATTTCCAAGCACAGAAGTCATGAGGAACGTGGCTCTTGTAGAGACTTGGAATCTTAGGAGTCCTAGGAAGTTTCTGCAAAGCAGGGACACAGTTAGGTGAATCATGTTGGATGATGTGTTAGTGCTTAGGCTCTTGGGAAGGTTTGGGGCTAAAGATCTCTCTGATTCCTGCTGCTTTTGTTCATAGCTACCCACATCCATAACCTCCCAAGGGGCTATTGTTGGTGCTGGAAAGAGGATGTGGGTTTGTCACTGCCATCCACAGTCTTGTCTTACTTTCTTGCAGAAGCGGAAGGTGACATGGGACATGTTTTATTCTCTATTATTTCAATGATTAAAAAAAAACCTCTGCTATAAAAATTTACAAATTGACATAATAGACCATAATCCCCATTACTGCCCATTATGAATGTATAATTATCTTCTCAATAGTCCATTATTGCACCTTTGGATTCATTGGCATATAATACATTAAGACCTTAAAGTTCTAGTTCATGGATCATTGCCCTTCAAAGCGTTTTGATGGTCTATTAAGTAAATGGAGCTAATTCAGACTTCAAAAACTCTCCCTCTCTCTCTCTTTTTTTAAATACCAGTGGGGTTAGATTTAAGAACCCTTACCAAGGAATGATAAACCATGTGGGTTAGCTGATTGCAGGGTGATGCAATTGGAATTGTTCTCCCTGAGAAGGGATTTTTGAAGAGATTAGGAATCGAGAGTAAGCCATGGTTCAGCTCTGCACCTTACTGACCAAGTACTAACCTGAAGAGAGACTGCAGGTGAGTTCTAGCACAGGTGAATGCACAGTGCATGGTGCAGTGCAGCTTGAAAACCTGTGCAGAGTTTAAGACTTGATTTACAGTTTCCTAAAAAGCTTTCTTGGCAGCCGGAGGGTCTGTATTCCTGTGACTGGATAAGGATAAAGGACGCTCAGTGTAGGGCTTAGTTCTTCTGATGGCACCTGAATTCTGCTTGCGCTTAGTGCAGAAAAGGGTCTATGGGGAACCATTTGTGATCTTTTCACAACCTTCAGACAGCTTTCTGTTATGCCACTGACAAAAGATGCCAGCTTTTATTTTCAGAAGTGGCTTTCTACCATGTAGGCTGTAGTTTGTCTCTCTCTCTGCTGTCCCTTTAACTTTACTTTTATGAAAAAGAAAAGTAAAAGTAGACAGCAGGGCTAGTTTTACAAAGGTGAGGGTCTCTTCATGGCAAACAGTAAATTTCACACTACTTCATGGGGATTTTGTGCTTCCTATAGAAGTATAGATGTAAGCACCATCACAATGATGCTATAGATTGAAAAATCTGCTTTTTACCCCTGAAAACACATAATCATCCTGATAAGACTGTGTGTGCGGTGGTCTTGGATTGTGCTGCTAAGGGTATTTGCTTGACAGCTGCTTGTGATGCCCGAGAGCTCCATCTGAGCAGCTTCCTCGTGTGTGCTGGGTGAGCACTGCCATTGCCAAGCTCACACCGCAAACTCTGCTCAACAGCTGCCGGGTGCCCTATTAAAATATATCAGCCCTCGTGCAACCCTGTCTGCGTCCCACTGGGATGGGAGGAGGATCCGCAGAGGGCTGAAGTAAAGACCCTGCTTTGTGCAACCACGGCCTGAAACCCAAAGATGTTGAAGAGGTTGAATGTTGAATTGCGGAGGGCGGGCATGCTGTTTGTTTGTTTTTTCTCTCAGCCTTCTATTCTTAACCTGCAAGTTATTTTAAGCTTATTGTTCTTAAATTGCAGAGCTTTTAAGACGCTGCAGGCATGTAGAATTTGGTTGGGCAATATTGAAGGTCGTGCTGTAGAGAGCTAACTTAAAATGACAGCTGGGTAGTCTGGAGGATGGTCTTTTTATCTAGCTAAAGGATCTCATTCTGGTTTTCTAACCACTGTTTACTCCTTCCTACACTAGCAATTACATTCAAATGTTTCAGCACTGATATTGAAACTTGTGTTTGGTTCTTGCTCTAAAATGTTTTGAGGAAGCATCACATTTATTTGGTTGCTCTTGTCTCAGTCAAGTCTGTATGTGTTTGTCACCATAGATGTTCCTGGAAATTAAGTTTTCCTGTTGTTTGTTTTGCCACGTGGCCATAACTGCAGATGTGGCGGTAGAGGAGCCCAAGCCCTGAAGATCTAGTCTTCATTTAGTACATGGGATCTGCATCTGGACAAGGAGGTGTGACTTGTTCTACACAACACCAGTCTTCCCATTAAACACTCTTGTTGCTGCAGTAGCAAGTCAGCCAAGCTGTGCCGTGCTGCTGCTCCGTGCTGGGGGGAGAGCGCGGCCTGCGTTGCCTTTTTTGGGGAATTGGTGAGAATTGTGATTTGTAGGAATCAGTAGTGTGACACGAGTGTGGAAAGGCAGGTCTTGTGCTGCCGCGTACAAATGGCCAGTGCCTCGCGCTCCTGTGTTTGGGAGAAGGCTTCTGTTATCCCCATCCCAGAGACCTTGGAGTTTTTTTTTTTTTTTTTTTTTTTTTTAAGCATTTTTTTAATTTAATTTAGGTGAGAATTTTGCCATTGGATGCTTGTCTTCAAATAATACATGTAATGTTTAAGAATTATTTGAATACCAAGGCTCCTGGTAATGATTGTGCTGTGAAGGATGAAATCTCAATTCAGTGAGAAGAGCTGGAAAGAAAAAAACTGCAGATAGACTCCCTGCTAGTTCTGTTATGAAAAATCTAAAACAAAACCATAAATGACAGTACATAATTATAATGAAATAGATCCATTTGTTAACAGTTCTATGGTGAAATTTTGTTATTGGCAGTAATAACAACTTAAATGTTTCCATTCAGCTGAGGGCACGCAGTGTTATCCACAGTGTGGTCAAAATGCTCCCAGTAGATTTCTCAAGGAAAGACACATTGCTTTAAAAAAGCTGTCAGGCTATGGAAGATTCTCATCTTGTCTTTGTTTGTTTAATTTTGTTGTTGTTGTTAAAGCCTAACTGCTGTCTATACCTAAAATATTTTCCAGCATAAAATATTCTTCCAGAGCTCTAAAATTATCTTCCAGATATGTTTTTTGATCTGTGTATTTTTAGCTGTATCTTAAGGGATGCATAAATAATGTGTATGCCAAAAATATTTTACTGACTATTCTTGAAACTTTGAGTGCTGTATGCATTGACGAGCTGGAATAGGATAAATTTGCTAAGGTGCATGCAGGATGAACATAGTGTTTAGTGGCTATCTGGATAGTAATAGATCCCAGGAAGAGTAGAAGATATAAAATAAGGGATTAATATGAAAGTGAAGGTGTGAGCAGCGTCAGTGCAGTTGTGTAGCTGCGACAAGCAGAGCTGAAGCGCGGCCTGAGAGTCCAAGTAAAATTACTCTGAGCCTCTGTGTGAGCCCGGGCTTTTCCCATCGGAACCGCATCATCCAGCACTTAAGGGTATGGATAGCCCCAGAGGTGAGGCACTGAGCTGCTGGGCAGAGCAGGCAGATGTGACATCCCAACCTGGAAGATGGCACGAGCGTGATGAATATGCATCTACCACACTGCAACCAGGAAGCAGTGATTATTGCATATATATTTGCTTTGCCTTCATAAAGTGTGAGATTGCTTCTTCAAAAGCTTTATTTCACTAAAAATATTGCACAGTCCTCGAGGTAGGAACTGATGTATGTCAGAAGTTTAGTTAAAAGCTTCTGTGATTACTGTATATCTGAGCATGCGGAGACGATAACCAGCACGTTACTACAGCTGCCTCAAGTGGTAATTTTTTAACCAGCCGAAGCATAAAAGCAACACTAATTCTGCATTGCACACATGTAACTCTGCATTTAACTGCATTCAACTTTGCATTCCAGTACCCTGTAATTATCTTCTCATTCTATAGCTCATGTGGTGTTTTTCAAAGTTGCTCTTGCCTGAAAAATATGTTAAGTTTTGACATACTTGAAATAGCATTAATTTAGTGATTTTTTTTTGAACCTGTAAATATTCACGATGAGGACTCTTTTAAGACATATGCATGCAAATTCTCATTATCTTTTTTGAAAATACTGTTTTCTCCTGTGTTTAAACTTAGATTTTAGTTTGTTACCTTGGCTTCTGTTGCCTCCTATGTAATGATGTGTCATTAGGAAAGTATCAAGCCAAGGAAAATGTGGTTGAAAATTCAGGAAGAAAAAAAACTACTGATAGGAAAGACACACTCTTAAAATTAAGTGGGGTATGAGGGTCAATGAAAGCTGTGGCCACTTCAGGAGGGGCTTAAAAATGGAAATGTTTTGGTTTCAGGCAGTACGACTGTGCGAGTGGGGCCCAGGGCTATTTACCAAGTTGACTTCCATAGAAAATGACCCAATTCATAAGGGAATCTGAGCTTTAGAAAAGCTTGACTATCTGCTGAACTGCTGGACTTTGTGTCTGCTTTTGCTATTGATTGACCAGTGGAGAAGTCTAGCGAGGAGAAATATGACAGAGAGATGACATGAGATGAAATATTTTTTCAGTTAGGAGTGACCTTGTAAATCACGAATGGCAGCGTGAAGTGGAGCTATGAATGAATTATGCAGGGACATCCTAACAAGTAAGGGCTGTTTTTCATCATGTTCTATCTGCAGCAGCATTTCTAAGGTTAGAAGAAATGTATTTTGTATTGTAGTTCACTCTATAAAAATGAAAATAGAGAAACCATGCGTAGGTGGAGCTATAAGCTGCTTTACTGCTGTTTAAAGCAAGCAACCTGCGAGACAGTCGTGGTATTTGACACAACGGATCAAATTCCAGCATCGCATGGCAGCTTTGAGGTGTGGTGCTTGTGAGCATCCAAACTTCATCCTTGCTGCAGCTTTAGAGCATTCACAGCTCATGGTGTTAATTTCTGAAGAGTAAGATCTGCTTTTTTGCAGAAATATATTCACTGTTTGTTTTGTTTTCAGTTACATTTCCATAGGCATGGTGAAGCCAGTAGAAGTCATATTTGAATCAGTATTAAGAAATGTGGTAAGACTTTTAACTAAACAACTGCTTAGTCAGGGTTTTGCTTCTGAAAAGCTCTTTAAAGACTCTTTATTTGTGCACAAGCCACATGACTAGTGGATACAAAATTAAAAAAAATAGTGAGAGCCTCTCTCAGATGATCTGCAGTGTTTTATCTCCCCGGGACAGCTCTGCAGAGAGGAGAATTCGGCACGTTCAGGTGTATCTGTCAGATCTTGGTGATGTGGTTCTTACACCAAGCTGGATGTAAGAACATTCCACGTGCTTATGCAAAAGAAGTAATTTCATAAAATCCAACCTTTATTACTATTCTTTTCCCCATGGGTGACATAAAGAGCTTTTGTTACCGGTGACTTTTATTAACATTCATACAATTAATCAGTTTGAATGATGCTAGAAATTTTATCTTCCTAAGGCCACCAAATAAAAGGGCTGAGTGTGAATGTCTCATTTTCTAGTAGGAATACTTCCACTGTGGAAAGAGAGAGTAGGGTAAGCAAAACCTCCTGTTCAAATTAGAGCTTTTAGTGGACACTGACCTGTCTTTTTCCACAAGTCTCTCCGTGGAGACTGGAAGTTTTCACTGCAGCATTTTATTTCTCCTAGCCATGTACGAGGTGAAGCACCGAAATGGAAAACTGTAATATAAATGCAGTTTTTCTACATTATAAAGACAATGAAAACCCTTAGAAATCAATTGCAGAAATATGTAATGTTTTATTTGAAACTGCTTGTTCTCTAGGATAACTTCATGAGATGCCCACTACTTCTGTGGGAACCTGAGGGGAGAGGGTCAGATAATCATCATCAATGTTTTTTGAGATAAGAGATAAGAAAGAAAAAAAAAAAGTTCCCAAATCTGATAATGCCAATGCCATGGATGCCTGAAGAGAATGGGAAAAGAATGGCAAAGGCTCTCGATAGCTCTTTAAACTGTCATCTTCATTTTCTGGTTGTGGAGAAAAGTGGATAAAAGGCTCAACATTGGGACAAACACACGTGTGACGTTCTCCTGTGAATATCCTACACTGTGTTGGTGGCTCTTGGGAAAGTGTGCTGTGCATTCAGGAAGAAGCAGTATGGATTCTGTTCCCTGTGTCTAGGTTCTTCCAGCATGGAAACAGCTGGTAGCTTTTCTGGTTGATCAGCTTTTGATGTTGTGCTGCTTTGCTTGCCTGCATTAGCCAGAGGAACCCCAGACTAGTGTGTTCAGCCAAGTTATTTATATTTGACACTTGGAAAAGTGTGTATTGATAGGCTAGAGAAAGGCTATAGACACTTCAATAGCATGTGAGAATTGGGGGCTTTTGCACTCAGATTTGGTAATTTAAAGCAAGTTAAGAGGCTGTGATCTGAATAAAGTCATGTAGAGGGGATCTAAAATTCCCACGATAATGCAAACCAGAGAAGTAATTCCATTGTAAACAATACTATGGTGCGTGTGAAGGGGTCTGAATGAGCATTTTGATTTTTTGCAAGCCCTTTTTCTTTCTGTTTCTTCTGTTAAGTGGCTCTGAAGAAGCCTCACTAGACAAGTGAGGACCTGGGACATGTGGACACAGCTGCTGGCTTGTTGTCAGTCCCCTCAGGGCTTTGCAGCTGGGCCAGGCCCTGGCCAAGACTGCAGAACGCAGCGTCCCAAGGTGAGGAGGAACCTGTGCTCTACCACTAAACAGCGCCTTGGTCTGTTTGATAGAGCTATTGAAATGGCTGCATTTTTGAACCATTACGTGTGTGCCCCGGAGTGTCACCACTTGGGAATGTGCCTTACACTCGTCCCTTCTCACGGCCCTCAACGATGCTGTGTTTTGCTACCCAAGGCTGATGACCACCACGTGGTGGCATTTGCACATCACCCTCGGCCCAAGCCATCGTGGAGGGGGAATGCCCTGACAGGCAGATGCCCCAGATTTGAGCCGGGGGCAGGATTAACCTCGCTCTGATTCCGCCGTCCCTGGCGCGGTGGCCGCTGTCCTGGTTGCAGCCCGGGGGCTCAGGGACAGCCTGCCCTGCCCGGCCCCTTGGGACAGCCCTGGGGACAGCGTGCCCTGCCCGGCCCCTTGGGACACCCCTTGCTCAGGGCTCCCCCGGGAGCACGTCCTGAACTTGTCACACCAAGACCCGGCAGGCGGCAGCTGCTGGGTTCTGGGTCAGCTGCCTTCACCACTGATGTAGGAAGCCTAACCGAGAGGCACCAGGCTTCTCTCCTTTGATACTATCTTCTTCTTTAATCCCCCACCCTCCCAAAAAGCCACAAAGCTGGGAAAATGCGTGTGCTTATTTTTAAACAACATCCTTTAAACCTTGTTTTCACTTTGAAACCTTGAAATGGAAAAATGATATAGATGTAAGGTCTGAAAGGATTCTTTTCCCACAGGATGAGTCGAGGTAGAGAAATATTTAATTCTTTCCACCACTATGTGACAATTTGACATCTAACTTTCAGTCAATCACTCTGCCCGCTGTCGTCTGTACATCATACAACTACTTTATACAGATACTGCCCAAAATAAAAGATAAGCAGCTACACAGAGCAACGTGTGCAACAAATCTAACAATAAATGTTTCCTTCTCTTCCCAGAGTTATAATTTCTTAATTATGATAACACTGAGTTATTCTTTTTAGAAGGAATTTTGTGGTACCACCTTCATGGTCAGAGTTATAATCTATGGTTTCAAACCATTTAAGAAAGCATCAAATTCCAGCAGAAAAGGGATTAAAATACGTGGAGGAATAAGTGTCATTCCTCTGTACCTGATTGCTGTGCCGTGGAAGAATTAAGTTGTCTGCTGCTGCTGAGAGGTGTTTCTGCTCTTTTCTGATTTGCTGCAGCATTAACATTTGAAAGGCCTAAGAGGTGCTAAGCAGCTCATTCTTTCCTTTCTATCACCGGTTTACAGGATCTTCTTCTGGCAGAACAATTGCAAAGCTGTGGAAAAGGGAGAGGAATTTTGCAGATGCTGTTTTTAGTGGGGGTGTCCAGTTGCCTGGAGCTCGTCTGTCCCTTTGCCACTGGTGTGCAAGACATCTCCTCTCTGCACATTAACTCTGCTAAAGCATCACCCTCAGAGGAGCTCTGCTGTTGCCTTCTTGGTCAGGGCAAGGTCCCTTTCTCAGGTTTCTTATAGCTGGGTGCTAAGGTGTGCAACGCATTGTATAAATTATGAGTTCGAAAGACAGACAGACTTTTACATTCAACAAAAAATGCCAGAAAGTCTCTTTAATGTTTAATGGCTTAAAGGTGAGATGTGAACAGGCAGAGAGGCAGGTATTTGTACAGTATGTTTTTCTAAGTGATTTCATAATCACTTGGAAAGTATTTGTTCCCTATATGTTTCCTTGGTTTTATTTTTCAATCTCTTTACTGGTAGAAAATGGGGTCACTGGAGCAGTGACTAAACTCAGTCAGAGCTGTCCTTGCCCTTCTGCATTTTTTATTCTCCCTAGAAAACAGCAAGAATAAAATGAAAGGATTTATGCAGCAGTGATATTCTTCCTCCCAAGCCAGGGAGGCTGGGACTGCAGCGCTCGTAGCCATGACTGACGTTTTCTGTCACCTCTCTGTCCTCTCTCCATGAAGATGCTGCGCGGCTGTCGGAGGCAGCCAAGTGCAGGGGTTTCCTTTGGGAGCGCCGAGGCAGGGAAGTGGCCGGCATGGGGTGAGCGGAGCTGGGACACGTGAGATCCGTGAGGCAGGAGAGGACCGGGAGGTGACGGTGCCAGCTCGCTGCTTAGCTCCGGCCCTGCAGCGCAGCCCTTGAGCGGCTGCAGTTACTGCTTTCTGGGCATGGGAAAAGGGAAGGAGAGGTTGCAAATGCTTTAGCAAGTACGTTTGTGTAGAGAATTAGCATTAAAAGCTACAGCCTTGCGAAGGTGATAAAAAACAAAACACTTGATGTTTTTCCAGGTAAATATGCACTTGCGTGTGTGCGTGTTTTAAATCTGCTTTGTGTCTTTATATTAGAGCAGTACTTCAGAGTGTTGAGTACAGTCTGACTTCCCCATGTGCTGAAAATCCAGTTCCACATTTATCACAGTTCAGGATTGTGCTTTTGAAGGTAGTGACACAAAGCACCATTGCAGTGGGATGATTTCTCCAGACTGGTCTGCTGCTCTCCTGTGTCATCATAGACCAGGTGACATTTTGATTATTCTGGACAATAACATTTTCAGAAGAGCATTATTTGAAATATATTTTTATATATTAATATATATATCATTATAAACTGCCCTGGGTATAAGGTAAAAAACCCCCAACCTAGGATCTAGTAGCGAAATGTTGCACACGTGAGCCGTAAGTATTCTGGGTTCCAGGACAGAACAACCCAGGGTGAGCGGGTGGCTGAGGTGACATTTCCCTTCTCATACAGAGGCTTTTACAGCTACTGGAAAGAATGGTCTGCTGTGGTGCTGCTCCTGGCATCAAAAGAGGTCATCCCGATGCAGAAAATACAGAGCATTTCACATTTGCTGCTGTTCTTTCTGCTTCTGGATGAGAAGTGCAGGACAGAGCAAAGACAAACCTTCCTTTGGACAAGGCTTCCAAGTGAGGAGAATCCCCCTCCATGTGGGAATTCCAGCTGCTGGTTTCAGGGCTGCCTGTGTACGAGCTGAAGCCGTTCCTGTGCTCTCTGTGCAGTTCAAATAGAAAACACGAGGCAAAAGCTCATTGTGTTTGTGGCTAACAGAAAAATATTCACATCTAGGTCTGACTTTATCAAGATTCAAGACTTTTTTTTTTTTTTTTTTTTTTTGCTCTGTAGGACTGTACTTTTCAACCTTTATTGATCTGCGAACCTCTAAACCTTTTCCACTAAAGGTACAGGCTTCAGCAGAGAGAGTTAAAGCCCCACTGACAGTTGGCTTGAATTTTTAATGTTTTCCTTTCAAGTTATCCTTGCAGATACCCACAAACACTCAGGGTTTGTGGACTTGCAGTGGCCTAAAACCCATTGCTCAGAGGTACTAATCAGGTTCAGTTGAGACTAAAGCTGCTAAAAAGTTAAGGTTTTGGTTGGAAAAAATATTCTGTAGTGAAAAAGAGCAGTTTTGAACCAGAAAGTTAATAGTATTAACTTTTATTATTAACTTTGTAAACACTTTTTTTTTTTCTTAGCAAATTTAAAGCAAGTTGAGCTACAGACTCTGAGGTCCAAGTACCCCCCCAGCTAGAGTGGAGGGGAGCAGAGGCAGAAGTAGCTGTGGAAGAGATGGATGAGTGGGATTTGGCTCTGCAACATAGGAGCCATGTGGAGACCCCGGGAACTTGAGTATCTGTCCTTTACTACATGGGCGTTTTCAACAGCAACGAAGCCTTCCTCTTTGTGCATCTCTCTGGCTCTTGGTAGTATCCGTTAACCATCTTTTAATTGTACAGCTGCAGATGCAAGGTGGAATTATGTATTGCCAACATATCTGTTAGCTCCAAGAGACTAAGTGGATGCTTAGTAGAAAGCCTGATGTCTGTCTTGTGTTAGTTCTCAATATGAATCTACCTTCTCTTTCTTTGACTCCTGGCTGTGTGTGATGACTTCTGTAATAAGGAGGAATAGCTAAAAATCAATGAAAAGCTGCTTTAAAACTTTCACGTGTGAATTGGTGTGTGTGCTTGGCATAGATTTTTCAAATGCAGTCAAAGGAAATTAATGCCAAGGAAGGATAGGTGGCAAGGAGGACATACTCCAAGGAGTCTTAGGTCATGGGAAGAAAGCCTCTTGAAACAGCATAAAAGGTGAGCAGTGTTTTTATTTTTTATTTTTTTGTTCTGATGGAGTCTGTTTTCTGTCTCTACTTTAAAAAAAAAATCTGGAAAATGAGAGTGGTGCCAAGCACGTGTAAAACTGGGGGATCTTTAGGGCAAAGCTGGCAGCCAACCACTAGCATTTTATCAGCCAACTTGTTCCTTAACTCTTGGGTCTATGTCAGAAAGCAGATTTGCTTTTCAGATTCTGGTGGACAAGGATGGATAGCATCTGTTACACAGCCAAAGGGAAAAAAGACATTCTGTGTACGGAGTAATTTATTTATTTCTTCTTTGACTGGAGCATTGCTTTGAAGAGTAGGAGGAAGCTATGCTAGCTGGAACATGCTTCCTAGAGAAACGTGTTACTTGAAATGATGCGAGCCCTGCCAAGTTGTAGAGCGAGTGATCACAGGGAGGTCTGCAGGGCCTTATTCCTGGTTCCAGGGCTGGGCAGCTGGAAAAGACAAATAATCAAACTGGCTAGTGAGTACTCTTAGGCAATGGACTCTGCAGGACCATGGACTGTAAAAATGTCTGTTTTGGTAACATCAGATATCAAGTTCCCTTTTTCTTCAGAATTTAGTTTTTGCAGAGTTCAATTCTAGGAACATCATCTGCTTTTTCAGGTTTTAGGATTGAGGTCTCAGTGCAAGGAACTTCACTGAAATCAGTGGAAAAATGAATAGAAGAACCCTCTAGCTCTTTCCATGTTCCTTGCTGTATGATATCCATTTTGTGTCATATTTGAAGAGAATTTTGCAGTTAGTTTGGATGGAGAAATAGCAGTTTAGCATTAAGTCAGCTGGCTAAATCACATTCCCTGAGAATCATTTTTTAAGTCTGTGTTCACCTCCATAGTAAGTAATCTTCAGCTTATAGAAACATTGTTCTGCTTAAAGATATTCCCAAGGTTTTTCTCTTTGCTTAGGTAAATATGTATTGTTCGTTTCTCATAAATTATGTCTGTCCTTCCTAAAGATGGTCATACTCCTTTTGCTTCTCTTGCTAGACTGCTGTTCGAGTTCCTCATGATTTTTTAAATATATTTCATGATCTAATATATGTTGCTTTTATATATATATATATATATATGTATATAAATATATATATATATTGCAAATTAGCCCTTTTTGAGTGGTCTATATGTGCTCATACACATGCAAATAGAAAGTGAAGTTGTAGTTCAGGTGAACGCTCGTAGGAATGGTGCTTCAAGAACCAAAAGGCCTGGTATTCTGCAGATCTCCCCCACCAGAACAGCAGGTCCCATCCTGTACAGTGTTTTGGAAAACGGCATTAGTTGGAGATCAGTTCTGACAGTAAATGTATTTTTAACTTGCTGTCTTAGTGCTTTATTTTTAAGCTCTAGTATGAGCTCTTTTCCCCCAAATCCTTAGTTACATAGTTCAAACAGACCAAGTTGCTGGATTACTGTCAAGGAGCCTGCAAAGCTCCTCCTAGTGCTTGGGTACAGAGGCTATTAAGTAGAATGATGTTCTGGGTGTAGGTCATGAGAATATGATTAGTGAAAAACAAGTTTAAGCTAGACAGTCTTGCCATTGGTAGAAAAATATTTTACACTGTAGGCAACGCTTTATTCAACTGGGTTTCCTAAAGAAAAATGTTTTTGCATCGCTTCACCCCAACAACCTAAATGTTCTAAATTTTACAAATAACCTCTAGTGAGCTGTGCAGCAAAGTGTCCTGTTCTCCTCTCTATCATCATTGCTTTGGCAGTCAAAGAGCAGAAACCATACAGACACTCGTGCAGTAGCACCGAGGCACCGATCAGCACTCCTCTGAACTAGACTCTGCACAAATAGAGCAAAAAGACAGTCCAGTCCTGCAACACTTCACGTCTCAGCACGTTTAACAAGTATATCAGCAAATAATGCACGTAATTTGTGAGGAATCCACAGTGTCAGTTTGTTTGGCTTTAAACACTAGTCAAAGACTTTGAAAAGCTGAACGTTTTTCTACAGCTTGTCTACAAGCACATGAAGTGTGTCAGATAAAATCTGCCGTGAACAGCGTCTCCATACCTGATCTGTGTGGTTCCTTGTGTCCAGTGACATTTGTCTGGCCAAATGCTCAACTGGGCTAATTCCCTTATAAATTTGTTGTTCTCTATGTAAGAGGAGTCTAGATACCAGTAAAATGCAAAGATGAGAACTTCTGTAGTGTTTTATTTCAAGAATCCATTGAGACCATTTATATTGTTACTGGCATTGAGTAATCATGAGCTTTGAGGGAGGCTTGCAGGGAGATTCTGCAGGCTGATGCTAAATCAGTCATATTGGCAAGAAAAAAAATGCTTCTAGCTACACAGGTTATTAAAGGAAAATTATTAAATCCAGATCCATGCAACAGGAGCTGCTCGGAGCTTAGATATACCATTTTAAAAGCAAGTCCCAGATTTACGAGGCTTCCAAACTTGCAGTGAGTTTGTTTAAGGATGGTGCTAGGTTGCAAGGGAAGTCAGAAAATGCAGGAATAACAACATAGTCTTAGTTATTTAGTTATTTTATTTACTCATTTGCAGGACAATTTCTTTTCAACCTCTTCTTTCCCCAAAGTAGCCTTAGTTGAAGCATTTAGTAGTTAGCATTTCTGTGGATAAACCTTGAAGTGATCAGTCTGCATTAGCTCCGGAAATACTTTCGTGTTACTGTTATTGCTCAAAGGTGACCCAAAGAAATGTGAAATGTTACATTTTTCTCCTCATGATAACTCGTCTTGATGACGAAGTGAAAGAGATGAGAACAGTTTTGTGTGTTATTTTTATTTATTTATTTATTTTATGTTAAACACCTTTCTCTGAGAACACGGGGTTCGTGTCGGGGTGCTGCACGCAGGAGGAAAGCTCTCATGCTCCCAACAACCCGCAAGCAGCGCCAACCCCAAAAACGTGGGAAAGAGAAAGCAGAGCTTGGAAGAAAAATGTGGAGCTTTGTCTTAGGCTCATGGGTTACGTGTTACCCAGTAGAATATGTGCTTCAACTAAGCTGCTGGGGAGCAGCCACCCACAAACAGCAAATGCTTGGCTGTCTGGCTTTGCTTTTAGGTATGTCGGGTGCAAATCATATGGAACTTATTAAATTGACAGACGTGTTCAGCCTTCTTCCTTTGCACGGGATGCAATGTTGTATTTGTAGCCTATGCAATGCACCTAGGATAGGGTGTTTTTACGTTCCGTATTTTTGTTTTGCTTTAAGTGAACTTCGTAGTTTCATGTTCTCTTTTCAGGATAGTTCTATATTTAAACAGAGCAGAATCTGTAAATAATAGTGTTGCTTCCAGCAGTTTTTTTCTCCACAAAAGCTATCTGGGAAAGCCCTAGTAGGGTCCGTTTGCAATCCTGCCGCTGCTCCCTCGGCCCTGCTCCCCTTCCCGCATCCCTCCCCGTGTGACTCACCTGGCAGTGGATCCTTGTGCCCCGAGACCTGCGCTGGCCTCGAGCCCATCTGGGGCCACTTGGAGGCCGTGTGACCTCCATCAGCTGAGACCGCCTTGCCCAGAGCACACGCTGAGGGTGAGCAGTGATTTCGGGCTCATTTCTATAGTACCCGCACGCAGGCAGGGCTATGTTTGGCCCTTTGTGTGAATTTGGGTGTTTTTTTCCTTCTTTTTTTCCTTTTTTATTTCAATCTCCATTTTTCTGTGTGTTCCTGAACGCTTGTATATTCAAGCCAGGCTCTTGGTGTGATTATTTTGCTCTGAATGAGCCTGGGGTAGCAGCAATCGTTTTTTGTACTTTAAATGACAATTTCAGGCATGGTTAAGTGAGAAAGCAATTCTGACCTCACCCCTGTACCAAACCAGCCAAACCAACGGCCATAAACTCTGGACTATTAAGCCCAAAAGGCGTCTTTGCAATGTATAAGACTTCCTTTACAAAAGGAAACAAGAATTAATGCTAGATAATTGCTATTAACCTGTGGTCTCTCCGTCCGGCTTTTCCTTCTGGCTCTTTACTTGTTGCTTCTTCAGTCTGGAATGAGCTGCTACAGCGTCACCTCACTGTAGCTAGCAATGATTTTTTTTTTTTTCATAGATAGAAGGTAGATTAATCCTTTACAAACAAGCTAAAATAACAGAGATATTTAATAGTCAATAATATAATTGACTGAAGCAATTATTGGTAGACCCAAATAAGCAGAAAAAAAAAAGAGCATATTCATTAAATTTTGTCAGGCATTTAACTCTAAGATTACTTGGATTTTTTTTTTTTTTTGAGCGAAACCAAATAATCTAATGTTAGCTAGTGAAATTTCCTAAACTTTATATAGAGAGGATTTCACTTTCCTATTATGTATGGACCGAGGAGTTATCCCTGCCCGTGACTTGCTGGCTGCCCAGCCTGGTGCACGCAAGGGGAGATGGGCTCTGCCCGAGCGCCGCGGGCCGAGCGAGCTAAGCAAATAAGCAAAGTAAACAAGCAAATATTATGTAGATATTTTGCCTCTCCTTCAATGGAAAAGTAATTTTTTTGCAATTCATTTGGTGCTGTGAAATTAAGAAAGTCACCAGAAATGATTGTACAAATTAAATGACTAGATGGGAGAAGTGATAAAAATGTAATCACTGCGGCTGTAAGATAAGGTGCTGCATGATGTCAGAACAGGGCCTTGCTGATGAAGTTTGAAGTAATGCCATTTTGCCTGATATTTTTAAATTCTCATGTAAAACAACTGATTTAAGCGAGGAACCTCTACAATGCAAAGAATTAACCTCACCCTCCAGGCAAGATGCTTAAGGTTAAAAATAATAGAAACATAAATCTTGTGCAAGTCTTATTAAAAAAAGAAATATCTGCGCTATCAGAGCTAGATTTCTTTCAACCAAAAACTCCTATTCTGAAATGCTACCGTTCTGACAGTGTGACAAATTGCTGGAACAAATGCTAAATAGTTAAATGGACAAGTGATGGATGGCCTCATAAGCCTTGCAGGGCAGCCAGTGTAAGATACTAATTGGTTCTGTGGAACTGGTTTTAGTCAATAAATTCACTTGAGATTTTTTTTTCTTCTTTTGGTATGTGTAGCTATCTCTTTAGAGTGCATTGCTGTTGGTGACAAACCACTTGCAACATATCAGGCCACCAACAACTTCATTTTGCCTGCTGGACCATCTACGTTTTCTCAAGGATATAACCTACTAAAAATCTATTAGTGATGCATTGCTGTCTCTCAAATGCTTCTGAATTATGGGTTTGTTTGGAAGCCGCCAGAATTTTCTGATGCTAAAAAATGTCCAGCTAAAGTTTTGCCTGGTGTTTTACAATTGCATTTTTTTACTGGAATAGATTGCAGTTTTTTACTGGAATAGATTCCACTGCCATTGCTCACTTTGAGCAATTCCTTTTGCTGCAGGTGATCTAAGTGCAGTGAACTCCCCCTGTGAAAAACCCTCCCGGGGACGCAAAGGAAGAGCAGAGCAGCTAAAACCTCAATACCTGACTCAGGGAGAGCAAAGGGTCAGGCAGTTTCACAGGCTTTCCATTTTTTTTTCCATTTTTTTTTCTTGTTTAGTAAAAGAGGACTGAATAATTTTGAAAACATCAGGATTTAGTCGACTAATCTTTAAATTAGTTGATCAAACAAGGGCTGTGTTACAGAAGTTTAGAACTCTGCTGCTAGAGGAAACTTGCTGGATTTGGAGCCAGCTGAGAATGCAGGGATGAATACGAATACAAATGTATTTTCTCCTTATGTTTGATGGGACTCTGTGACAGCAAAAGCCCACGAGTCCCTTGGGAGCAGATTTGTAATAAATATTTCAGTTTATTAATATGAAGGATTGTGACCATATACAAAGCAGAGTAAAAAAACGTTATGTGATTTCCAATATGTCGATCTATATTTATGCTAGCGTAGAAAGCTGACATAGACTTGTTTAGGGTATTAAACCATAAAATTTTTATTATTGAATCAACCAAAATTGCCAGATTAAAAATTTTCTATGAAACTAAAATAACTTTTATAAAATCATTTTGATATTTAAATCTGATTTTGTGCCCAAACTTTATTTCTATTTTATGCATTCTAGAATATAGCACATTTTTCTAGACATCAGATGTGATGAATGTTTATTTCAGATTGAAATTGTGACAATATAGTCCTTAAAACACTGTTACAACTAGAGCTGCTAATCTCTAAGCAATGATGTTCTTGCAGTCACGGCTTCTCCCATGAGTGTTCACCAGGCCTTGAATGCATCTGGTTCTTGTCAAGGAGACTTCCAGGTTTTGGGGCTGGCATCTTTGTGCCTGGGAATCTTCGGAAGACCTCGTGCCCATCTGGATGTCTCTGCTTTACATTGCATGTTGCCAGTGTAGAGTATCATGTAGAGTAAAGACATGGTACGTACTATATATGTCTAAAAACCCCAATGCAAACCCTGAAGGGCTTTGATGGGTTTCTGCAGAAACCACTAGCGTCCCCACAAATGCCATCTCTATCTTGGGTACAGTTGATTAGGAAGCTATTCTGAGTTTGCAAAGTTTCCTGGCTGGTGTGACTTCAGAGGACAAACTCCAGTTTGGGGTAAATTTTGAAGTTACCATCTGCTCTTTTCACACGTATCTTTTGTATACTATAAATATATCATACAGTAACAGCTTCCCAGCTGTGAAGAACCAGTTTGCTTGACTGTTCTTTTCCTTCCTCAATAAAAGTTTGGTTTCAAAGTTGGCTGTCTGCCCGACTGCCACTGCGCTAGACATTAATAAAATCAACCATAAGGAATAAACACACCGGCTAAAATTAATGAGAGTTACATTTAGTGTAGCAGGGAATACAATAGCGTGGAGAAAACGAGTATGCTGATTTAGCAATCCTGATTTTCAGATTTGGAGACATTAAAGGAGACCTGGAGCTTGGCCCAACAAAGACCAAGCTAAGCTTGGCCGTGAGCATATGGGGACATAAAGTTACCCCTATGGCAGTCCTTGAAAGGAGCCCGAAAAGGTTCCCTGCTCCCGAGGAGGACTTGCAGGGCTGTGGTGGGTTCTGCGTGCACACGCAGGTGGAGGTGTACCTTAGGAAGCATCAGCTATTGAAATGTAGCATGTATGTTTGAAAAATAGCATGTATGTTTGAAACCCTCTGTTTATATCGCTTATTTATTTGCTGTAATGAGGATGGAAAGGTTGTAGAGAAGCCCTGGGGGAGGCTGGGGATGAAGGAAGCCAAAGGCAAAAAAAGCAAATGTTACCACAACAAAACTGATCAGGTAAGTCCAGTCCTCGTGAATAGTTGTTAAAGATCACTGTAAGATTCACTTATGTTGTGTGGAATTCAGATTTTGTGTTATGGACCATTTTTACAAGTTATTTGCTGTGGAAAAAAAAAATCTTTAGCTGGCATAGCGTTTGCTATCAATGTGCGTTGTGCCACCGAGTGCCACTGCACAAGTTACGGGTCTGGGAGGACTTCTGGTTATAAAAGTGGGAGATTAGAGCTCAGCCTTATGGTCCTGCATCACCCTGACGCCTGACAAGTTGTCAGTGCAGAGGCAATTATTTCTGCCAAAACATTAAGAACCAACTTAGATTTTTAAGGTACGTGATGGCATGAGAGTAGGTGGATTAACTGGAAAATGTGTGTATATTTTTTTCTTATTTTGCTTGTTTTCCCCAAACTATAAAAGGTGCCTGTTGATATTATGAAAATGAAACTTTACTTGCAGGCATGTCAAAATGAGGTTTAATTATGTTCAAAATTTCCAGTGGTGAGGGGGAGAGAACAACATAGTAGAAACTGTGATAAAATGGAGAAGAAAAATTGACTGGGCAGGAAATACTCTTAGCTCGTACGGCAGGGAACTTGCATGATATTCAGGCAGTGCAGGAAGAGGCCGACGTGGCCGTTGGCCACCGCACCACGAGCGGCTCCATAGCTTGTGGTTTTGCCTGTGCAAGCTCCCGTGACGAGCGAAGGGTTTGGATGGGTGAGACGGCTCCCGGGGGAGCCCTGAGCGTGTCTGGGGGGCCGAGGCGCTGAGGGAAGGAGCGGAGCCGTCCCTTGTGTCACTGATAAAGTACCCGCTCGAAGAGTCCCTTTGGATCATCAGTGAAATGCCTTCGAGTAACAGGAGCTGTTTAAGCAAGCAACAGGAAATGAACTGCAGATAAAAGCCTAAAATTGCCTCTTATTTCGAGACAGGAGCTTATGTTAAGCAAGTTGGTGGCCTTAGCAGAGCTGCTAATTTTCGGTTATTGCAGATGAGCTGTAGGAATGCTGATTGGTATAAATGGGCGAAAGCATTTTTCTCGTCTTAGAAAATATCATCAGTGTATCAAAATAGTTCCGTTTTTGTCTTGGTGTGAAACTGAATTTGGACCTTTCCTCCCCAGGATGCCAGCGAAGGAGACTTCCATTCAAGAGTTCCTCAACAAGTTCCCAGTGCTGTGTCATTTTCTCTCTCATAAGGTGCCTCTCGGTAATAAAGTGGACTCTGTGCAGTAATCTGTGAATTTAAAATAAATTTGGTCACTGGTAATCCAGATAGGTATTTTCTTAATATTAACATTACTGCTGGAAAACGTATGTGGGCATGATGCACAGAAATGCTTTGATTAGACAAGTGTAGTGAGATCACATGCTATATTTTTCATCCTTTGTATCCCTGTAATTCCCAGCAGTTGAAACCTGAAGGTGTGAAAAAAAGAGCAAGTGGGAAAGCAGAAACTCTGCAGCTGTAGGAACTCAGGATGAACAGCTGCAGTTCACACTTCTTGTGCCTTTGTGTGCTAACACATCTCCTCTGCACTGGTGATTGCTCTTGTGTTTTTAACTCTTTTGCAGCTGTTTTTCTGTTTGGAGAAAACCCAAAGCTAAGTATGAAAGGGGCGAGGGCAATACTGTATTGCCCTTTATTGCTGGTCTCTTTTATACACAAAAGAGAGAGGTTGCCTTTTCCCCAAAATTTTCCAGATGCTGAATTTCAGGAGTCTCATCTGAAAAGTGACTGGGTCCATTGGATGCCTTCCTTCTTGACAAGTCTTTTTCAGTAGAGGCAGTCTGACTTTGACTTAGGGTGAGGCCTGTAAGAAGGGACAGGGTTTTATTTATTTATTTATTTTCTAAGGGCAACAAACCAAGAAATAAAACTAGATTTTATCTAGTTCGCACATCACAATCAAAACTGAAATAGACACTAGTGCTCTGATTCGCATCCAGTGAGCCCATCCAGGCTTATCCTGAGGTGCACAGAGCTGCTTCTTGGTTTTAGCTTCAGGGATCATAACGTATAACCTGAGGGCAGGCTCAGCCAGGGACAGTGATGATGAAGGCAGCTAGAACTCCAGGAGGCTATCGGAGCTTAGGTGGAATGACAGAGATAGAAGGGAAAACAGTAATTATAATTATTATTTTTACACTGATAAGTTGAACAAATAACCTGCAATAACTTGGAATCAGTTCTTATCACGCACCTGAGGTTTCATGGCAAAGTTTACACTGGTTCTATGCGATAAAAACTTCCTGAGTATAGGAATTGTAACTGGCTCTATTCTGTATTTTTTATTTGTGATGCTCATTTGGCTCAGCTTAGGAATGGGCAAATAGCTGTGAAATCCCATATTGGAGATCTGGTTGGTGGTCTTGGGCTCTCCACAAACAAAGCCCAACAATTTGGAAGCCAAGTTAGGTGTTTGTGTATCTGTGGTTCCCAGGTAGCTTTCTCTTTGGTTGCGTTCTGCAGTGATAAAGGCACAAATAACAAAATTGCCACGTTTCCCCTTTTTGACATTGTTTTTGGTCCCAATTAAACATACTAATTCTAGGGGCACTACTGCTGCTTCAAATTTGCAATGCTTAGGAAAGCCTAAGTCAGCTGAATATTCTGAATTTTTGAAATACTTTTCTCAGCTTACTGAATTTTGTAAATTAGTGTAGAAGAACACCTGATTATTGCCATACATTTTTATAATTGTTACTGTAATTTTCATCATAAACATCCAAGTCAACCATTGGCTGTGGACTTCCCAAGCATTTTTTACAGAACAGAGAATAAGATTGGGGCGTTTTAGTGCAAGTGATTGAGAGCTGCATAAGAGGTTAAATACGAAACAAAACCTAGTTCCTTGGCGGGTGTATCTGAGCATGTGTGTTAGATATCAATTCTGCTCTTCTCAGTATTAATGACATTCTGTGTCTGCCTTATATGCAGCGTGGGCTGCTGGAGGAATAGCTGAATCCCTTCCTCCCAAGCCTGGCATGATGGAAAAAGTCAAGAGAGAATAAGACTTGCCTGAATTCTTACAATTCTTATCCTTTTTATCCTGTAGATATCCCATACTCCTTTTCTTCTCCCCCTGAAGAAGAAGAAGAAAAAAAAACACCACACTTGTAGTTTTCAAGCTATTGTGGTTACTTTTTATGAGAGATTTATAATAGATTTACTTAATATGTGTTAAAGGACATAAGGCTGACTTTTGAAACCTCTAACATAGAACAGTTAGTCGTATCGGGCAATTCAGAGCAATGAAGTTTTTGCTTTGCATACCGCTTGCAATGCGAGTTTGGAAATAATGCTAGGAGCTGTGATCTAAGCATGCCATTTTGAACTGAAAAAGAAGAGAGCAAGAGGGTTTTAAAATACTCACAATACCTGCTACTTTGGCTGAACAACGAGGGGAGAGCTAATGGCTTTTGCAGACCCCGGTTCTTCGGGAGAAGTCGAGTACAACATCCCTTGCTTTGGGGAGGATGGAGCACATATAGGCAGACACATGTGACTGCTGAACGTATGTACTTATATGGGGGTGGTGAAGGCTCCAGAACTGGTGAAAGCTCAACTGAAAATGATTTTTGGGGAACAAGTTCCCTGTGTGAGTGCCTCATAAGGCACGTCTTCCCAAAATATAAACTTCTGCATAATTTTTGTTAACTCCATCACGTTGTCTGAAAAGGAATGACCAAATCGAGCTGCTAAGCACACACTTCCCGTCCATGTCCAGCTTTGGTCCTCAAAAGGAGCTTTTATAACCTGTTGTTTTTGGACTGGCAATAGGAGAAACTGCAGGAGAAACACTCGGGCATGTAGAGCAGGAGCTGCATCCCTGAGACTTCTCAGACAAATTTCTATGAAAGTTAGTGGCTTTTCTAATAGTAAACCTGTTCTTTCATGAGGCTAAGAAATTGTGGCTGCAGAGCTTTCCAGATGCGGTCTCTGCCACAGTGTCAAACTGCTGCTGGAGAGTGAATGCTTAAATCCCCACTGAAGATTATTTTTCAAAATAGAGTAGAATTATGGAAGTTACAAGTTGACATGGGCACAATCTCCCAACTGTCACACCTGTGTCTAAGAAGTAATAACACAGGACACGCTGCAGTTTTCTGGGCTGGTAGGGTTTATTTTTATCTCTGTAATTGGGGTAGGTTAAGGAAATTTGATATTCATTGCTGCTCAGCTTCCTCCTCAACTCCCTGGTGGTCAAGATTTACTTCACCTGGCTGCTACCAGACTATATTTACTTGCACTCTCTGTCTGTCCTTTTTTTTTGTTGTTATTTTTAAGGACTTCCTTCCTGCAATCAGAAAAAGCTGTATTTTAGAAATCATGACACTGTTTTCTATTAGCTAAGCAGTGTACCTGGACTATTCTAATTCTTCCTACAGTGGCCAGCAGTGCTGCTCAGTGGAGCACTTAGCTCCGTGACTAATTCGGTGCTGATGGATTGTTCTCTCCATCATGTTCTCCCCAATGAGAAATTTGTATAATCACCTCAGTGCTTTCTTTTGGTAAGATACTGTTATTTGGGTTATGCTTGGATGTGTATATTATTTATGGATGTCTTAGAAAAAGGTGGCTTTAAAAAAGTAACACGCTTGTACCTTGTGATTCCTGGTTGTTCTGGGAATTCAGTCTAAGGCTGCTGTTGTTATCCTCTAAGCAGTCACATTTGCTGCCCGAGTCATCTTTACCACAGAAAGCTGTATTATTCCTAAAAACCAGAATTACTGTGTACAGGTGCTTTAATCCCGAGTTATATGCTGTCCTTTAGGACTGTATTCCTGAAGGACTGTATTACTGAACGTAGATGCCCAATGGATGCTTTCAAGATAAGATGTGATGACTTTATTACGGTTTGGTGTTCCCACTGACCTTTGGAAGGTGCCACACGTTACCTTGGCAGAGTGTAGGACAAAGCCGCGTCCTGACTCGCATTAAAATTGTTTGAAGATAGCCAAAAAAAACCAAGGCCAAAAGACAAATTAAGTTATCTAGTAAAAGCCACTTGAGCAAGCTCAGGGTGTCTCAGTGTAATCATTTCAATCCTTCTAAGCAGTTAGTGAGGGGTTGCCCATCAAGATTCCAGGGGAAGTGCTTGTTTTGAACTTTTGGCTCCAGCTTGAGAGGCGGTCAGGTTATTTCCCTCATCACTGGTGGTGACATGTAAAGCAAAAAAGCTGCTTTTGCTTTCAGCAAGAAGGATGAGTAAATACATCTGAATACATAAATGGTTTAATGTAACAGAACTTGCCCACGAGTTGTATAAAGCTTTGCTGTTCCCAGTCTGGCTTGTTTTAAACGTGGTCTTGGTGATAGACAATTTGAGAACTGCTTTGAAGTATTTTATAGTGCTGTGATGTTTTCTCTTAAGAATTTGTTAGTTTTGCATCTTGGAGCATGCATGGACCAGTTTTACCCTGGTTTTCTCAATCTTTTTATACGTAATCACTCATAGTTCTAGTTTTTTGTTTTCTTTGAGTAGAATGTATTATGGTTTTAAGATACAATGGTTGAGAAAAAACCTCAGAAATGATTGCACCCACTTAGAGTATATACAGAGCATCCCCTAGCCAGTGAATCAGTCACACTGGCAAAAGAGGAATGTAAAATATTACAGTGTCCAGAATGTAGGGATATCTTATGTCTCTTTACCTCTGTGTGTGAAGAGTAAGCACCTGATTAAAACAGCAGCTTCTCTCCCAGCCTACTGAACAGCTTTCTGGAAGCAGTTATATTAATCTGTACTAAGTAAGCAACAGTTGTTAACATTCACTCAGTACTGAGAGATGGCTTCTTTGGCAGCCTGTGGCAATAAAACTCCACTCTGACTAAGTTTCCTCTTCTGCTTAGATATGTCCTTTCTGCTTGCAGCTTCTCATCCAAAAATTCTTTCCGGTTTACCCCATATTTCTTTCACCTTCCTCATTCTCAAATATCATCCTTTTATTCCTTAAAGAAGCAAGGGTTGAATCTGTTTGAGTCTTAATCAGGGTCCCATTCTAGCATTTACTTAACTGAAAGCTCATTTTGTATCTTGATTTAATTGTGGAAATGGAACAATGGGATAATCCAATCTATTTGCTACTCTAAATAATTCAAGTCACTTTATTCGGATTCCTAAAAAGCGACTGTCAGCAGTTTGGGATGTGCAAGAGTAAATATTGCTTTGTGCTTAACAAAACACTGATAACTGACAGCTCCTTCAAATGGGGAATGCTTCATTTTGTGATGCAAAGCAGATAGGTAGGTTGGAAATAATATTGCGTATCTATACGCAGGATTAAACCCCAGACAAAAGGCAAAGGCAGATGAGAAGATTGTATTGCTGGTCTCTCTCAGCAGTAAGACAGCCCTCCAGGGGGGGAGGCAAGTGACTGGTGAGTGCATGGGCTGTGTTTGATCTACCTTGTAAACCTGGTTTTGAGCTTTCAGCTGCCTTTTTTTAAATGCCAGCAGTTTCTTGTTGTGACTGAGCAGCTTTCCACGATAAATCCTATGACAAATGAGATTTACATGTTAGAGGTCATTATTACATAATTTTCAACACAGGTAAGCAATACTTCTGCACAGTGAAAGCACCCAAGAGCCAAATGATCTTCAGCAAAGATCTGTCTCATCTCAATCATTACTTGAAGGAAAGGCCTGGTTTCAGTGGCTTTATAGGTATGTAAAGATATATATATATATATATATATATATGCACACACACACACTTAATTTAGAATGATGTGATGCACACACATTGAGAAGTTTTGATTTGCCTTCCTCGAGCTCATGATCCATGGAGACAGCCAAAGTAATGGGGAGCCTGTTAGTGCAGCCCTTGGCAGTCCCCTTGTAGCACAATGCTGTGTTCTTCAGGATTCAGTGGCATTTTTAAACCCGCCGGCATCTCCATGCATGAAATGCCAGTAGAATCTTTCTGGGAATGCTGCCACAGGCAACTGCTTCCCGCGGTTGGCCCTCTCCCTGCTCCGTGGCTGCTGCTGTCTGAGATCTGCTGTTGGAGACCTGCCCGGCCCGTGTGTACGTCTTGGTGCCCAGCACAGAGTGCAGGGACATGTGGGACGCTCCTCAACCAAGTAACTTCCAGGGGGGTGGGAAGCAGCAGTTTGCTGGGTTCTCTTTCCACTGATAACCCTTTCGACCCCCTAGGTAATTGTTCCTGCGGTAAGTGCTGCGCATGCGAAACCCCTGCGCAGGAGCTGCTCGCTGGTGGCTTGGGCGAACTGCTGGTGACACTGAACATGAAATGCTATGGAAAACATTCAGAGCTTCCAACAAGCTAAGAAAAAATCCTTGCGTTTCTTGCGTTTTGAAACCGCCCTGAAGCCAAATATCTCACTTTTACATCGTGTTTTCTTGTGGTGAAAAAATGTGGTTTTGGGATATTTAAACTTGGAACCCCGTGCAGGAGGAGCACAGAGCTCTGGGTGCCTCAGCAAACTGCTGCTGTCACGAGCCGCTCGGTCCTGCTGCGGGCAGGGGGAGCGCAGCCCCTCTCCGAGGCGCTCCAGGCCCAGCATGGCCCCTCACGTGCAGAGCTGCTCTAGCTAAAATGCAGCCTTTCAAAGCTGCACGCAAATGTGAATGCTTGAGTCAACTACTTTATTACATTATGGCATCCAAAATTCCTATAATCCCAGAGTAATTTAGTGTTGAAGGATCTTTAGAGGTCATCTGATTTATTCCTCTCCTCAGAGCAGGTTCAGCATAGCTTAAGTTGCTTAGGGCTATGTCCATAAAAGATATTTAGATCTCCAAAGAATGGAGATTTCTTAGCCCCTTGGGGCTTTTTCATCAGGGGCTTTTCTTTGATGGGGAGGAAAAGAATGAGAATTTTAATTGTGAAAAACGTGATTGAGACAGTTTCATGCATACCATGCTGCCTGTATTCCTGTGCTCACCTCTCTCTTCCATTGCCCCTTCTTGGTCACCCAAGGAGTAAGTTAAGCCAGCAAAACTCATGGAGATTTAAGGGGTCCTGTAACCTCTATATATACATAAGTATGTATATACGTGTGTATATAACTACATATATATAGAAAGCTAAATTTTTGGTGGTCTGAATCTGGCCAGCACATTCAACGTGCAGACCGTAGGCATGCAATAGTGTTGTGCACCCTTCTGCTGGAGTGCTACAATATCTACGGTCGAATTTCCATGGAAGGGGCCTGGATGACTCCAACCATATTTAGTTGCTAATGAGCTTTAATGTCCTTGTCCAAAAGCACAGGATGACTCCAGAATGAGCAGTGCTCTGTGGAGAATATTTGAGATGATAATGGAAATACGATCAGGCCTTAAATGATTTAGGTTTGAACTTGTGTTTTTCTCATCTGTTTAACTTAACTTGGGGTTAATTAAAAACATTTTTTTTTCCAAGTAAGATTGTTGATCTACTCACGTGACGATAATATAAAGTTACAGATACTGAACGCTTTCTGCACTGGTTAACTAAAATAATAGTGTAGAGGTTCAAATTAGCTACAGGAAAAAAAAATGTATCTACTTTGTTTAAAGCTTAATTATGCCAAGTGTAATTGCAGTATGTTACCCATTTCAAGATTTCCATTTTTCCCATGAAGATTCAAAAATTATGTATGTCTACAATAAGCACTTAGATTTTAAGGGGAGGAAAAAAAAAACAAACTTGATTCTAGCTGCAATGGTGTGATTTGTCTTATTAGAAAATATGACACCTTTAAACTTGTTACAGAAAGACAGAGAGCACCCAATATCCGACTTTATATTGCAAAGCAGACAAGGAATCGAGCTCTTCCAGAATTTTTTATTTCTGGTCAGAAATAGGGGCTTTTTTATGACAACTGTTTCTGTGTGTGTGTAATAATTCTTGAACCAGTTACATGAGCCCGGTAATCACATCAATCAACAGCCTGGGAAAGGAAGCCACCCACGTTTGCTGAAGAGCGTGATGAGACACGGAGGTTACCAATGAGCCTCAAGGCCCATCTGGAGAACAAGAAGCTCGTGGTTTTTTTAAGCTCCCCAGAATCTGGAGGAGCGAATGCAAACGTCGAACTGGCCTGCCCGCAGTTGCCATTTGTCTGACTATTTAAAGGCTTTTTGGCAAACTAGAATTGAATTCACCTTGGATTTACAAACTTCTGTGGATCAGTACACAGCAAGCATCAAACTAGCAGCTCGGGCAGCAGCCTCCCTGGAATCC